>NW_004444131.1:2034780-2090618 GCF_000243295.1 Trichechus manatus latirostris
ACTGCAAAACCTCAACAGCAAAAAGACAAATAACCCAACTAAAAAATGGGCAAAGGATATGAACAGGCACTTCACCAAAGAAGATATTCAGGCAGCTAACAGACACATGAAGAAATGCTCACGATTATTAGCCATTAGAGAAATGCAGATCAAAACTACAATAAGATATAATCTCACCCCAACAAGGCTAGCATTAATCCAAAAAACACAAAATAACAAATGCTGGAGAGGTTGTGGAGAGACTGGAACACTTATACATTGTTGGCGGGAGTGTAAAATGGTACAACCACTTTGAAAATCGATTTGGCGCTTCCTTAAAAAGCTAGAAATAGAAGTACCATACGATCCAGCTATCCTGCTCCGTGGAATACATCCTAGAGAAACAGGAGCCATCACACGAATAGATATATGCACACCCATGTTCATCGCAGCACTGTTCACAATAGCAAAAAGATGGAAGCAACCTAGGTGCCCATCAGTGGATGAATGGATAAACAAACTATGGTATAGCCACACAATAGAATATTATGCAATGATAAAGAACAATGATGAAGCTGTGAAACATGGTATAACATGGTGGAAGGTGGAACTTATTATGCTGAGTGAATTTAGTCAGTCACAGAAGAATAAATACTGTATAAGACCACTATTATAAGAACTCAAGAAAAGGTTTAAACACAGAAGAAAATATTCTTTGATGGTTATGGGGGTGAGGAGGGAGGATGAGGGTTATTCATTAACTAGATAGTAGATAAGAATCATCTTAGGTGAAGGGAAGGACAGCACACACTACAGGGGAAGCCAGCACAACTGGACTAAACCAAAGCTAAGAAGTTTCCTCAATACAATCAAATACTTTGAGAGACAGAGCAGCAGGGATGCGGGGTGTGGGGACCATGCTTTCAGGGGACATCTGTGTCAATTGGCATAAAAAAGTTTATTAAGAAAATGTTCTCCATCCTACTTTGGTGAGTGGCGTCTGGGGTCTTAAAAGCTTGCAAGTGGCCATCTAAGATGCATCAATTGGTCCCAACCACTTGGAGTAAAGGAGAATGAAGAACACCAAAGACACAAGGAAAGTATTAGCCCAAGAGACAGAATGGGCCACATAAACCAGAGACTTCATCAGCCTGAGACTGGAAAAACTGGATGGTGCCCAGCTACCACCAATGAACATCCTGAGAGGGAACACAAGAGAGGGTCCCTGATGGAGCAGTAGAACGATGGGATGCAGAACTCAAATTCTAGTAAGAAGACCAGACTTAATGGTCTGACTGAGACTGGAAGCGCCCCAGAAGCTTGGCCCCTGGACTCTCTATCACCCCAGAACTAAAACAATTTCCAAGGCCAACTCTTCAGACAGGGATTGGACTGGACTGTGGGACATAAAGTGATACTTGTGAAGAATGTGCCTCTTAATCAAGTAGATATAAGAGACCAAAGGGGCGGCTTCTGTCCAGAGGTGAGAGTTAGGAGCTGGTTGAATGTTCATGGGGAATCAGGGGTGGAGGGGAGGAGTGTGCGGTCGCAAAATGGGGTGAGTGGTTGGGGTCTCATAACAACGTATGTTAAAAAAAAATTTCTGTATGGGAGACTAACTTGAAATGTAAACTTCATTTAATTACAACAATTAAAAAAACAGAGAAAGAAAAAAAAAACTAGGGATTCATCAGTGGTGAAAGGCATGTATCCCTATGAAGGCGCTTCAGAACTACCAGAGAGGTTTTTTCAAAGAGACTTTCGCCCTCGACTCCCTCCACCACCATATACCACAGTGGAGAATCACCAGGGCAGGGAGGCACTCACTGAGGGAAGGGGCCTTATCCTGCAGGTGCAAACCCTGCCTTAGTCATTGCATTCCTGACTTCATCATTCCTTGACCTTTATCCACTCTCTAGCCACCCCCCACCCCCAACAAATGGAAGATTTAGACATCTACTGATCGTGACACCTGGCAAACTTCATCCTAATAAAGATGTATATACCTAGGCATCTAGTCTTTAACCCTGACCAAAGCTATAACCATCTCTTAACTTCCACTTCTCATCTTTAGGCATATTTATTATGCAGCTGCCATGTTATTTCATTTATAAATGCAGATAAACAAAATTCTCCATCAGTTTAAGAGTTTTTGTTTGTTTTTTCCCTTCAAAACCATGCATTTTGGAAAAGGATAAACAACACGGGATGATTTCAAAGTGAGCTCCCAAAGGATGCTAGTTCCTGAGCTGGAAGCAGACCAGCTGGGTTTGTATCTCATACCCACAGCAGACTGGTGTGAGAACTTCTGCAAGTTACTGAACTCATCTAAGCCTCCGTTTCTGCATTTATATAATGGAGGTAATGACAGCATCTTACAACCTCACAAGGTTGTTGGGATGATTCAAGGAGTTCATGTATGTACCAGTTGCAATTGAGTTGATTCCAACTCATGGCGACCCCGTGTGTGTCAGAGTAGAACTTTGTTCCATAGGACCCTCAGTGTCTGATTTTTCAGATGTAGACACCAGACCTTTCTTCTGAGGTAGCTCTGGGTGGACTCAGACCTCCAACTTTTCAGTTACAAGTCAAGTACATTAACCATTTATACTACCCAGGGACTCCTCCTGTGTTAAAACACTTAGGATGGATCCTGGCACAGAGTAGATGACTCTGAGTACTAGCTATGGTGGTGACAATGATGCTAACTCCACCCCTTGCTGGTGTGATGACTTGCCTGTATTCCAGAAACTTTGAGTTACAAAACCAACAAGGAGTGGAATAAAGGGAATGCTCTCCCTAACCCAGGAAAGCTGCTTGCAATGCATATGTGGCTTGAAAACATGTCCTGCCACTCTACTGTGCCTTCCAGAGACTTTAAAACAAGTAGAGATATTTTGTAGGACTCTGCACGATGATGATGAAACAACCCTCTGAATTTCCTGGGGAGCATCACTGCCTCTTCCTCACTTACATGCTGACATTTTTCCTTAAGCTGTTGAGCCCCCTCACTGAACAAACCTGCAAGTAATCACCAAGGATTCTTCCAGGAACCCGAGTTTATTAATGCACCTTCATCTTCAGTTCAGAGCGTTTTTAATCTTGTAAATCAGTAACCAACCAAGGTGATTGCTGCTGATTTTAAATACTTCATGTTGTTTTTAATCGGTTTTACAGAGCCAGGATCTGATGAGCATACATGTAATAAAAACACATCCTTCTATTATTTTTTTCCCCTTAAACACATTTTCCATGTAAGATTTGTCAAAAAGACAGATGCTTATAGAGTAAGTTCTTTTGCTGTTTATATTTCTCCTGGCACCGCTCCAAAGAGCATTTAGCAGCGTATTAATCAGCCAAAACGTGAACTCAACAGACCACTGCATTTTCCTACTGCACCTGAGAAATCCAGTTGAATGTTCAGCAACCCTGGTGGAGCCAGAAATGTATTTTCAATGTATATTGAATTCACGGGCTGCATACTCTCACCTTCCACTTCCAGGTGAAGGCTGAGATTGCTCACAGGACTTCCCGGTCCCCTTTAAACATCAGGGAAAAAAGACAATGATTCTCTCTTACTCCTATTACATCTCAGAAATGTTCGCCAGAATTGCCAATAGGTTCTTAAGATGAGTTTCACAATGAGAACTGCATAGTGTGATTAGTGATCTTCTCGCTGGTGATGAGTTCTAACATGGGTGGCAAGGGCCAGCTAGACTTGAAAGAAACTGAGCATGTGAGCTTCAGAAAAAAAGAAAAAGTAAAATGGAATCAAAGGATGGGATGGATTTGGGATATTTTTGTCTCAGAAAATCCAAAAATTCAATTTATCTTTCTTTATTAGATTTGATGCAGGTCTAGGAAATATTATACATATAAAGTAATCTAGCAGCTTTTCTCATCATGAGGATGCTGTATTTTTAGGTCTTTTGAGGAAAGGGCTTCTTCTTTGCCTAGCCTGTTCTTCTTGGAGACTCTTTATCTAATAAGCTAAACATGTGAGTTGCCAGATTTCAATTACACAAAAGGAAGGAAATGCTGATCGCAGAAGCACCGGGAGCTGAAGCAATGGCTGCAAGGAATATTAAGTCAACAGCTTTGCGTTTGCAAGGGCACTTGTCTAGCATAGCGTATGATATGCCCAGCTCTGGCAGGCATAATTCTAGAAGGAATATATCTACCTTTCGACAGTTTCAAGATATCAGCAAAATTAAACCTCTGAACACACGCATTTTTTTTAAAATTGGTCTCACTGCCTCTGCTAGTGAATTATAAATGTATGTGCGTGTGTGTGTGTGTGTGTGTTTGTGTGTGGTATATATATATATTTTAAGGGTATTTTCATGCAAACAAAGTTATGCAGTGAAAACTTGGTATGGGCTGCAAACTGCCCCAAAACAAACTTTTGAGCATAGTATTTCTTTAAAGGTATCTCTTGCATACAAGAAAGGCTCATCTATTTGTATATTTTCTCTGACTTTTTTTTATTCTCCGAAATCTGAGGAATTTATTCCCTGGAGCCTATTTCTAATGATGCTTCGGGTTCAGCTGTGTGTCCCCTTTGGCTTTCCTCCTGAAACAGAGAAGCATTTGCTCAGAGCGTACCAGGTGTTACTTTCATATTCTCAGACACACTAGAATACATTAACACAAACACTAAATCAAAACATAGCAAAATTAATGATCATTGCCGAGTATCTAGACAAAACTCCTTATTAGTGCACAGGATTTGTGTGCCTTTTTTCTCATTGTCCAGATGATTTGACAAGTCGATACTGATATTAATTGGCATTTTAACTGTTGGTTGATGTTCACATAAATTACAGACCAAAATTCATCTCACTTAGTCAGCATCATGTCATCCATTTCCTTTGGCGTGTTAGATAATGACATATACAAAGACTGAGTTCTTGGGGTTTCGTTTTGCTGGCTTGGACCCAAAGAAAACTCACTCCTCTGGCTTGAGCCCCAATTTCATGCTTGGGAGCTAAAGCACATGACAGCCGTTTGTCACTTCCATTCCTTTTTTCTTCGCCTCATATCTGGAAAACAATACGCCAAAGGAAACTGGTAAAACTCTTCAGTAAAACGTTAAAGAAACTATAGTGTGCGAGTGTAGCTTTCCTAAAGACTTCAAACCGATGAAGAACATGGGATTCCTGGATATTTCATAGACCTTTTCAGCTGTATCCACAGTAGCCAAGATATAAATGTGCATGGTCCTCTCACAGAAAGAACTTCCATCTAATGCAGCTAAAGCAAAAACAATAATCACCTGTCACCACTCTATCCTTCCATTAACTGTAGCCCTCTTCTTATGGACACTGAATACCAATGTTGCAATATAAAATATTATCTTCCTAATTATACTTTCTGAGTTTGGGCATGGTATCCAAGCAAAAAGGAATGTATATTTGTCCATAAACTATAGATTAGGGAAGCAAAGCTACTCTATGGCACTTTGACTCTTCCAGCTTGCAGAAAACATAGAAATAAACATGGCTGCTTGCCTTGATGAAAAGAATACAAACAAAAGAACTCTGTTCAAATTTCTCAGTAACTGAGTGTTTTCCTTCATCCTAATGGATGGCCACTTTTTCTCCTACAATGGCAGTGCAGGAGTGAAGATTCTGCTTTTGCACTGGAAGAATACTAGGAAGAGATTTGATCTAGAGGATCCTTGGGAGATTACCTCTCAGAAATCCATGTACATCTCTCTGTCCAAGATAAACTCAAGCTACATTTCTGAGAAAGTTCCTCTAAGGACAGAGGCATGCGTTGAGTGATAGGTGAGCAAAGGTATTAGGGAGTTCACAAATGAAAGCAGAAAAAAAGAGTTATTTATTAACAAGGGAGGTAGATATTGCTAAAATTATTCAATTGAAACTTTGCCCTTTAGTTCACAAAGGAAGTTGGGAAGAGATTCAGAAGCAGATGGTAATTTCCCAGATGGGAATGGAGGAAACCCTGAGCAAAGGAATAGCAAGTGTTTTCATCTGACTGTCAGTCAAGGACTCAGAATGTTTTAGGCGATTATGCAAGTTCAGTGCCCCATAGGTCTGTCTCTAAATGCTGAACAATAACAGGAGAAAATGAAAATAATTAACCTATTTAAGTTTTAACTATTAGTTTGAGACAAAATACTGATGGTCTGAATAGTAGGATAGAGCGATAGGGAGTTGGATTGACTATTTTTAGTTCAGTAAGTAGTGATCGTGTACACCTACTGCCTCAATCTCTCAATTTCTATGTCTTTGTTTAATATGTATTCCTAGGACCAAAATACTTAGGAGTTAATGGCTTGTTTCTTTTTTCTGGGCTCCCAGGATCCTAACTAAGAGAAGACGCCTACAATAAACCTGCTGGTCTTAAAAATTGTTGTAGGTCTTCCATCCCTACTCTTTTTCAACTTGATTCACTTCACTTCAGTTCAGCTCAAACCAAAAGACAACTGGTGTCCACTTACTGAGTGTTATGCACTGTGCTGGACACAGGTGATACAAAGATTAGTAGGCCCAAGCTCAACCACAAGATGCTCAGGATGCAGTGGGGCAAACGGACAAGCCATCACAGAACAAGGTGATTCATGTGATGAGGTGATTAGAAGAAAGTAGAGCAGAGAAAAGGTAGATTTTAATTCTGTGTGAGGAAGGCTCCCCACAGTACATCTCAGCTGCATCTTACAGGAGGTGAAATGTGTGGGCAGACCAAGGTGAGGAATGCCTTCCTGAGAGAGAGGAGGACATCGGTAAAGACACTGAGGAAATATTAAGAATGTGTTATGTTCTGGAAGCTAAATGTGGTTTGATCTGGGTAGGTTTTTATAGTGCCTATCGAAGGTGAATCGAGCCAGGCCTTACATGACAGACTAAGGAGCTTAAATCTATCTGTTGATGATGCGAAGTCATTAAAGCTTTGCCTTTCAGAAAGTGTACACAGTGCAAATGGTTAACGCACTGGGCCGCTAACTGAAAGATTGGAGTTTCAAGTCTACCCAGAGGCATCTTGGAAGAAAGGACTGGTGCTCTTCTTTCAAAGAACCAGCCATTCAAAACCCTATGCAGCACATTTCTACTCTGACACACATGGGGTCACTGTGAGTCAAAAAATTGACTCGACAGCAACTGGTTGGTTGAGTACCAATGTAGTACCTGAAGTGGAATGAGGCAAAACTAGAGAGTAGAGATACAGTTACTGCAATATTCCAAGTGAGAAAACAAAGTTGATGATTGTCATCCTTCTGATGACTAGACCAGAACAGACCTAAGCTAGCACTCTGGGCGCAGGCCAGACCCTGTTTTCCTTTGTGGGACAGTGCTGTGTTTCTGAGAACTCCTATAGGTTATGTAGGCAGGTAAAGAACTGCGGACAATGCGAAAAGAAAATAAAAATGATCGACTCAGGGCTGCAAGTGGCCCCAAAGCAATTGATGGAATACCATCCCCATTAACGGCACCTGCCACGTAGTTCCACTGGTGGCAGCCCTGGAGGTGACTTGAAAACCCTGTGAAGCACAGTTCTACTCTGCACACACGGGGTCGCCGAGAGTTGGAATTGACTTGACAGTCACTAACGACAACAAAAACATACCTGGCAGGTTTTCTTCTCAAGGGTAGAAGAGGCCAGAGTGAATTGGGAGTAGTATGCTTTGCAACTGTGATCACCTATATAAAAGCTATTTGCAAAATGAGATGCTCTCAGAGATGTCCCACTGCTCTCAGAGAAGTATGGCCAGGAAAGCATCCTAGTTATGCAAAGGATTTAGTGAGAATGAGGAGAGAGATTAAGAGATGGTCCTGCAATGTGACCGCAGGAGAAAGGCACCTTGTAAGGCAGTGACTTCTGGGAGTTCATAGGGAAGGGTGAAAAGAACATGAACTTGAAAATAGACCAGCAGGACACAAAGGAATTTACCTCCAGTTCCCGTTTAGGGCGAATCAACACAATGAATAACGACAGCCATTGCAGGGACCTCTAGAGTAAACAGTGTCCAGAGCAGCCTATCACAGGCAAAGGACAGGCTGGGAGATGCTACCAAACAAACTCATTGAGGCCGAGTCAATTCTGACTCATGGTGAGCCTATAGTACAGGGTAGAACTGCCCCATAGGGTTTCCAAGGCTGTAATCTTTATGAAAGCAGACTGCCACAGCTTTCTCCCACAGGGTAGCTCGTGGGTTCAAACCTCCAACATTTTCCTTAGCAGCTGAGTGCTTAACCACTGTGCTACCAGGCCTCCTGGAGATGCCACAGCAGGCTTCAAAATGAGACTTAGCCTTCCTCCTTTTTCAGTTTTATCTTCCCTTTGGTTGCCACAAACCCACATTTTTGGGCATCATTGTTTCCCACTTCCTGCAGTTATCATCTTGTACTCTAGATCATCAAATGATCCCATTGAGCTTTTTCAGAGCTTCTCTCCAGCTGTTCTCCCCATGGGAATTGGGGTACTTCCACGGCCTACTGAAAGACACAAAAAGAACCTACTTTTCCTCCAGCCCAACACAGGTGCTTTGGCCTAATCCACTTAGAACTATTGGTGTCTAGTGAGAGAATACTGGATTCAGCTGCAAAACTCCCAGGCAGAGTCCAGACAATTCATGCATCCTTTTCATACCTCAGTTTGTTCAACTGTTAAATGGCAAGAAAATGCCCTGTCAACTGCAAGGGCTGTAAAGGTAACACGAGAACCAAATACCATGTATTACAGCAATTCAAAAGTAACAAATCACTGCACAAGGGCAAGGGGTTATTGTTTCTTTCCCCATGTTACTACAACACTCTCAGCTGCCATTTGCCATTGCATCAACTTCAGCTCATGGCGACCCCGTGTGTGTCAGAGTAGAACTGCGCTCCATACGGTTTTCAGTGGCTGATTTTTTGGAAGCAGAACACCAAGCATTTTTTCCAAGGTGCTCTGGGTGGACTTGAACTTCTAATTTTTCAGTTAGCAGGCTAGCGTGTTAACTGTTTTTGCCACCCAGGAACTCCAATGCAGCACTAGCAGAAGAAAACTCAAGTGCCTGCAGCAAGGACAGCTCCTTCCACCCCCTGCTACCACATACAAGCAGTCAAGGAGTAGAGCACCTAGAGGGAGGGGGCAGGCTTGCTGAGTTTCCTTTAAGCAGTCAGACATCCCTGCTCCTAGGGTGCGTCATTGTGTGTAACAGAGTCTCCTAGAGGTTAAGAGCTCACCCGCTAACCAAAAGATTGGCAGTTCAAATCCACCAGCCTCTCCTTGGAAACCCTATGGGGCAATTCCACTCTGTCCCACAGGGCCACTATGAGTCAGAATCAACTTGATGGCAAAGGATTTGGGTTTTTGGTTTTTGGTGACCACTTCAGGTGTCTGTTTACATAAACTAATATGCAAGAAATTGTTGTGCTATTTAATGGCAAGAGGAGGTTTTTGTTACTGTTATGTTTGTTTGATTTCTGCAGGACTCAGTGATTAAGAGCTTGGCTGCTAACCAGAAGGTCGACTTGATGTGCAAAACAATGTTTTAATGAGAGCAAGAATTTCCTTGGAGCACTCACCTGTCCAGGTGAACACCATCTGAACAAAGCCTACAGGCTCACGTAGGGGCTGAGTACCAAGAGCAGAGCAGCCCAGGTGCCAGGGATGGGGCCTCTGCAATATGTCTGTGCCATAGGCTCAGCAGTCTCCTTAGGCATGGCTCTGTCACCAGAGGAGACAGACTGAATGTGTGATGACTTAATTATAATCGGGTACACCCAGTCAACAGGGGCAGGTGGGAGGCATGTTGGGAAATCGGCCTTGGGAAAAGCCAATAAGAATAAGCGTCCACCTCCAATTTTCTAGAGGATCTTTCACAGGCAGGCAGGAAGGCTGGGCCCTAAAAGAAGCTCCTCATTTCAAAAGAGAAGCATCTCCTTTAAAATCTCATGCTCATCCATGCTACAACATGGATGAGCCCTGAAAACATTAGGTTGAATGAAATAAGTCTATCACAAAAGGACGAATATTGTACGATCTCACTTATGTGAAATAACAAGAATAGGCAGATGTGTAGAGAAGAAAGTTTATTAGTGGAGGAAGGAAGAGGAAGCCGTTGTTTAGGAAGCAGTGAGTTTCTGTTTAAGGTGATGAGAAATTTTTTTAAAGTAAAAATAAAGTTTTATCCAGCATATATTCGAAAAGGTAAAAGCAGGAAATGGACAACCATGCTCCCAGAGCCATGTCTGCCCGAATCCAAAGAAACATCACAGAATAGACAAAAGTGGGAACAAGGACAAGCATGCTGCCACAGCCATGTCTGTCCAAGTCCAAAGAATATTATAGAATAGGCAAGAATGGGAAACTGGACAAGCATGCTGCCATAGCCATGTCTGCCCAAGTCCAAAGACCTTTACAGAGTTATCAGTATATATTAACATTACAAACGGGCAAAACCATTGAAAGCTTCAAAATGTGATAAGAAATTTGACAACCATTATGGATGATGGTTGTACAACATGATTAATGTAATTGATATCACTAAAAAGTAGACCTGAAGAACATTTAATTGGAAAATGTTGTGTTATATATATTTTTATAACAATAAAGTAAAAAGATCTCATGCTCACAATCTCTGAATGAGTTCAGATTTATTTCTAGCACACAATTTCCCCCAGCCCTGAAATAAGTGTGAATTGAACTGTGAAAAACAAACTACAAATTCCCAGAAACAGTCTTCAGTCTTGAATTATCATCCTCTATTTCTTTTTTGCATTTAAGTGTCTGGGGATTTAAAAAAAAAAAAAAAAACCTTAGCCAATAGGACTCAAATGATTTCCACTTTTGAAATCTTGATCATTCGGATCCCAGCCTGCAGATCTGCAGTGCAACACACACTCAGTGCACACTGGGTTGTGCCTAATAAGAGGAGGCCTTTCCCTGGGCTTCCAGCGAGGTCTCTGCAACATAACTGTGCCCTCCGTAATGACAGTGTACCACCTGGGGAATTCCAGTCCCTGGTAAACCTCAAGTACAAACCAAGCTTGTTCTTTTCCATCATGTTCTCAGTCAATCTGAATGCATTACAAACCACAGAGTCTCAAATTGTATTTGATTATTTATAACCATAAAATAAATGGAATAATGTAAGTCTTGTGAATTTTTTTTCCTGTGACGGATGAAGCAAGGAACAGAAAATTCCCCGTTGGGGCTAAATGATTAATGTATGATGAATTCATAACACTCTTGCATTTGACAACTTTTCTGGAAGGAATTCAAACCAGTTTCCAGTTTTCCAAAACTTTTAAGTTTTCTAGCCCCAAGCTTTTTCTTAAACTACTGGAGTTCAGAGAAATACCTAAATTTTGAGAAAAAAAAAGATCTGTATTTCTTTTCTCTGGGAAACTCATCTTCTGATGGCAAAGGCCACAAAATAGCATCCTTTCACCTGCTTCTAATTTGAAATAAAGGCAAAAGTAATATGCCTAGGTATTTACCTCTAAAATCATACTATAAGCATACTTTGAGATGAAAGGAAGTCTTGTGAGTTACTATCAGTCATTGACTTCCAATGATTAAAGGTAGGGTACCTATGCAACCTGGGAGGACCACATCAAAGACTTCATTAGGCTAGCAGGTACAGTGCCATATGCCTGAGTAGTGGTGATCTGAAGTTAATATGCTTTCATTTGATTAAAGTCCGGACTCCTAACAAAACAGCAATATAGAGATGGTGCTGCTGTTCTCTGTGTTTCTTCCCTTCTGGATGCTTGTTGCCGCCGTTGTGAAGCTTCTGTAATTTGATACCAAAATTCCCCTAGCTGTGGTTATTGTTGTTAATGGTCAACATTTGGTGTGATACAATAAAGGAAACCCTCAGTGAGAAGAATTGACAAAACAGCCACAACAATGGACTCAAACATTCTGAAGATCATGAAGATGGAGCAGGAACGGGCAACGCTTCATTCTGTTGTACATAAGGTCACCTTGAGTCACAGCCAACTCAACAGCAACTAATAACAACAACTGTATGCTCAGACTGTGCTTAATATTAATACGCTTTATCTCATTTCATCTTACACTGAGAATGTGAGATGGGTTTTACAGACAAGGAAGTTGTCCAATGTCCCACAGTAAGGTAAGGTAAGGTAAGAGCCAGGGTCCCCGTGCAAAAATTTATGACTGTGGCGCCTTGGTCATAACCACTGAGCTAGACAGTCTTCCTTGTTTCAACTACTTATTGTCCACATCAGCAAGGGAAAAAAAAACAAAAACTCAAACCAGATTGGCCAGTGAATTTCTTCATCAATGGTCTCAAAGGCCCCTTATCAGCCAAGGAGACTACCCTGAAAATGATACGTTAACCCGAGAAATCGGGGCTGCTATAATTTAGAGCAAAAGTTACAGTGGAAAAAATGACTGATTCACTCTTTTCTGTTCCTAAACCTCAAAATCCTCCCAAAGCAGTTTAAATGAGCTCAGGCCAGCCCTACCCCCCTAAAACATCCATAATCTTATGCTACTCCCCTGGGGGTTACAAGACCAGAGATCTTAGACTCTAGCAGAAAAGAAGAGGGAAGCAGTACATATGAGAAGCTTCTACCCTCACAGTGCAAGAACCTTTTTTGAGAACACCTGCGGTTCCATAGATGGACATAGAAGCTGTAAGTAATTGCCTATACAGCAGACATTAAGACTGTGAGCTCTGCCAACACTTCCATCTTACATGTGCAAACGGGTCACACAGAAGATGCATGGAACTATTCCATTGCGAGAAATCTTTTCCATCAGCCAAGCAAGCCCAGCCCAGCACATCTTTTCCCCTGAGCAGAGTTAATGGCACTAACTAGCCCCCACCTTGAAAAGAGAATGTGTTAGAAACTTAGGCCTTCCATTACCCCTAGAATGAGGAACGCAATTTCCACCAGTCCTACCCAAACAGCTGTGTAATCTTAACTGAGAGAGCAAATGGACACAAAGTTGCTGCTGATACAAGCACACTTGCCACAGAGAACTGTTGTGCATACAATACAACAATAGTTTTCTAGGTTGTCGCAAAACTTTAGGGCTTCCCAATCAGACATGCACCGTTTGTATCCCATCTGCACCTCCATGTTTTATGGTAGTCACTAACAGTAGTCCGGAGTTAAGCTGTCCACATTTTAATGTCTTTTCATAAGCTTTATTTTCCAGAGTTGGGGCTGATTTAAGTAGATGTTACCTGATATGAAATTAAATCTGTAGGTATGAAAATAACCAAGTGCTTTCTTCTGACCAACATTTTGTGTGCCAGGAAGACAGAAAGGTATACAAGAAGCAGCCATAACTACAAGGATGCTGATATCTGAGAAATTTGGACTTTTTCCCCTCTTTTATTGCTAACTTTCAGAAGTAATTAGGGCACTTATTTCTAAGCTAATGCCTTCTAATGGTCACTTAATTCTGGACAAACTGCAGAGTAGAATGTTTTTGAAACTAGAATTAATTGTTTAAAAGGCATTATTGGGATTAGTCTGGTAAATGTAGGGAGAAAAAAAGATCTTTTACTGAGACATTAAAAATGAAGTCCCTTCAGTCCCCAGACCTAATACATTTTGTGTATTTTTTTTTTTCCACTAAAGCAATTGGCTGAGGGAATGAGCAACACCAGAGATCTTTGTACCTGTTTTTGGGCATTCAGTGATGTTTCCTACTATCATATCAGATCAACCAGACAATAAAAAAAAGAGAGAGAGAGGGAGATAGATACATAGCTAGGGTGTGCCATTCTGCTATTATTTTTCTCTTTTTTTCTCTTTCATTTCAAAGACCATTCATCTAATCATGGCTGTGCAGAGAGTTCTCAAGAAAGCCAGCAAAAAATATAAAAAGGAATAAGTTTCAGTCCTCAAAGATCACAGGTTATTGAGGTACCAAGGGATCAAAAAAAAAAAAAATTGCCATTGAGTCAATTATGACTCATAGTGACCCCATGTGTTACAGAGTAGAACTGTGTTCCATAGGGTTTTCTTGGCTGTAATCTTAATAGAAGCAGATCACCAGGCCTTTCTTCTGCAGTGCCACTGGGTGGGTTCAAATCATCAATCTTTAGGTAAGCAGCAGAGTATAAACCACTTGTGCCATGCAGGGACCTCCTACAGAGGGACAAAGGCAAGCAAATATCAAAGAACACTGAGATAAATGCTAAGTACAGACAAGATTTTATAAGAGTCAGTTAAGTGAGGGACTGCCGGGTGGGGAAAAGCTGGGAAGGCTTCAAAATCTCTGAGGATGTAGGTCCCCAACTGTTGAATAAGGAAAGGAAAGGGATACCAGGTATAAGAAGCAACTTGAGCGAAGGTGCAGAAGTAGGAAAGCAAGCATGGGACATAGGCGTGCGTGAGTGGAAGAGAGATAGTGTTGTAGGAGATAAGGATAAATTGTGGTCATACCATAGAAAACTCTGAAAACTACATAAAGATTTGTGACAAACATGAATCACTAATGGTTTAAGAGTAGAAAATTGACCTAATCAAAGTTATGAGTTCAAGCCAACTTTTTGACTTACTTTTTTACCCATAGGAGAGATAAGGCATCTAGAATTGAAGCTTGATAAGGGTAAAGAAAAGGAACCATGGGAAAAAAGATGGAAAGGCAAGGTCAGGAGCAACAATAATATTAATCTATACTTTTTGTTGTTGTTATTAGGTGCCATCAAGTCGATGCCGACTCATAGTGACCCTACGTACAACAGAACAAAACACTGCCCAGTCCTGCGCCATCCTCACAATCCTTGTTATGCTTGAGCCCATCGTTGCAGCCACTGTGTCAATCCATCTCACTGAGGTTCTTCCTTTTCTCTGCTGACCCTCTACTTTACCAAGCATGATGTCCTTCTCCAGGGACTGCTCCATCCTAATAACATGTCCAAAGTATGTGAGATGCAGTCTTGCCATCTTCCGGTTGTACTTCTTCCAAGACAGATTTGTTCCTACTAGTCCATGGTATATTCAATATTCTTCTCCAAAACCACAATTCAAAAGCATCAATTCCTCATCTTCTTTATTCAATGTCCAGCTTTCACATGTATATGAGGCAATTGAAAACACCATGGCTTGGGTCAGGCGCACGTTAGTCTTCAAGGTGACATCTTTGCTTTTCAACACTTTAAAGAAGTCTTTTGCAGCAGATTTGTCCAATGCGATGTGTCTTTTGCTTTCTTGACTGCTGCTTCCATGGGTGTTGAATGTGGATCCAAGTGAAATGAAATCCCTGACAACTTCAATCTTTTCTCCATGTATCATGACGTGCTTATTGGTGTGGTCAAGTTGTGAGGATTTGTGTTTTCTTTATGTTGAGGTGTAATCCATACTGAAGGCTATGGTCTTTGATCTTCATCAGTAAGTGCTTTAAGTCCTCTTCATTTTCAGCAAGCAAGGTTGTGTCATCTGCGTAATGCAGGTTGTTGGTGAGTCTTCCTCCAATCCTGATGCCCCATTGTTCTTCATAGAGTCCAGCTTCTTGGATTATCTGCTCAGCATACAGATTGAATTGGTATGGTGAAAGGATACAACCCTGACTCACACCTTTCCTAACTCTGAATGACTGCCTCTTGATCTATGTACATGTTCCTCATGAGCACAATTAAGTGTTTTGGAATTCCCATTCTTCACAATGTCATCTATAATTTGTTATGATCCACACGGTCGAATGCTTTTGCATAGTCAATAACACATAGGTAAATATCTTTCTGGTATTCTCTGCTTTCAGCCAGGATCCATCTGACATCAGCAGTGATATCCCTGGTTCCACGTCCTCTTCTGAATCCAGCTTGAATTTCTGGCAGTTCTCTGATGATGTACTGCTGCAGCCACTTTTGAATGATCTTCAGCAAAATTTTACTTGCGTGTGATATTAATGATATTGTTCAATAATTTCCTCATTCGGTTGGGTCACCTTTCTTGGGAATAGGCATAAAAAGAGATCTCTTCCAGTTGGTTGGCCAGGTAGCTGTCTTCCAAATTTTTTGGCATAGACAATTGAGCACTTCAAGCACTGCATCTGATTGTTGAAACATCTCAATTGGTATTCCATCAATTCCTGAAGCCTTGTTTTTCGCCAACACCTCCATTGCAGCTTGGACTTCTTCCTTCAGTACCATCAGTTCCTGATCATATGGTACCTCCTGAAATGGTTGAATGTCGATAAATTCTTTTTGGTGTAGTGACTGTGTGTATTCCTTCCATCTTGTTTTGCTGCTTCCTGCCTCATTTAATATTTTCCCTATAGAATCCTTCAGTATTGCACATGAGGCTTGAATTTTTTCTTCAGTTCTTTCAGCTTGAGAAATGCCTAGCTTGTTCTTCCATTTTGGTTTTCTATCTCTAGGTCTTTGCACATCATTATAATATTTTACTTTGTCTTCTTGAGCCACCCTTTGAAATCTTCTGTTCAGCTCTTTTACTTCATTTCTTCCTTTTGCTTTAGCTACTCGACATTAAAGAGTAAGTTGCAGAGTCTCTTCTGACATCTGTTTTGGTCTTTTCTTTCTTTCCTGTCTTTTTAATGACCTCTTGCTTTCTTCATGTGTGATGTCTTTGATATCACTCCACAACTTGTCTGATCTTTAGTCATTAGTGTTCAATGGGTCAAATCTATTCTTGAGACGATCTCTAAATTCAGGTGGGATATGCTCAGGTCTTACTTTGGCTCTTGTGGACTTGTTCTAATTTTCTTCAGTTTCAACTTGAACTTGCATATGAGCAATTGATAGTCTATTCCAAAGTCAGCCCCTGGCCTTATTCTGACTGATGGTATTGAGCTTTTCCATTGTCTCTTTCCACAGAGGTAGTCAATTTCACTCCTGTGTATTCCATCTGGCGAGGTCCACGTGTATAGTCACTGTTTATGCTGTTGAAAAAAGGTATTTGCAATGAAGAAGTCATTGGTCTTGCAAATTCTGTCATGAGCTCTCTCACATCATTTCTATCACCAAGGCATATTTTCCAACTACCAATCCTTCTTGTTTCCAATTTTTGCATCCAATCACCAGTAATTATCAATACATCCTGATTGCATATTCAATCAATTTCAGACTGCTGAAGTTGGTAAAAATCTTCAATTTCTTCATCTTTGGCCTTAGTGGTTGGTGTGTAATTTTGAATAATAGTCGTATTAACTGGTGTTCCTTGTAGGCGTATGGATATTATCCTATTACCGACAGTGTTGTATTTCAGGATATATCTTGAAATGTTCTTTTTGACAATGAGTGCAACACCAGTCCACTTCAAGTTGTCATTCCCGGCATAGTAGATGTGATGGTTAAGATTGTATGTTAACTTGGCTAGACCATTATTCTCAATGTTTTAGCAGTTGTATAATGTTGTGATCACCCCCATGATGGAATCTGCTGAGTGGTACTGGTAGAGGCGGGGCCCGCGGCAGCTCACCGCCCTCTCAGTTTCATCTCTCTACCTTCTGCCGGATATTTTCTGCCTGCTCTCCTTGCCAAGATTTTTGGCTTATTCCAGACTCAGCAGCTGACTCTTGTTGTCTCACCTCCAGTTCATGGGACTCGAGCTAGCAGCTTACCTGTTGATCTTGGAATTTGTTGAACTTCTCAGCCTGCGAGCAAGAGTCCGTTCCCCGACCTGCTGACCTTGGGTTCACCTGCCCCTGCAGCTACGTGAATCAGGAGAAACCTGATTGTCTTGTCTGCTGATCTTGGAATTCACTGAACTTCACAGCCTGTGAGCAGGAGCCCCTCTCTGACCTGCCGACCTTGGGTTCACCAGCTTCTGTGGCTACGTGAACTGGGAGAGGCCTCTACCCTGATCTGTGGACTTGGGACGTTTTAGCCTCTACAATTGCATGAGCTATTTCCTTGGTATAAATCTCTCTATATATATATTTATACGCTTTACTGGTTTTGCTTCTCTAGAGAACCCAGCCTAAGACAGTAGACTATATGATTGTC
The DNA here is from genome assembly GCF_000243295.1 of Trichechus manatus latirostris. NCBI lineage: Eukaryota > Metazoa > Chordata > Mammalia > Sirenia > Trichechidae > Trichechus > Trichechus manatus. The sequence continues at coordinate 2,052,668 of NW_004444131.1, forward strand.
TGATTCAAAATGGCCAATACCAGTCCATTTCAGCCACGAATGCCTAGGATATCAAAGTTTATGTGTTCCATTTCATTTGATAATTTCCAATTTTCCTAGATTCATACTTTGTACATTCCAGGTTCTGATTATTAATGGATGTGTTGTAGCTGTCTCTTCTCATTTTGAGTCGTGCCACATCAGCAAATAAAGGTCCTGAAAGCTTGACTCCATCTACATCATTAAGGTTGACTCTACTTTGAGGAGGCAACTCTTCCCTAGTCATATTTTGAGTGCCTTCCAACCTGAGGGGCTCATCTTCCGGCACTGTATCAGGCAATGTTCCATTGCTATTCATAAGGTTTTCACTGGCTAATTCTTTTCAGAAGTACACCACCGGGTCTTTCTTCCTAGTCTGTCTTAGTCTGGAAGCTCAGCTGAAACCTGTCTGCCATGGGTGACCCTGGTGGTATTTGAATACTGGTAACATAGCTTCCAGCATCACAGCAACATGCAAGCCCTCACAGTACGATAAACTGAGACACATTTTAGCTAGGACAAACCTGCTCAATCTCCTTACGTACTTTTTTGTTTCCTGTTTAGTGTTAAGTTTGGCTTTCCCCTCTCTTTAACATCTCTACAATATTTAAATATCACCTCAAAACTGTATCACCAGACCAGACTGCTATTCCAAGCTTTCATCCCCAATTCTTACCTGAATGTTGGGTATACGAAGATGGGTGTACTATTGAGCCTACAGATTGATGTAGACAAATTGAATTTATCTTCCACTGGATCCCTGATCTTCCTTCTGTATTCTCATTACTTAACATTACCTCCATCTCCAACTGACCCAGACTAGATGTATAAAAGTTAGTTTAGACTATGCTTTCTCTCGATGTATCAACAAACAATGCACAGTCAAATACTATTACAAAACATCTCTTAATATTTATTCATCCATCCTCTTCAATAACATCCCCTCTGACTGGGCCTTATTTCAGATTCATTCCCTTAATGTACCCACTGGACTATCAGAACAATCTCCTAATTGATTTCCTTGTCTCCAATCTTTTCCCTTGCTAATCCATCCCTCACTATGCTGCCAAAACATCATCAGATCATGTTAGGCCCTTCCTCACACCCCTTTTCTGTCTTCCCATTGCCTGCACAATGCAGTCAACTACCTAGGTGTGACATTTAAAGTACTGAACCATCTGGCCAAAACCTCCAACCAATCTCTTCAGGTTTTCTGGATTCTTATTTCTCAAGCACAGTCTGCAATGCCTTTTCTCTGCCTACATCTTTTCCGTAGGCTTGCCTGTTGAAATTTTACTTATTTTTCAAGTCCTAGCGCATACAAGTCCTCTTCCACAAACCCTTTCATGATTCCTCCATCCCAGCTGAATAAATGTGTGCTTCCTCTTTAGTCACACATAATGCCTCAGATGTCTTATTTCTGTCTGTTATTCATTATTTTCTATGTGCTTGATCAATTATAAATGCTTTGAGAGCAGGAGTCATATTACATTCTTTAATGTAGTCCCTACTATCTAGTATTGTGTTTTCCAGAAAATGGGTTCTAAGAGAATGAATGAGAATTTGACTTATTTGTTTTTAAAAATTTTATTATAGTGAAATATGCCAAAACATTTGCCAATCAACCATTTTTACATGTATAATTTAGTGATATTAAGTATGTTCACCACGCAGTGTAACCATTACCACGATCTATTTCCAAATTTTTTCATCACCCTAAACAGAAGCTCAGCATCCCTTAAGTAATATCTCCCCATTTCCACCTCCTTCCCACCGCTGATAACCACTAATAAGCTGTAGTTCCTATACATTTGCCTATTCTAGATATTTTATGTAAGTAAATCCATTTCCACCGAGTCAATTCTGACTCATAGAGACCCTATAGGACAGAGTAGAACTGCCCCATAGGGTTTCCAAGGAGCAGCTGGTGGTTTTGAACTGCCAACCTTTTGGTTAGCAGCTGTAGTTCTTAACCACTGCACCCCCAGGGCTCCTTTACGTAAGTAGGATTATACAGTATCTGTCTTTTTGAGTCTGATATTTCTCTCAGCATAATGTTTTCAAGGTTAATCCATGCCATAGCATGTATCAGAACTCCATTTTTTTAATGGATGAATAATATTCCATTGTCAATATACAGTCATGCACCACATAACATCCATTTGGGCAACGTACAACTGAATATATGTCTGTGGCCCCAAAAGGTTACAGTGGCAGTCCCCAGGTTACAAAAGTCTGACTTTTTGTTATTACCAACTGTCTTAGTCATCTAGTGCTGCTCCAACAGAAATACCACAAGTATATGGCTTTAACAAAAAGAAGTTTATTTCTTCACAGTCCAGTAGGCTACAAGTCCAAATTCAGGGTGTCAGCTCCAGGGGAACGCTTTCTCCGTCAGCTCTGAAGGAAGGTCCATGTCCTCAATCTTCCCTTGGTCTGGGAGCTTCTCCTCGCAGGACCCTCAGGTCCGAAGGATGCGCTTTGCTTCCGGCACTGTTTTCTTGGTGGTATGAGGTTCCCATATGTCTCTGCTGGCTTCTCTCTTTTATATCACAAAAGAGATTGCATTAAGACGTTCATCTTGTCAACCTCATCAGTATAACCTCATCACAGTGATAGAATTTACAACACATAAGGAGATCACATATAATCTCATTGTAGTGATAGAATTTACAACACATAAGGAAATCACATCAGATTACACAATCATACAACACTGAGAATCATGACCCAGCCAAGCTGACAGATATTTTTGGGGGGCACAACTCAATCTATGACACCAACCATTGTATGTACCTCGAATTTTTAATAGTCTCTATGGTGGTTAGTTCATAATAATGGGTTGTACATAAATTGGATGTTCATAACCTGGGGACTGCCTGTATATAATATGGTGTTCGCACAACAGCCAAATCACATAACATCCTATTTCATGGACTGTATGGTGGATGTTCAGCAATACATGGCTGTATAGCACATTTTATTTATTATTCATCTGTTGATTGACACTTGAGTTGTTTCTACCTTTTGGCTATTGTGAATCAAGCTGCAGTGAACATTGGTGTACAAGTATCTGTTTGAGTCCCTGCTTCCAATTCTTTTGGATATATACCTAGGAGTGGAATTGCTAGTCCGTATGGTAATTCTATGTTTAATTTTTTGAGGAACTGCCAAACAGTTTTCCACAAGGGCTGCACCATTTTACAATCCTACCAGCACTGCATGAGGTTCCAATTTTTCCACATCCTTGCCAATATTTGTTATTTTCCATTTTTCTGATAATAGCCACCCTAACGGGGTTTTCATTTGCATTTTCCTAATGAATAATGACATTGAGCATCTTTTCATGTGCTTATTGGCCATTTGTATATCCTCGTATATCCTCTTTAGTGAAATGTTTATTCAAGAACTTTGACCATTTTTTTAATTTGGTTATTTTTCTTTTTAATGTTGAGTTATGGAACTTATTTACATATTCTGGCTATTAAACCATTATCAGATATATGGTTCCCAAATATTTTCTCCCATTCTGCAGATTGTCTCTTTACTTTCTGGATAAAGTCCTTTCATGCACAAATGTTTTAAATTTTGATGAAGTCCAATCTGTCTATTTTGTCTTTTGTTGCTTGTGCTTTTGGTATCATATTTAAGAATCATTGTTGAAAAATAAGTTACAAAGCATTACTCTTATATTTTATTCTAAGAATTTTATGGTTTTAGTTTTACATTTAGGTCTTTGATCCATTTTAAGTTAATTTTCATATATGGTGTGAGGTAAGGGTCCGACTTCATTCTTTTGCATGTGGAGATCCAGTTGTTCCAGCACCATTTATTGAAGGGTGGAGGGATGACCCATAGCAAGGCCACTCCATCAAGTGCACTGCACACCTCCATGGGAAGCCTTTCACATAGGCTGTGTGTAAGTTGCGTCCATTGAAGGTAGGAAACTGCCAAGCACTGTATTCGAACAGTAAATAAACCAGTTAAGCCAAAGCAAAGGGTAGATTTAAGGAAGTTTAATGGAGTTAGGAGTCCCTGGATAGTAAAAATGGTTAACGTGCTCAGCTCCTAACCAAAAGGTTAGAGGTTTGAGTCCATCCACAGGCACCTCAGAAGACCGGCCTGGCTATCTACTTCCAAAAAATCAGCCATTGAAAACCCCATGGAGCACGGTTTTACTTTGACACACATGGAATCACCATGAGTTGGAGGTGACTCAGCAGCAACTGGTTGGTTTGGTTAGTGGAGTTAGGAGGATAAATGAGTCCAGGATGCAGCCATTACAGTATTTCATTTTTCAGCATATTTGAATAAGCTTAACTTCACAGTATACAACATCCAATTGTTGGTAGGTGTTCTGAGTTTCCCAAATCCCCTGTTAACTAATTATCAAATATTAGCTCATCCAAGCTCCAGTAGCATAGGAGCCATAAACATTTTTTATGAGAAGCTTCTGTTTCCTCCGTTAAGGTGAGACAGATGAATTCTCTATTCCTTGTTCCAAGAAAGCACTCCCACTGCTGAGACTAGACTTGATTTCATCAATAAACGAGCTGTTAAAATTGATTCCTGCTCATTGAAAGGCACTTCATTCATAAATATACTCTGCCACATGGAGACCATTTCACTCCACAATCTGGGCTGTTCCAAAGGAAACTCTTTCATTGCAAACATGCCATTCAGAACTCTTATTGGTGTTGTCACTGTGTAAAATCCTATTTTTCCACGTATTCACAGTACCTCAAACTTGCATGTCAGTTAGCGTTTCAGGGCTTTTTTCATTCTTGGAAACAATATGTTTGTATATAGAAAGCATTTTATTCCTGTCACGGCACCCAGTGAATTATCTGGGAAGGCTAAATATCACTTAAGGAAAGATGACTCGTGTTTGCCTTCACCATATCTTGTAATAGCATCATTCCGTGTGGTGCACAGGCGAAAGAACACTTACTATATTACTGCTATTTTCCAGGAAAAAAATTACCTGAACGGGAATAACATTGGTCATATTTTTTGGAAATCAGGAAAATGTATTAAAACACTGCTTTAGAAAAATATGTTGGCTGTCGAATAATGTCCTCCCTGTTTGACAGACAAACGATAACAGTAAATTAACAAGCCCAGGACAGAGCTGTGAGATTCCTGCCATGAGAAATGCCTGGTGGACAAAGGGTTCATATTCCATTTTTCTGCCTGTCTGACTTTTTTGTTGCAGTCTGAGAGTCAAAGAGGGGCCATATAATAATGCACAAATTCAATGGTGAACACATGTAAAAAGATACCTGGGATCAATCTATTGTGAAATATTGTGAAATAAATTATGAATAGTGTCCTGAAACTCCCCTGATAAGAATTGTTTAAATTACTGAGTCAAGACTATAAATGCTGTGTTATGAGAAGAAGATAGTGGACCCAGCAAACTCCTTCCTCACACCCTGATCCACGCTGGCTCATTGTTCTCCCGAATGGTCAGAGTGGCATGGTCCCTCTATTCTACCTCCATGGTCAAAAAGTGCTCTTTATTTGTCTATTGCTAGTTCCCTATGTTTCTTAGGACATCTGCTACTATTTCCACTTAAAACAAAACAAAACAACAAAAAAAGACTTCTAATTTCCAACCATATCTGCTTCTGTTTGGGGATTTAAGCATTTTGCAATGCCTTGTCCTTGAAGATTGTGATTTGTTTGGGTGCCATGTGCAGCATTTGGTTTTTTTAAAAAATGCTTTTTTTGCAGAAATGTTTGAAACCAGCCAGGGGAGGGGGAACAGCTGCAGCTCAAACACTGGGGTGGACATTAGACAATGCAAGGCCCTCTTATTCTTCACCTTCTGCTTTCTCTCAAACTGCTTGCAATAATGAAGGGAGGGTCGCTTTTGTTCCTTAGAAAATGAGAATGGAAGAAAAAATTGATTATCCCTTGCAGATGATGGGTGGTCAGCAATTACATAAAAATGGGACACACGTTCGGAAGGTCCAGAGCATTCTCTCAGCACAGCTGCGCTATGGCAACCATATGCTCTGGCCTGAGGGGTTAACTATTACACTGAAACTGATTAGAGTAGTTAATCTTCACTGAAAACGACTTCATTGGCACTGACCATTACCAGCAATAGGTAAACATCGATGGGCTGAGAGTTTGCTTTACATACCTCCAACTGCTTTCAGAGCAATATCCGGGCTGCAAGTATAGATTATCCAACTAGAAGTAAATTCACACACTAACCTCAAGCAAGTGTGTTAATATAACAGCATGAGTTTCTTGGCAGCTGAAAGAAACTAGGGAAAATCGGAAAGCAATGGATTGTCCATAAAAGGTTTCCACAGACCATGTTATAAAGGTGGAGTTCTCACATATAAACTAGGCTGTTGTTGTTAGGTGCCATCGAGTCGGTTCCAACTCATAGTGACCCTATAAGACAGAGCAGAACCGCCCCATATTGCTTCCAAGGGGCGGCTGGTGGATTTGAACTGCCAACCTTTTGATTAGCAGCCAAGCTGTTAACCACTGCGCCACGAGGGTTCCATAAACTAGACTAGTGGTTCTTAAAGAAGCACTGGTGGCACAGAGGTTAAAGCACTTGACTGCTAACCTAAAAGTCAGTGGTTGGAACCCACCAGCTGCTCTGCAGGAGAAAATGCTACAACCTTGGAAACCCTAAGGGGCAGCTCTACTCTGTCCTATAGTTCTCACTGGGTGGTGGAGAGATTATTGGAATTATATGGACAGATTTTTCAAAGTTTACCTGCCAGCAGCCCCCACCCCCATACTTTCCCTCTTCAGCTCTAATAGGCCTCATGATCAAGCTAGCATGTACGTGTGTTTGTGTGTGTGTGTGTGTGTGTGTGTGTGTGTGTGTGTGTATGTATTGTACTATTTTCCACCCCATCCCTGGGTAGAGCCAGCTATTCAACACCTCATTTTTCAGTTAAGGATGTGAAGTCCTTGACTGATGAAGTGATTTGCCCAAATCATACTCCTAGCTGATAGCCCAGCTAAGTCTAGAAAACTCCTTGAAACTCCTAGTCAATCCCTTCTTCATATCTTCTCCCTCCCTGCCCATAGAATTACAAAATATACGTGTGGGACCAAATGAAAAACCGCTTCTTTTCTCATGGATTGATGAATTGATTTATCCATTCATTCACCAATATTTATACAGATGCTGTTTCAGGTGTTGGATAAACAGCGGTAATCATGATTTATAATGGTCCTAAATAAATGAATGATATGTATGTGATGTTGTCTTGAACCTAAGCTAGGATATAAAGAAGAAAGAGATAATCCTTAAAGTAATCTGAATGCCTGGTAGTGGTAAAGATGATGATGAAGATGCTTATCATTAATAATAACACCTTATGCTTGTGTAGTGATTTAAAATGTACAAGATTTCAATTGTTTTGAACTATTATCATGGCATGTGCCATCTGCCTGCTCCTTCAGCATCCACACATAGTGACAGGATGACTATTTTATATGGGTTGTATATGCCTGATCTTCCTGGACAGATAGTAAATACGTTAAAGGCAAGTACTATGCCTTTTACTTCTTGCCTCTTCCACAGTGACCAACAACGTGTTCAGTTCAAAGAAAAGCCTAAAATATGGCCCCCAACTTTTACAGGTATCAATAGTTTTCAAATACTTTTTATAGATTATCTCATTTGATTTTTACGATATCTTATATTTGGATTCTAAAGATGAGAAATGAGAGGTTCAAAGAGGATTCATTATTTATTTATTCAAGATCACATAATTAGGTAGAACTAAGGTCTTATGTCTTTTTGCACTTTTTTTTTTTTTTTTGTCTATGGCTTTTTGCTGTTTGTACCATGTGGCTTTGTGTGTGTGGGTGTATGTGTTTATTAGGTATTTCGAGTGTATGATATATCAGATATGTTTCAGATATCTATTTAGATACTGTGGGAAATAAACTCATTCTTGGGAGTTGGGGTTAGAAATGGAGAAGTTGAGTTGCTTGATACACATATCAAGCTGCTTATCATTGGGGAACCAAGATGGTCTGAGGATGACGTGAGCAGAGGCAGAGAGGTAACTGCACCACTGCTGCTGCTCAAAACACACAACTTACTGAGAGCATCCTTAGAATAAGTAATGGGCACACGGTGTTGAAGAGAGTCTATCAGCAAAGAATTCATGTGAAGGGCATGGCAGCACGCATCGTGCCGTCAAAGACGATAGTAGAGCTGAAGTGAAGATGAGCCCCAGTCTTCATCCCAGCTATGCCCCTTATGCCTTCTCCTTGCTTTTCTGACAATGAAATGCCAATACCATTCAGAGGCATTCTTCTTAATTTGTGCTGGAAGCCCCCAAGGCTTGCAAAGAAAATATCAGTAGGTCTACAGAACATGTAGTCTGTGGCTGATTATCAAGCAAGAGATGAAAAACAGTGAAAGCGACTATCAGCCCTGGAACTCACAATGGGGGGCAAGAATACAAACTGATTCTGTTTCTGCTGTTTCTGAACACGGCAAATGTTCCCACTTAACTCAGCCTTATTTGCTGGTGAATGCACACACAGGAAATCACTCAGGGATTCATGTCTCACTTTTCTACAATTTGACAGCAAACATCAAACTGCAGCAATGTCAGTCATGGGACATAACTTTTATGCCAATTTCAGCTCTGCCCTATAAAGATTTTTTTCCTCAAATCTATAAGGTCACAAAAACCTTCCCCTTCAATGGCATATCTTCGATGTACAAATTAAAATTCCATTTCCTGGATCCCTTTCATTCATAAGGAGCAATTAGAGTAGAGTATCTAATATACTCTATGATGCTGGCAAGGGCATTAGCCTTCATTTGCCTCAACGTGCAATGCCAAAATACCTCTTTCATTTATTAAAGCCATTTGTGATTGCCACCAACACTGAGCTGAATGGCATCCCAAGGCCAAATTTGTTCATTCATCCACTTGTTTAAAAAAATAAGAAGCACTAGAGGAGCCATTGATTGAATAACCTGTGACAGTTCCTTACATTAAGCATCTTTATCTGCATGATGAAACAAAAAATATAGTAAGTCTCTGCTGAATCTGCAAAGCTGTGCCAACATGTACAGAGACATGATTCTACAGTTCTAGCCTTATATTCAAGATACCCAGTACGTGACTTCCTGTGGCCATGCACCCCCAGGAATCACCACAGAGCATCAAACTAGGCTGTCTTAGAAGTAATAGGAGCCCACCTGCCCACCCTTCTGCAGCTGCTTGTCTTTGCAGTCTAGGAAACAGAACAGAGAGCAGAAGAGATGTGATAAGAAGCAGGCCAAAGGAAGAACAAGCATGCTTTTACCTTGAGGGAAGGCAAAGAAATGTATTGATTTTTTTTTTCTGTTATTTCTCAGGCCCTTTCATGTATATCATCTCATTTAATTTTTACAACAACTGTGTGAAGTAAGTATTATTAGCCAGTTTTTTCAGATGAAGAACCCAAGGCTCAAAAAGTACCTTGCCCAAGGTCATAAAGGAAGAAAGTTATAACACCAGGTTTGAAACCCAAGTCTAGCTAACTGCAGGGTCTCTTTCTAGTCTACATTTTGCATGAAAACTCAGTGCAGTACAATCTCTGAGTCATAGATAAGCACTTATATCCATAGCACCAGAGCAGCATAGCAACTCTAAATTAACACCTATGAGCATAACCTGAAGGAGCCCTGGTGGCACAGAGCTTAAACACTTAGCTGCTAAATGAAAGGTCGGTGGTTTGAACCTACCAGCTGCTGTAAGGGAGAAAAGACCTGGTGATCTTCTTCTGTAAAGATTATAGCCTTGGAAACCCTATGGGGCAGTTTTACTCTGTCCTATAGGGTCACTATGAGTTGGAATCAACTTGACTGCCATGGGTTTGGTTTGGTTTGATTTGAGCACAATACGATAATGTTGATAACAAAGTGGAGACATATACATGGTTTCCCAATGTTGTCTCAGATAGTTAAAGAACATAAAATAGATAGGTTTTTTTGTATAGTTCTTTTAACTCCAAATGACCAACTAGGTGGCTGTTAACCAAAAACACTATTTTAAGGGTGGAAGCTGAGAGAAGTAGTCACTCAGGATCCTGTGACTCCCTGAATACTTGCCTGAGAAGACTCCAGGTAGAAAGTGTCCAGCTTCTCAGAACCCTCAAAATGAATCTGACAATAATTTGTTTAAAGTATTGGTTTATAAAAATACTCCTAATTATTAATCATATAGAAAATGTACTAATTATGTGTTTTAAGAACAGTGATCATATCTAATTTTTCTTTACATAGTTAATGCCTGGCATTTTGTTGTTGTGAAGTGCAGTTGAGTAGATTTTTTACTCATAATAATCCCATGTGACAGAGTAGAACTGCCCCATAGTGTTTTCTAGGCGTTAATCTTTATAGCACCAGATCACCAGGTTTTTTCTCCCATGGAGCCCTGGGTTGGTTCGAATCTCCAATGGTTCAGTTAGCAGCCAAGCACGTAACAGTTGTGCCACTAGGGTTCCTTAATGCCTACTATGTATACTGGTATTTACCAGTTGCCACTGAGTTAACTCCAACTCATGAGACCCCATGTGTGTCAGAGTACAACTGTGCTCCACAGAGATTTCAATGACCGATCATTTTTTAAAGTAGATCACCAGCCCTTTCTTCTGAGCCACCTCTGAATGGACTCGAAGCTCCAACTTTTCAGTTAGCAACAGATTGCATTAACCATTTGCACCACCCAGGGACTCCATATATTGGTATGTTTTTGTTGTTAGGTGCTGTCGAGTCAGTTCCGACTCAGAGTGACCCTATGTATAACAGAATAAAATACTGCCAAGTACTCTGCCATCCTCATAATCTTTGCTGTGCTTGAGCCCATTGTTGCAGCCACTGTGTCAATCCATTTCATTGAGGGTCTTCCTCTTTTTCACTGACGCTTCACTTTACCAAGCATGATGTCCTTCTCCAGGGACTGGTTCTTCCTGATAACATGTCCAAAGTATGTTAGACCATCCTTGCTTCCAAGGAGCATTCTGGCTGTACTTCTTCCAAGACAGATTGGTTCATTCTTCTGTCAGTCCTTGGTATATTCAATATTCTTCTTTAACACCATAATTCAAAGGTGTCAATTCTTTCTCAGTCATCCTTATTCATTGTCCAGGTTTCACATGCATATGAGGTGATTGAAAATACCATGGTCTGAGTCAGGCACACCTTAGTCCTCAAAGTGACATCCTTGCTTATCAACACTTTAAAGAGGTCTTTTGCAGCAGATTTGCTCAACACAATATGTCGTCTGATTTCTTAACTGCTACTTCTCTGGGCATTGATTTTGAATCCAAGTAAAATGAAATCCTTAACAATTTCAATATTTTCACTGTTTATCACTGTCTTAGGCTGGGTTCTCTGTATAGTCAGAGAGATTTGTATCAAGGAATTGGCTCATGCAGTTGTAGAGGTTGTAACGTCCCAAGTCTGTGGGTCAGGAAAGAGGCTTCTCCTGATTCACGTAACCACAGGGGCTGATGAAGCCAAGATCAGCAGGCCGGAGAGCAGGACTGTTGCTCACAGGTTGTGAAGATAGATGAATCCCAAGATTGGCAGGCAAGGCAAGTAAGATGCTAGCTCAAGTCCTAAGAACAGGAAGTCCGACGAACAGGAGCCAGCTGCAGAATCCAGAAAGAGCAAAAGCCCCAGAGCCCTGCCTGAACTTCTGCCCACACTTAATGCAGCTCACACACCCAAGGAAACTCCCCTTTAACTGACTGGCTACTCACAGCAGATCCCATCATGGGGGTGATCATGTATCAAATCTCAACAGGGAAGTGATCACAACATTATACGGCTGCCAAAACACTGAGAATCATGGCCCAGCCAAGCTAACACACAATCTTAATCATCACAATCGTGAAATTGCTTACTGGTCCAGTTGTGAGGATCTTTGTCTTCTTTATGTTGAGGTGCAATCCATAGTGAAGGCTGTAGTCTTTGATCTTCATCAGTAAGGGCTGCAAGTCCTCTTCACTTTTAGCAAGCAAGGTTCTGTTATCTGTGCATCACTGGTTGTTAATGCGTTTTCCTCCAATCCCAAAGTCCCATTCTTCTTCATATAGTCCAGCTTCTCATATTATTTGCTTACCATACAGGTTGAATAAGTATGGTGAAAGGATACAAACCTGACACACACCTTTCCTGACTTTAAACCATGTAGTATCCCTTTATCTGTGTACAGGTTCCTCATGAGCACAATTAAGTGTTCTGGAATTCTCATTGTTCACAATGCTATCCATAATTTGTTATGATCTAATAGTCAAATGCCTTTGCATAGTCAATAAAACACAGGTAAATATCTTTATATTTATTGGTATAAAACAAAACCAAATCAAACCAAACCTGTTGCCATCGAGTCGATTCTATAGTACAGAGTAGAACTGCCACATATGGTTTCCAAGGAGCAGGTGGTAGATTCGAACTGCCAACCTTTTGGTTAGCAGCAGAACACTTAACCACTGTGACATCAGGGCTCCATTTATTGGTACAGTGGGTATTTACTAAGTATTAACTTGTTATGGATTGAATTGTGTCTCCCAAAAAGATATTTTAAGTCCTAACCTCTGGTACCTGTGAATGTTATCGTTTTGGCAAATAGAGTCTTTGATGATGTTACAAGTTAAGTTATCATGAGGTCATACTTTAGTAAGGTCGGTCCTAATCCAATATGAGTGGTGCCCTTATGAAAGGGGAGAAGAAACACAAAGAGACACACAGAGTGAAGATGGCCATGTGAAGATGCATCTACAAGGTGGGAGAGACAAGAAAGGATCTTCCCTAGAGACTTCAGAGGGACCAAGGACCTGCTGACATGCTGATTTTGACTTCAAGCCTCCAGAAGTGTGAGACAATAAATTTCTGTTCTTATAAGCCAGCCAAATCGTGGTACTTCATTACGGCAGCTGTAGGAAACCAATACATAAGCTGAACGAATGAATATTAGCCAAGTGAAATTTACCATTTGAAAGTTAGCATGGCAATAGCTGGCTTGGCTAGTCAGCTCTTCTGCTGCTGCCCACCAGTTAAGTAGGACACAAGAATACATAAAGCCCAGCTCTACCATAAATGAGTTTAAAGTTCTAACCCATGAGAGAGACTAAATACGTGTTTTAAAAAATACACACTACACAAAGCAGAAACCAAACAAGTATAACTGAAATCTAGCTGTACGAAGAACTCCTCACACTTGAGGTAGCTTCTCAGCTCACAATGGTTTTTCCTCCTCAGGGGAATGACTGCTGCCTAGACCCAGCTCCAGCAAGAGAGTCTCTGTGATGGGTTCTGTCCTCTTGACTGTAACTTGTTTATGCAGGATCGGGCAGTTGGACAGCCAAAGTTAAACTGACTTGATCAGATTCTTCCCCCATGGGAAATCAGAGTTTTCAGTCAAGTCTGTCATAGGAAGAGTAGGGTCCTTAAAACTAAATAATATCAGTGGCAATATTCAAAAAGAAGGTAATTATATAGTTTTGTTGCTGGAGTCACTGGAGCTGCCCCTCTTTTTGTTCTTCTGAAGTTTTGCTTGCTCAGTTCTTCCTAGAATTCTATGATATATCCCACTATCCTTCCAATAAATTCTTCCTCTTGTCTGAGCTACTCGGAATTGGTTTCTATTTCTTGCAACCAAAAGAAACCCAAGTGATTCAGAAGTGAATAAGAATTGGTATAGCCAGAGCTAAGTGAGTTGACCTGGAAAGATAATAAATGTGAAAAGTTTGACATAGGAAGGAACATTTTTGAAATACAATAGAGTAGGAGAAGCATTTCAAAGTGGAGGTGTGGACCAAGTAAAAGGTAAAACATAGAATAGAATTGCTCATGTGTGAGGAGCAGAGCTTCCTTGCCAAAAGAAACACGGGATCCATGGCTAAGTTCAAGAGAAGGTGATATAACAGTGATGGAAAACATTGATCAGATATTTGGGCTGAAGTTTAAGGTACATTTTTTGGAAAGGTCTGGGGCCTTATGAAGTAACATGCTGTTTCCATAGATGGAGATCAAAGTATCTTTGTTCTGTGGCTCAGCATCACAGAACGTTGCTGGTTTTGCTATATGAAAGGGCCTTCCATGAGGGAAATTTTTACTAGAACTTTAAATTTGGTAAATTTTGAGAGTTACAGCACTGGTGGTTTTCACTAGGCAGCTGTACTCCACCTGTGACATGGTACTGTCTGGTGCCCTGACCAGAACTTCCTTGCCATGGCCCGGAATCTCCAGAATACTGCTCCTCTCTGGTGGCTGGAACTGGCCAAGGGTGGGATCTTGGAGCAGTGTGGCAGTCATGGTCAAACCTAGCACCTCCTTAGACAGGAGAGGTCGACTTGAGCCACATACAAGCAAAATTTTGAGAAATGGTTTGACATTAGGTTTTCTTTAGAAAGGAGCAGGCCGGATAATTTGGTTTGCCATGGGTGATGGATGGGACCATCCTATCTCGTGTCAGGATGAGGGAGTGGTGGGCACTGTGTCTCAGTAGCTCATCCAGAGATTTAGTATCTTCAGCTCATCATCCATCTGCTGCTGCAACTTCTGATTCAGCTCTTTAGTACAGTCAGCTAGAAGGGGAATATGAGGTCTTTATTAATGTTACTATTAAACATAGTAGAAGCAAGGTTAGATATATTTCAGATTAGCCAAAAAGTAGTTCTAAGGCCCAATGTTTTGGGAACCAAGTTAGTATATATCACAAGTTCCCCAAATCAGAAAATGGAGTAATCTTTTTGCCAAATCTGTTTCTATCGTATCTTCTATTAAACAAAGTCTTCTAATACTTCCTTTAAACCTTTCCAATAAACTTTCTTTACCTAAGGAGTTGGAGGCTAGGAGGTTATTTTGAGTGTAACTGCTGAAGTTATTTGGCCAGCTGGATCTTACACAATTAAAAGTCGAGGGTGATAGAGAATATCGCTCACCATGTTAATGGCACTTAAAGAAAAAATTAATGATTGTCCTTAAGATGATGAATGGCTATTTTCCTTTTAGTGGGTTTCCAAGAATATAACTTTTACCGAAGGCTAATATTTGGTTCTATAATTGTAAGTGCTGGACAACACATTCACCCAAAACTCTTGTGCAGCCTCTATTCTGGCTCAAAGGGATTTGATTAACAATTCTTCGATTATCCATTTCTTTACTTTTTGTTGTTGATCTAAGTCACAAGTAGAGAACAGAAACATCCCTAAAAATACTACTTTCTTGGTATTTGCAACCTGGCAGGAAGCTTGAAGGCAACTGAGAAGGGATTAGAGAAGTTTTAGGAAATTTTCAGTGCTCTGTGGGGTACTTATCCTAACCCAAATCTTATTTTTAAAAGTTCTTCCATTCCTGGACTCAAATTTCCCACTGGGCTTTTGCAATGACCACAGAAATGTTGCAATAGTCTTTGCCTAAGCCTGTGAAGAAAATATTAGGCATCTGAAGCAGAATCATGAATAGTAATAGCTCTTAAGCAACCAGTTCATCACAATAACACATCTTCCTCCACTCTAGCTTTCCAAATCTATTCCAATGAGTTTGGAGCTTGTCTTTTAATATTGCTGCTCTGAGAATCACAATTTGTCTGAGTTCCCTGTCTAAGATTAATTAAAATGGACACAGTGTGGAAGCGCAGACAAGACTAGAATTTCTTTAATATAAATGCTTGTCATGACAACATTTTCTATAATGTCACTGTGACATCTTGCTTTATTTCTTTACATATCAAACAAATAAATAAGGGAAGCAGGCTGTTTGGGAAAAAAAGAAAGAAAGAGAACTAGCTTTATTCTTTACCACTAAGACATTAAATGACCTTTCTTTGGCAGGATAAAAATAGCATTAAATACAAGAGAAAAATCTGATATTAATAAACATTTATCACTAGTAATACTTTCTGAAGACCAAACCCATTGCCATTGAATCAATTCCAACTCATAGCGACACCACTGGCTTTCCAAGCTTGAAAATCTCTACAGAGCCACTGGTGGTTTCGAACCACCAAACTTTCAGTTAGCTGTCAATCGCTTTATCCACTGTGCCACCAGGGCTCCCTTTCTCAAGACCTGGTTGGCAAATCATTGTGGGAAATACAAAGTAAGCTCTTCTTCTAATAACTTATCTGGAGACTAAGAACTTAAAATCTGGAGACTAAGAACATTAATTTTGAAATAAATGACATATAATAAGTTCTTTCTGAAGACGGTATTATATCTTTAGTCTAAAAAAGTTGGGAAAAGCTTAGGGAAGAAAAGAACTAGGTCTTGAGATTTGAGTACTGTGTGGAAAGTCAGAGAGAAATGGAGAGGTCATACGAGAAAATTTCAAGATCCATTTAGCAGAGAGTGAATAAACCATATAGATTCAACTGTTTGCTCAACAAATATTTACATGAATCACAGCTTACTGCAAGTATGGAGCAAAGCAGACAAAAATGAGGACAGTCCTAAGCCTCAAGTAGCCCCGGGTCTAATGGTGGGAAACACACTGTTATGGGTTAGATTGTGTCCTTCCAAAATATGTGTTGGAATCTTAACCTCTATATCTGCAGATGTAACTCTGTTTGGAAATAGAGTTTTCTTTGTTATGTTAATTCGATCACAGTAGACAAAAAAAACTCCAACTCGTACAGTAGGTTCTAAATCTAATCACTTCTAACTTATAAAAACATCTGATAAGACAGAGAGATATGTACACATGGGGGAAGGCAAATGCCACGTGAAGATCATCTGTAACAAAAGGAACTCCAAAGAACACCAACAGACACCAGAAGTAAGAAGAGAGGCGTACAGAAGGCATCAACACAGCCGAGACCCTAATTTGGACTTTTAGCTTCCAGAACTGTGAGAAAATGAATTTTTGTTCTTTAAAGCCATCCACTTGTGGTATTTCTGTTAAAGCAGCACTAGGTAACTAAGACACACACCTACATAGAAAATTACAATATAATGTAGAAAATGTTGATATAACCGAAGCATAGCTGGGGCATTGCAGGAGTACAGAGGAGAAGAAGAATAAGGTTCTTTTAGGTAGAGGAAATCACACTGTAAAGGTGTAGAGGTGTTAGCATAGTCCAGTTCATGAACTCAATGTAGTTCTATCTTCCTGGAGCACAGAGCAGGTTTGGAGAAATGAGAGTTACAAGTCAGATCACAAAGGGCCTTGTATGTCATGCTAAGGCCATTGGACTTTATCTAGTAGGCTATGAGGAAACACAAATATTTTGGAAAAGAGACGGACATGGCCATATTTCATCTTATAAAGATCATACTGGCAGAGAATGGAAGATTATAGTTGTGAGGAGACTTGTAAAGGCAGGGAAACTCGCTAGAAGACTACAACAGCAGTCCACGTCTGCACAAGGGTGTTGGCATTGAGGTTGCAGAAGAGAGGACAGATTCAAGACATAATTAATAGGGAAAAAAAATGGACAGGCTTTGATGACTCACTTGATGTTGGAGGCTACTGAAAGTAAGAGTTCTAGTATGACTGCCAGGCCTCTGGCTTGAGCAAATGAGTAGCCCATTTCAACAAGATGTAGGAATAAATCATGATGAACAACTTGTTTGAGGAGGAAGATGATGAGTTCAGGTTGGAAATGTTGGGATTAGGGTGACTTGAGACATTCCAATGGAGATGTCTGCTGAAGTTGGAAATGGTGAAACGATCTCAGGAGAGCTTTCCAGGCTGAAGATGTAGAATTGTAGGGATAAGCTTTGAGGCATTAAATGAGATTGGTTAAGATCATTCAGGAAGTTGAAGGAGGGGATTGCTAAGGGCAGATATTATAAATAGTCAAGGATGGAGCAGAGGAAGCATTACATGAAAAGCAGACTAAACAGAATCATTGTTGTTGTCAGCTGTATCAGGTTGGCATCACATCCATGGCAATGCCATTTACAATAGAAGGAAACACTGGCCGGTCCTGTGCCTTCCTCACGATCAACTGCAGATCGAACCATTTTGATCCATAGGGTTTTCATTGGTTGATTTTCAGAAGTAAACCATCAGGTCTTTCTTCCTAGTCTCTCTTAGTCTGAATGTTCTGCTGAAACCTGTTCAGCATCATAGCAACATGCCAACCACCACTGATAGACAGGTGGTGGCTAAGCATGAGGAGCATTGGCTAGGAATCGAAGTTGTGTCTCCCATATGGGGGGCTAGAATTCTACCACTGAACGACCACTGCCCCTGTGAGCAGAAACATTAGAGGGGTAGGGGGAAAAAAAACGAGAGAGAAATACCATAAAATCCAAAACAATAAGGTTTCTAAAATAAGAGAGTAGTCAACAGTATAAAACGCTATAGAGAAGCCAGGGTCAAAATGTGTATGGGATCTTAGTAATCACGTGGCTGAACTCCTTCAGTGTACTTGTAAGGAAACTAAGACCAAGACAAGCTAAGGGACTTGCAGCATTCACACACGTAATTAGGAGCAGATCTGAGTCTAGAACCCAGGTGCCCTGACTGCCCCATTGCTGTGCTATTTCTACTTGATCATGCTGCACCTTTGTCTTACTGAGCCCAAGTTTCACAGAAAGGAGTAGTGAGAGATAAGGCTTACAAAGCTGAGTTAAAGCTGTGCTGGAAATCTGTTGAACTGGAGGAATATTATTCTGAAGAAATGGGGACTCACTGACGAGTTTTAAGCAGGAAAGGCATAATCGAAGAGGTATTTTTGGAAATTTTATATAGTACTTTTCAGGTATATTGGTGTATTATCAGTATTTTGCTCAGATTAGTCTTAAAGTAAGCAATTATGAGACACCCCTCAAGATAATTATGAGTTGTACTGGATAAACTCCTTAATTATATCAGAAATTAATAACCAGTAAAGAAGTAAAATCTCAATTATGAATAAAATAATCTATTGTTTGGTCCACCATAGGATTTAAAATATGTGTCTATAAATACAATGAGAGGCCCTATGAGATTTGAAACCATCCTAGGTCTTAGGTTCAGCTCTGCTTAAGCCTGAGTACATTATAGCTCATACATACACAACAATAGCTCCTCCATAAATAACTACAACCATACCCAATAACCCATCCTTCCATAACTCTTTTAAGACCAATGATTAGCACCATATAGAGATTCATTATTTTATACGATTCCTTGCTCTTTTTCCTTGTCCTCTTTTTTCTTCTTTAAGTATACATCTGTTAGAAAGATAAATGAAAAATTACCCCTGCATTGTTTGAAGAATGCCTTCAGCGAGATTCCCATCACACAGGCAGGTTTTCTCCTAAGAGTTGGTTGTACTAGGTTTAGCCAACACCCCAGGGGAGCTATGTTGGGACCTGCTAAATGTCATGGAAATCCCAGCAACTTGGTCCTCTCTCTCTCTCTCCTAGGGGTTCCACAGCTTCCAGGTTCCCAAAAGCACAGATAATGGTCTGCCTCTTAGGTGATATTACAGTGGTGGGTAAAAATTGACCTGACATTCCTGAAACTCCAAAGTCCCATGGTCCCCAAAGTCTGATTAGGTGGTTCACTGCAAGACTAACATCAAGCAACTGTGCAGAAAAAAATGTCACAAACAGTACTTGAAATTGATTTAAGTTCACAGCAGCCTGACCTTGCAACCCTGACTTTTAACCTCCTCACACCTTGCTTTCCATCTTTGCTGTTAGGATGATCGGGCACACTCTGAGCAGAAAAGATGACTCCACGTTACATATGGACCGAGGCAGAATACTACAGTGGGATTGTTGCTGGGCAACAGCAGCTCGAACAATTTGTTTGAGGAGCATTTTGAGAATGATTACACTTGCAGGGTTGGGTTGGGTTGTTTTTTGTTTTTATTTTTTCCTTCCTGTGGTACCTATTCCTGGATGTTGTAAATATTCATCTGCGTTTTGCATATATGAGGGGAGAACATTATTGAAATGAGTTTGGGAGGGTAATTTGCTTGGGTGCATCACTGCACTCCTTTATGTTTTGCAGGCAGACTGCTGCAGAAGGAGAAAGAGGGATTTTGGGACCATTAGTCACATAGATGACAATGCTATGCTGGCTTGTTTCACTTACATAGAACAATGGGAGCAGAAAAAGATGCAGTTTAGCGAAGCCAGTTAGTAAATTGTCGGTAAATGGTGGGAGTATGCAAACCCCAGACAGGTCATCGGGCACATTTCCTCTCTAAAGTGGCTGTAGTTACTCTCCTGGCCTCCCTTATCCCCCACCCAGAGAGTAACACTTCCTCTTTCTCTTGGTTAGTGATATCAACACACTGAAATACAGCACTTGGCTAAACCCCTGAGAGCTGACTTTGAAAGGTAATGGGAAGAAACATTTCCTTTCAAAATGAATCTGGCAGCCTTTAAGGATTTACAGCACACAAGTTTCAGACAAGTTGGAGTTGGGTAGGAATTGCAAATACTTCAAAAATCATCAGTGCCAATATTGCCCACACCCATGGAATATTGGTGCATACACACACCCATTCACCCCTCTGGAGACGGATTCATTTCACAATTCACAAATGATAAAGGGACCTCTTCTGAAATTCTTTTCTTAGGGGATTGGGGAGCTAGCATTAAAATTGTGACTATTCCAAACGCTTTCGCATATGCTTTAAATACCCCCACTAAAGTCGATTTTCCCAATGCACACACGTTCTCTGCATCTTGGTGACTACCTCTCTGCCTCACTAGAGAGACCTTTTTCCTTGAGGCTGCTGACGCCTCTCTTGGCTGTGACTTGGTCAGGAGGCTCTGGCACCATAAGGACAAAAGTGAGGCTGCCTCAACAGCCAAATGCAACAGTTGTTTATAGGGCATGGTCGTCACGGACTCCATCTCTTTAAGCTCAGGGTGATGTCTGTGGATATAAAATATGCTTCCGGGCCATCTGACAATGTGAGCCCCAAAGCTGTTTGGCTTTCAGTGCAAACTGCATCCAAACCCATAGCTAATCTAAAGGATTCCGGTCCCTGGTCTATAATCCCAGATCCCCAGGCTACTTTTGTAGGCTGTATTGCATATGAGGCAGCCTTTGGAAGAGGATCAAGTTGAATTGTAACAGAATTCTCGCCTTACATGTGGGTGAGCTGCGTTGGACTCCCAGCAATGCACCTCATGCGAAGCCGCCACCCATGTGTCAGCAGAGGCTTGCATGCTGCTACGATGCTGAACAGGTTTCACCAGATCTTCCAAACTAAGAAGAACTAGAAACAAAGGCCTGACAATCTTCTTCGGAAAAATCAGTCAGTATAAATCCTGTGATCACAGTGGTCTGATCCTATGGTGTATGGGGTCACCTGAGTCAGGGACCAACTGGACGGCAACTAACAACAGCAACTACGTGGTCCATGAGGCAATCTTTGGAACAGGATCCAGTTAGACTGATCCCAGCTCCTGGTATTACTTACGGTCATGGGCTAGTTATGCCATTTCATTTTGTGGGGGAGGAGATCACTGAAATATCCAGGATTAAATTGGGGTAGACAATAGAGAAAGCAGAATATACAAGAAAAGGAGTCCAGAAGTGAACTTATTCTTTATCTTTCATCTTTAGAGCTAGCATTGGGCTAGAACAACACGTCACTCAAAGGTTTCAGTCTGAACTCACCCCTCAGGCTGACCTCAAAGGCCCACATCTTTCATATGTCAGTCAGACAACCTTCTGTTTATTGAGAACCTCATGTGCACAAGGCACACTCACAGGTCCTGCTTAGGGTATCCAGAAGCATAAAATGCAAACTCCACCCTCAAGAACACAGCACATGAGCCTTTTCCTGGATGGGGGAGAGAAAGTCAGCCTCAGGCAATAATAGCAACGCTTAGCCCAGCATTTCAACAGGAACACCCTGGCCTTCATGATGAGTCAGGAGAAAAGTCACTTCAGCTCAGGGGGGAGTATCTGACTCCTCTGCAGACACTCAGCCTGGTTTGCTTTTACTTTCCTTTGGAAAATGCCCTATGTCTTTGTTTGTTTGTTTTAATTTTCCTGTGGTAAAATTTATACGACAAAAATTTGCCATTTTAACCATTTTTAGTGTACAATTGAGTGACATTAATCACATTCTCAATGTTGCGCAACCATCACCACTGTTTCCAAATGTTTTTCATCACCCCAAGCAGAAACTCAGAACCCCTTAAGCAGTACTCCTTCTTTCCCGTTTCCCACATCCCCTGGTAACCACTCATAGAAATGTCCTGTCTTTTGATTCAAAGTTTACACCCAGGAATAACTCCTTTCTTTTGCTGTATCTTTAGGCAAAGAACATATGCCACAAATGCCAGCCCCATATTTAGAAGTTATCTGTTGTTCAGCTTCACTGAACCCACTGCCAAGTTACCTTTTACATGGCAATTACTCATGAAATCTTAACGCTCCTGCAAATTAGTGTTAGGTTGCTTTCATTTCCCAATTAACTGCCCACCTGCTATTACAGAATTCAGGTTAGTCATAGTCTGCCATTTCCCCTTCAGCCTTAGGAGAAAAAAAAAAAAAGTACTCAACTTCTTTATGCAAAGAATCATTAATGTGTGAAATGGTCTACCAAAGGCAACAATGAAACATGCAACTGTGCGTACATTCAAAGAAGAGCCAGACAAGGGGGAAAAATTCCAGGATACAAACATTAGACAGACAGGTGGATGGGTTTGGATAGACCATATGGCCTCCTTCTGTCTTGAAATGTACTGTGAGATTATATTTTGCAAAATCCCCTCAAGAACCAAGTTGATTTCTAAACAGTAAGTTATGGCAAAGAAAATGGTTAGGACACCTTAGCAATGTCCATTATTTCAATGGCAATTTTGTATTTCAGGGGATATGTTTTCAAGACGGGACTAACATAATTGTCATACAGTAAATGAGGTGGCAGAGGCTAAGGTGGAAAGACAGGGAAGACAAATTTAGTCTTGTTTTCTTTTCTCAAGAGGAACGGATATGTACTTTACAAACTCGTAGCAGGGGAGAACACTGTTACCTCAACGCAGCCCGTAGAAAGAACTATTGTGAAGTGAATCCAACGTATTGAGGTGAACAACAGACGTGAAGTGCACCAGATAATGAAAAAACAGTATCATTTCTAGAAAACATTAGAGAATATATTTCTCTTCCTCAAAAGGCAAAGCATATGATTCCCATTCTCACGTTGTGTCAGCAACCTTGCCTGTGCTGTGTGGAAAGGATTGCCACCTGGAATGTCAGGAGGCTATTCATGGTGGGCAGCAAAGAACATGTTTCTTCAAGCCCAGTTTAACTGACACCCTGGTTGACAAGATAACACAGTTTTGACAGAAACTCTGCACTCAAAGATTGTCTTTTCAAATTTTCAAAAAGTAATTCTTGCCAACAGGTTGGCATGCAAGAAATCCAAAGCCTCTAAGGAGAAACTAGTCTCATCCCTTGCAAACAGAGTCCGTGTTTCATGACAACACAGCAGCCTAGGAACAACAATAGGTTCACTTTAATTGTGATGAACTGGTGTTCCTCTGACCATACTCTCCTCTAACCATTCAAATCTGCAGAATGGCCAGTGCCATCAAATCCTTGTTTTCCTTCTGGCATGCCCTCTCGGTTGCCGCGTGACACCTGTTGTTCATTGCCTTTTTTGCTGCTTTTTGCCATGGTGCCACCAGCTGCTCTAGGTGTAAAGTTGCCAGTGCTACCACCACTGCCAGCCTGCCTATGGCACTAACTCTTCCACCAATGCCTAAAAAGTGCCACTGCCACCAAGATGCTACTGAGATGCTACCAAGAACTCTGATGTTCAACAGACATGCATGTAAATGAAGGCACCTACAGTCTCCTGCTACAGAGCTGTAGCAAATGCACGAGAAAGGCTCCTTTGCTGGAGCGTTTTCATGTTTCAACCATTTAAAGGGAGAACGTGCCTTCTGTCCATCATAGTGCTGTGCTAGCGTACAAGCCACATAGCTGTGACCCCTGTCATGAGTTGGAGTGGTCTTTAAGAAACAGCTCTTTTTGCCTTATCACTCAGCTGTTTGTTGTATTTTCTTCTTCCTAGGACTGTCGTTTGAGCTCTTGGGTGCTTGGGTAGCCAAAACTAAAGAGACAATTACGGTGCCCTTAAAAATGTTTCTCCATGTACATCAATCCATGTTTACTAGGCTGAGACCTTTCCAGGAGGATCACCTGCCCATTGTGCAGCTAGACCCTTGCAGAGTCCCTTCCAGAGCCCTCTGGACATGATCACCTACTGGCCAAACTGGGGCCTCGTGTTGTGAGTTTTAGAAATTAAACAGAATAGTAGAATAGTACTTCTATATTCCCTTGAATTCCAGTTTTATATAAACCAATATTAAACATCAAATGAAAATATTAGTAGATATTTAGATGATCATACTGCAAATGAAAAGCAGAAATCATGAATCTACAAAGTGGGATTACTTCATTTTTGTCTGTATTTTCATATTGTTGTAGATGAGATTATGGGAGTGAGTTGGGAGGTAACTCATTCCTCCTGACCTTGGGTAGATCTCATTTTCTTCAGTTAAGAGAGGAGCAAGTAAAATAACACTAAAAATAGAAAGGAGGAAAAAAATAGGCTAATCAGATAGTCTTTTCAATATTTTGTTTATTCTGTCCCCAAAACTAATTTGGACTACAGCTACAAGATGTCATGACAAGCTATTGGCCAGCAAAAAATTAGGTCATTTAACCAATCATGTTAGCTATATAAGGCCAAACAATTGGTTTGACCCACTTTTTTCCCCCCACAAAAAGGACTGATTCATAGATTTATTTTGTTGGTTGGCTTTTGATAAACACACACTTAGACTCCTAAAGGAAGTCATTACTATTCTCAATTTTAAAATAGTTCCTTTCTCTTTGAACACATCAAATACAATAAGGAAAATTTTGTAGCCACTATTATAGGTTTTTTCAGTTTATTTTATCATTGAATTTCATACATTGCAAGAAATAGGAACAATGCTTATAACCTTTCAATGAATATCATATTCTTCTACACTGATGAAATGGTAAGGAGTACAAATCTAGCTGAAGGGCAATGATTTTAAACTATTTCCCACTATGAAAACACCAACAGCAGAAATCTTCTTGTTCTGTTTTATAGTTCAGAGTTACTGAAGCTACCCAAGATGATTACAATCAATACGTGTTAGAATACCAACATAAGAAAGTCGTTTTTCAGACCTTGAAAACTGAAAAAGGGTGCTGGGCCAAAAAAAAAAAAAAAAACTAAACCCTAAGGTACTATACAGCTGTGTCTGTCCTGAGGTTAGAAATCTGTTTCTGAGAGAGAGAAGCAACTCCACGGAAGTATTTATAGTTTTTCCACATTTCCTTGTATCACTTTACAAAACAGTTACAATCAACCAATACCATATTTTTACACAAATAGCGCGCACCTTCTGCATTTGTCAACTGCACCCTCCTCCCGCGAGGTATTATTCGTAAGCACGCTATTTTTTTTTTTTTTTTTTTACAGCAACGTGAAAAAATTTGGCGTAGCTGTGCTTATCATAATACCTCGAGGTGGGAGGGCATGGTCAACAAACAAATGTAGAAGGCATTGTTACTTGTGTAAAAATACGATACACCCCTAGAGAGAATATCAACGTATTGCTTCTTTAGTTTTTTTGTGAATTCTAGGCCATTAGAAATATAATTAAAACACTTCCACGAAAAGAAAGCCCACACTAACGCGGCTTCAATCCATACTGGCCTGCCTCATCAGAACCTATAGTTACTCTGTTTAGCTCAGTGCATTAAATAATAGTCGTCTGTTATTTGGGGACCATACAGTTTAGTGTATGTAGAAAGAAACACCTGTGTTAAACAATGGCCAGTCTTATGGAACAACATCTTTTCCTACTCTACAAAAACCTGACATATCAGCACTTTCCCCCTCGATATGGAGGATCCCAATGACTGTAAGACAGAAAACTCACACATTTTTATAAACTGCCTCAAGAGGAAAAAAACAAATAATTCTCTTGATAGTTTAGTCCATGAATCTAAAATATAAACTTTTAGAAGTCAGGGAGAATTGAAGATAGCACAACACTAATAATAGTGTGTGGCAATTCCTAAATGATTGGGAATCCCTAGGATAGATAATTCATCCATCAAAAAGTAACAGCTTCCCTCATGCACCGCTGATGGGATTGTAAGATGGTGCAGCTGCTGTGGAAAACAGTTCAGTTGTTCCTCAAAAAGTTAAACATAGACCCAGCAATTCCACCGCTAGGTATATAGCCCAAAGAATTGAAAGCAAGAACTCAAACAGAGACTTGTACAGCAGTGTTCATTTTAACATGATTCACAACAGCCAAAAGGTAGAAATAACCCAAGTGTCCATCAACAGAAGAATGGATAAACAAAATGTGTTTATCCATACAATGGAATATTATTGAGAAAAGAGAAATGGAGTTCTGATACATGCCATGATATGGATGAACCTTGAAAATATTAGGCTGAGTGAAATAAGTCAGACGCAAAAGGATAAATATAGTATGATTTCCCCTCTGTAAAATATTGAGAATAACCAAGCACATGGAGACCAAAGTTTATTAGTGGTTACCAGGGGCCGGGGGAAGGAGGGAAATGAGGAGGTATTGCTTTAAGGGGTACTGAGTTTCTGCTAAGGGTGGTGAAAAATTTTGGAAATGGATAGTGGTGAGGCACAAACATGGTAAACATAATTAAAGTCACTGAATTGTACACATAAAAATAGTTGAAAAGGCAAATGTTTTATTGTACATATATTTCACTACAATGAAATAAAATAACAACAATAAAAGCAAACAAAACTAATAGCTTTATTTGGAGGCCTGCATCAAGAAATGGATTCTCAAACGTTTCCTCATTTATGATTTACCCTGAGGTATGGACTACACTAGATGACAGAACATAGTTCAATACCTCTGTCCAGATGACTAGTGAAGTACAGCAGTTGTAAGGATGCTATTTCACACAGAGAAAACCCTCCATGTGCTTCCTGGTGGAGCAAAAGGGTTGGAGGAGAAACAATTTTACTGAAACACAAGCATTCACATTCATTCATTCCCTTTAAAACATTCTATGCAACAGCCAGTTCTCTCTCTTTATAGTAGATACTATGATAGACACTGAGATGAGAAAGCCTTCAAATGTGCATTACCACCACAGGCTGGCAAGTATCCATCATTGGTTGAATCTTTCATTTCTCAGTTACTCTCTGATGTCTAAGTGTGAAAAAAATCAGTATGCCTGAACTGAATTTTTAGATTGCTTTATGTCAATGCACATTTGTTTGTTTTCCAAATCAACAACAAATGCACCACTAAATATTATCGGCTGCTCAGTTGTGCAGCCTTGTCTACTTCCTGGTGCTGAAACAGTGATTGTTCCCACTGTGCTCCAACAGCTTCTGGGTTGAACCAATGGTGCATGGAAGATCTTAATTCAATGAAATGAATTAAATTATAAAATAAAGCTTATCCTTCAGTTACTCATCAATGTTTGTCCATGCTTCTGTGTGTGAGTGTGAGTGTGTGTATGCAGTGAGTGTATGTGTGAGGTATGTGTGTGTGCAAAAGGTGTGTGTATACGAGGTATGTGTACACATAGGCAATCATTTCCACATAGCTTAGAAATAGATAACCAGGCATTAGTGAAGAGGAGTGGATGTAAAGGCGTATTGCTCAGTTTTGTCCAGGGCTGCCAGATCTAATGGGAACACAACATTTAATTCTGATTTTGAAGTAGACTTGCAGTTTATCCTATCCACAAGCTGGAGAAAGTTCTAATCCCTCTGAAAACATCGACCATGTGGAAATAGGCTGACTGGATTGAGTATCAAAAATTTTGTTTCCAATTAGTTCTACAAATCCCATGGACATAGCCTAGAGTTTTTTTAAAAAAAAGGAAAGAAAACCTAGAATCATGCAAATTTAAAAAAAAATCCATAATTTACTGAAGACAAAACCCTTCCAGATTTCTGAAAAGAATTACTTTCCTAACAAGCAGTGAAAGAAGTAACAGCTGTTCTCACCGCATAAGGGAGAGCATATTGTCCCCTCAAATCCCAGAGAGCACACTCACTCTGAAGGAGGGCCATAACCAAGGACATCTCTCCTCCTGGCTTTCGCTCTGAAAAGGCTACCAGGGTGAGAAGATTTAGCCTATCGATTTAGGATTTTAAAGAGTTCCATTCACTCACTCACTCATTTATTCATTCAACTACATACTAGTTCATTCTTTCTAGGTATGTATGTAGATGCCACTAGCACTGTAAATATGGAGGGAGGACAAACTCATTCTATGAAGCCAGCATAACCCTGATACCAAAACCAGGTAAAGACACTGCAAAAAAAGAAAATTACAGACCAATAACCTTTATGAGCATTGATGCAAAAATCCTCAACAAAATTCTAGCCAACAGAGTTCAATAACATATCAAAAAAATAATTCACTATGATCGAGCGGGATTTATACCCACGTATGCAGGGATGGTTCAACATTAGAAAAACAATCAATGTAACCCAACACATTAATAAAACAAAAGAACCACATGATGTTATCAATCAAAGCAGAAAAGACATTTAACAAAGTCTAACACCCATTCATGATAAAAACTCTCAACAAAATAGGAATAGAAGGGAAACTCCTCAACATAATTAAGGGCATTTATACAAAGCCAACAGCCAACATCATCCTAAATGGAGAGACTTTGAAAGCATTCCCCTTAAGAACGGGAACCAGACAAGGATGCCCTTTATCAACACTCTTATTCAACATTGTGCTGGAGGTCCTAGCCAGAGCAATAAGGCCAGAAAAAGAAATAAAGGGCATCCAGATTGGTAGCGAAGAAGTCAAAGTATCTCTATTTGTAGATGATATGATCTTATACACAGAAAACCCCAAAGAATCCACAAGAAAACTACTGGAACTAGTAGAAGATTTCAGCAATTTAACAGGATACAAGATAAACATACAAAAATCAGTTGGATTACTTTACACCAACAAAAAGAACTTCAAAGAGGAAATCATCAAATCAGTATCATTTACAATAGGCCCCAAGAAGATAAAATACTTAGGAATAAATCTAACCAGAGACGTAAAAGATCTATACAATGAAAACTACAAGATACTACTGCAAGAAACCAAAAGAAACCTGCGTAAGTGGAAAAACATATCTTTCTCATGGATAGGAAGACTCAACATTGTGAAAATGTCAGTTCTATCCAAAGCAATCTACAGATACAATTCAAACCCCAATCCAAATTCTACCGGCATTTTTTAATGAGATGGAGAAACAAATCACCAACTTCATATGCAAAGGGAAAAGGCCCCAGATAAGTAAAGCGGTACTCAAGAAGAAGAACAAAGTGGGAGGCCTCACACTACCTGATTTTAGAACCTATTACACCACCAAGGTGGACAAAACAGCCTGGTACTGGTACAACAAAAGATACATAGACCAACGGAACAGAACTGAGAATCCAGATGTAAGTTCATCCACCTATGAGCAGCTGATACTTGGCAAAGGCCCAAAGTCCGTTACTGGAGAAAAGACAGTCTCTTTAAAAAATGGTGCTGGCATAACTGGATATCCATCTTCAAAAAACTGAAACAAGACCCATACCTCACACCATGCATCAAAACTAACTCAAAATGGATCAAAGACCTAAACATCAAATCAAAAACAATAAAGATCATGGAAGAAAAAATAGGGACAATGCTAAAAGCCCTAATACATGGCATAAACAGAATACAAACCATAAGTAACAATGCATAAGCACCAGAAGAGAGATAGATAATTGGGAGCTCCCAAAAAATCAAACACTTATGCTCATCAAAAGACTTCAGCAAAAGAGTAAAAAGACAACCTACAAACTGGGAAAAAATTTTTGGCTATGACAAATCCGATCAGCATCTAATCTCAAAAATCTACAAGACGGGAAAACCTCAGCAACAAAAAGACAAATAACCCAATTAAAAATGGGCAAAGGATATGAACAGGCACTTCTCCAAAGAAGACATTCAGGTAGCTAACAGAAACATGAAGAAATGCTCACAATCATTACCCATTAGAGAAATGTAGGTCAAAACTACAATGAGATACCATCTCACCCCAACAAGGCTAGCATTAATCCAGAAAACACAAAATAATAAATGTTGGAGAGGTTGTGGAGAGACAGGAACACTTATACACTGTTGGTGGGAATGTAAAATGGTACAACCACTTTGGAAATTGATTTGGTGCTTCCTTAAATAGCTAGAAAGAGAAGTACCATACAATCCAGCTATCCCACTCCTTGGATTATATCCTAGAGAAATAAGAGCCATCATACGAATAGACATATGCACACCCATGTTCATTGCAGCACTGTTCACGATAGCAAAAAGATGGAAACAACCTAGGTGCCCATCAACGGACAAATGGATAAACAAATTATGGTATATTCATACGATGGAATACTATGCAACGATAAAGAACAATGATGAATCCGTGAAACATCTTATAACACAGAGGAATCGGGACGGCATTATGCTGAGTGAATTTAGTCAGTCATAGGACAAATACTGTATAAGACCACTATTATAAGAACTCAAGAAAAGGTTTAAACACAGAAGAAAACATTCTTTGATGGTTACAAGCGTGGGGAGGGAGGGTGAGGGTTATTCACTAACTAGATAGTAGGCAAGAATGACCTTAGGTGAAGGGAAGGACAGCACACACTACAGGGGAAGTCAGCACAACTGGACTAAACCAAAGCTAAGAAGTTTCCTGAATACAACCAAACACTTCAAGGGACAGGGTAGCAGGGGCAGAGGTCTGGGAACCATGCTTTCAGGGGACATCTAGGTCAATTGGCATCAGAAAGCTTATTAAGAAAATGTTCTGCATCCTACTTTGGTGAGTGGCGTCTGGGGTCTTAAAAGCTAGCAAGCCGCCATCTAAGATGCATCAATTGGTCCCAACCCCCTGAAGTAAAGGAGAATGAAGAACACCAAAGACACAAGGAAAGTAGTAGCCCAAGAGACAGAAAGAGCCACATAGACCAGAGACTTCATCAGACTGAGACCAGAAGAACTAGATGGTGCCTGGCTACCACCAATGACTGCCCGGACAGGGAACACAACAGAGTCCCTGATAGAGTGGGGGAAGGGTGAGACGCAGAACTCAAATTCTAGTAAAAGAACCAGACTTAATGGTCTGACTGAGACTGGAGGAATCCCAGAAAGCATGGCCCCCAGACTCTCTGTCAACCCAGAACTAAAATAATTCCCAAAGCCAACTCTTCAGACAAAGATTCGACTGGACTGTGGGACATAAAATGATACTTGTGAAGAGTGTGCTTCTTAGCTCAAGTAAATACATGAGACTAAATGGGCAGCTTCTGTCTGGAGGTGAGACGAGAAGGCATACAGGGTTAGGAGCTGGTTGAACGGATATGGGAAATTAGAAGTGGAAAGGAGGAGTGTGCTGTCACAGTATAGGGAGAGAAATTAGGGTCACATACCAAAGTATGTATAAATTTTTGTATGAGAGACTAACTTGAATTGTAAACTTTCACTTAAACTACAACAGTAAATACATATATACATATATATGTATACACACACACACACACACACACATATATATATAGGCAGAGGAGATTTTAAAAACTTTACAGCACTTCCTTAAGCCACGGAATGTTTCAGGTAGTTGAAGGGAATAAAAGAGAAAAAGGAAAAGCAGAAATGGAAATGTATTCCAATTGCATGTAGCTCCATTATAACCAGAAAAATCTGATACACAAGGAAGAAGCCCTGATGTTTGACTGTGGAATCTGTCACAGTCAGACCGCTGGAATAGTTAGGAGTTACCTAATGGGGGTGTTTCCTGTGGGCCCAGATGTTAGTGGTTCCACTCACAGAATATCTGACCAGAGACAGGCTTTAAATCTGACCACACCCTTCATCTGGGACACCCAGTCTTGTTGGACACCCAGTCTTGTTGTGCTCTTTCCCTCATTCCTGTGAGTTCCTCTGGGTTCAATATTGACCACAGACATTTAAATTCTATGGGAAAAGATTTTATGGATGTCATATTAGATAATCTTCACTTGTCTGTTTTATTATTACACTTAGTTTAAATTTATATTACAAATCGTTACCTGATCAGTTAAGGTTCTAAACCTGTGGACCAAATATCTCATTGTAGTTGTTGTTAAATGCTGTTGAATCAATTTTGACTTATGGAGACCTTGGGTACAACAGAATGAAAGGTTACCTGGTCCTACATCATCCTCACAATTACCATCATGTTCCAGTCCATTGTTGTGGCTACTGTGTCGATCCATCTCACTGAGGGTCTCTGGCATCCTCAACAGCCCTCTACTTCACCAAATACGATGTCCTTCTCCAGCAACTGTTCGCTGTGGATGACTTATCGCAAGCAAGCAAGTCAGACAATATTCTGTTGTGATCCAGAGGTTTTCATTGGCCAATATTCAGAATTAGATCACCAGGCCTTTCTTCCTAGTCTGTCTTAGTCTGGAAACTGTATTGAAACCTGTCTGCTACGGGTAATCTGCTGATATTTGAAATACCAGTGGCAGAGCTTCCAACATCACAGCAACACTCAAGCCACCACAGTATCACAAACTGACAGATGAGTTGAGCAACACCTGATTGTTGCTGTTGTTAGGTGCCATTGAGTTGGTTGCTACTCAAATCCTCCCTATGTAGGACAGAAGGAAGCACTGCCTGGTCCTGCACCATCCTAGCAATCATTGTTATGTCTGAGCCCATTGTTGCAGCCTCTGGTCAACCCATCTCATTGAGGGCCTTCCTCTCTTTTGCTAACCCTCTGCTTTACCAAGTATGATGTCCTTCTCCAGGGACTGGCCCCTCCTGATAACACGTCCAAAGTACATAAGATGAAGTCCCCCCATTCTTGCTTCTAAGGAGCATTCTGGCTGTACTTTTTCCTAGACAGATTTATTTGTTCTTCTGGCAGTCCATGGTATGTTCAATATTCTTCTCCAGCACCGTAATTCTTCTTCGGTCTTCCTTATTCACAGTCCAGCTTTCACATGCATAAGAAGCAATTGAAAATACCATGGCTTGGGACAAGTGTACCTTAGTCTTCAAGGTGACATCTTTGCTTTTTAACACTTTAAAGAGATCTTTTGCAGCAGATTTTCCCAATGCACTGTATCATTTGATTTCTTGACTGCTGCTTCTATGGGCGTTGATTGTAAAATACAAGTAGAATGAAATCCTTGACAACTTCAATCTTTTCTCTGTTTATCATGGTATTTTTTATTGGTCCAGTTGTGAGAATTTTTGTTTTCTTTATGTTGAGGTGTAATCCATACTGAAGCCTGTGGTCTTTGATCTTCATCAGTAACTGCTTCAAGTCCTCTTCACTTTCAGCAAGCAAGGTTGTGTCATCTGCGTATCGCAGGTTGTTAATGAGTCTGCTTCCAATCCCAATTCCCTGTTCTTCTTCATATAGTCCAGCTTCTTGGATTGTTTGCTCAGTATGCAGATTGAATAGGTATGGTGAAAGGACACAACCCTGACACACAGCTTTCCTGACTTTAAACCACGCAGCATCCCCTTGTTCTGTTTGAAAGAGTGCCTCTTGGTCTACGTAGTTTCCTCATGAACACAGTTAAGTGTTTTGGAATTCCCATTCTTCACAATGTTATCCATAACTTGTTATGGTCCACACAGTTGAATGTCTTTGCACAGTCAATAAAATGCAGGTAAACATCTTTCTGGTATTCTCTGTTTTCAGCCAAGATCCATCTGATATCAGCAATGATATCTCTCTTTCCACATCCTCTTCTGAATCTGCTTGAATTTCTAGCAGTTCCATGTTGATGTACTGCTGCAACTGCTTTTGAATGATCTTCAGCAGAATTTTACTCGTGTGTGATATTAATGATATTGTTCGATAATTTCCACATTCTGTTGGATTACCTTTCTTTGGAATGGGCATGAATATGGATCTCTTCCAGTTGGATGGCCAGGTAGCTGTCTTCCAAATTTCTTGGCATAGATGAATGAGCATTTCCAGTGTTGCATCCATTTGTTGAAACATCTCAATTAGTATTCTGTAGACTCCTGGAGCCTTGTTTTTTACCAATACCTTCAGTGTAGCTTGGACTTCTTCCTTCAGTACCATCAGTTCTCGATCATATGCTACCTCCTGAAATGGTTGAATGTAGACCAATTCTTTTTGTTACAGTGACTCTATATATTGCTTCCATCTTCTTTTGATGCTTCCCGCATTGTTTAATATTTTCCCCATAGAATCCTTCACTATTGCAACTCGAGGCTTGAATTTTTTCTTCCATTCTTCCAACTTGAGAAATGCAGAGAGTGTTCTTCCCTTTTAGTTTTCTAACTCCAGGTCTTTGCACATTTCACCACAATACTTTACTTTTTTCGTCCTGAGCCACCCTTTGAAATCTTCTGTTCAGCTCTTTTACCTAATAATTTCTTCTGTTTGCTTTAGCTACTCTACATTCAAGAGCAAGTTTCAGAATCTCTTCCAACATCCACTTCAGTCTTTTCTTCCTTTCCTGTCTTTTTAATGACCTTTTGCTTTCTTCATGTATGTTGCCCTTAATGTCATCCCATAACTTGTTTGGTCTTTGTCTTTGGTCGCTAGTGTTCAGTGCATCAAATTTGTTCTTGAGATGATCTGTAAATTTAGGTGGGATATACTCAAGTTTGGCTGTCATGGTCATGTTTTAATTTTCTTCAGCTTCACCTTGAACTTGCTTATAAGCAATTGATGAGTCTGTTTCTTGGCCTCTGGCCTCTTCTGACTGATGATAGTGAGCTTCTTCATTGTCTCTTTTCACAGAAGTAGTTGATTTGATTCCTGTGTATTCCATCCGGCAAGGTCCACTTGTATAGTCACTGTTTTTGTTGTTGAAAAAGGTATTCCCAATGACTAAGTCATTGGTCTTGCCAAATTCTATCATGCAAACTCTGGGGTCATCTTTATCACCATGGCCATATTTTCCAACTACTGATCCTGCTTTGTTTCAAACTTTTGCATTCCAATCACCAGTAATTATCAATGCATCTTGATTGCAAGTTTGATCAATTTCTGGCTGCAGAAGTTGGTAAAAATCTTCAGTTTCTTTATCTTTGGCATTAGTGGATTGTGTGAAAATTTGAATAATAGCAGTATTAACTGGTCTTCCTTGTAGACATATGGATATTATCCTGTCACTGACAATATTGTACTTCAGGATAGGGTTTTTTAAGATTTTTTTTTTAATGTACTTTAGATAAAGGTTTACAGGGCAAACTAGTATTTCATTAAACAATTAATAAACATGTTGTTTTGTGACATTGGTCGCCAGTCCCACGACATGTCAACACTCTCCCCTTCTCGAACTTGGGTTCCCCATTTCCATTGGTCTAGCTTTCCTGTCCCCTCCTCCCTACTCCCCCTTACCCCTGGGCTGATGTCCCCATTGAGTCTCATTTTGTTTTATGAGCCTGTCTAATCTTTGACTGAAAGATGACCCTCAGGAGTGACTTCATTACTGA
This sequence comes from Trichechus manatus latirostris, assembly GCF_000243295.1. Classification (NCBI taxonomy): domain Eukaryota; kingdom Metazoa; phylum Chordata; class Mammalia; order Sirenia; family Trichechidae; genus Trichechus; species Trichechus manatus. The sequence continues at coordinate 2,088,186 of NW_004444131.1, forward strand.
GCTATAAGGGTTTCTGAGGGCCATACTCCAGAGTTTCTCCAGTCTCTGTCAGACCAGTAAGTCTGGTCTTTTTTTTTTTTCTCTTTCTTTTGTGAGCCAGAATTTTGTTCTACATTTTTCTCCAGCTCTATCCAGGACCCTCTATTGTGATCCCTGTCAGAGCAGTCAGTGGTGGTAGCCAGACACCATCTAGTTGTGCTAGACCCAGTCTGGTGGAGGCTGTGGTACTTATAGTCCATCAGTCCTTTGGACTAATCTTTCCCTTGTGTCTTTGGTTTTCTTCATTCTTCTTTGCTCCAGATGGGGTGAGACCAGTGGAATATATTAGATGGCCACTCACAAACTTTTAAGACCCCAGATGCTACTTACCAAAGTAGAAAGTAGAACATTTTCTTTAAAAACTATGTTATGCCAACTGAGCTAGATGTTCCCCAAGACCATGGTCGCCACAGCCCTCAGCCCAGTATTTTGGTCCCTCAGGGAGTTTAGATGTGTCTATGGAGCTTCCACGACCTTGCCTTAGACAAGTTGTCCTGGCTTCTCCAGTGTTGTGTACTATCTTACCCTTCACCAAAGTTAACACTTATCTATTGTCTCCTTAGTGTTTTTCCCTCCCATTCTTCCTCTTACTCCCAACCATTCCCTCCCTCCTAACCATCAAAGATTGTTTCTTTTTGTGTGTAAACCTTTCCACAAGTTTTTATACTAGTGGTCTCATACAATATTTGTCCTTTTGTGGTTGACTTATTTCACTCAGCATAATGCCCTCCAGATTCATTCATGTTGTGAGATACTTTGCAGATTCATCATTGTTCCTTATTGTTGTGTAGTATTCTATTGTGTATACGTACCATAGTTTGTTTATCCACTCATCTGTTGATGGGCACCTAGGTTGTTTCCATTTTTTGCTATTGTGAGCAATGTTGCAATGAACGTGGGTGTGCATATGTCTATTTGCGTGACAGCTCTGATTTCTCTAGGATATATTCCTAGGAGTGGGATTGCTGGATCATCTGGTATTTCTATTGCTAGCTTTTTAAGGAAGCACCATATCATTTTCCAAAATGGTTGTACCATTTTGCATTCCAACTAACAGTGCACAAGAGTTCCAATCTTCCCACAGCATCTCAACATTTGTTATTTTCTGTTTTGTTTTGTTTTTTAATTTGTGCCAGTAATGTCGGGGTGAAATGATATCTCATTGTGGTTTTGATTTGCATTCTGTAATGGCTAGTGATCTCGAGCATTTCCTCATGTATCTGTTAGCCACTTGAATGTCTTCTTTGGTGAGGTGTCTGTTCAGATCCTTTGCCCATTTTTAATTGGATTGTTTGTCTTTTTGTTATAGAAGTGTTGGTCTTTCCTGTAGATTTTAGACATTAGACCTTTGTCAAATCTTTGACAGCCAAAAATTTTTTCCCAGTCTGTAGGTTGTCTTTTAACTCTTTTGGTGAAGTCTTTTGATGAGCTTAAGTGAACTTTTAGAAGATCCCAGTTATCTAGTTTATCTTCTGGTGTTCCTGTATTGTTAGTTACAGTTGGTATCCTATTAATGCCATGGATTAGGGCCTCTAGCATTGATCTTATTTTTTCTTCTACGGTCTTTATAGTTTTATATTTAGGTCTTTGAGCCATTTTGAATTTGTTTTTGTGTATAGTGTGAGGTATGGGTCCTGTTTCACTTTTTTGCATATGGATAACCAGTTTTGCCAGCACCATTTTCTAAAAAGACTGTCTTTTCCCCATGTGATGGACTTTGGGCCCTTGTTGAAGATCAGGTGACCGTAGGTGGATAAATTTACATCTGGGTTCTCAATTCTATTCCATTGGTCAATATGTCTGTTGTTGCAACAGTAACAGGCTGTTTTGACTACAGTAGCTGTATAGCAGGTTCTGAGGTCAGGTAGTGTAAGTCCTTACTTTATTCTTCTTCTTCAATAGTGCTTTACTTATTCGAGGCCTCTTCCATTTCCATATAAAGTTAATGATTAGTTTTTTCATTTCTTTAAAGAATGCTGTTGGTGTTTGGATATGGATGGTATTGTATTTGTAGATTCCATGGGTAGAAATGACATTTTCACAATGTTGAGTCTACCATTTTCATTTATGTAGACGTCTTTTGATTTCTTTTTATTTATTTATTTATTTGTTTATTTTTTATTGTACTTCAGGTGAAGGCTTACAGAACAAATAGTTTCTCATGAAACAGTAGTACACATGTTGTCTTATGACATTCGTTAACAACTCCACAACATATCAACCCTCTAACTTCTCAACCTTTGTTTTTTTGGTGAAAATACACATAGCCAAAGATACACCATTTCAAAAATTTCTCCATGCACAGTTCAGTGACATTGACTACGCTCTTCCAATTGTGCTGTTATTCTCACTTAAGATGAAGGCTTACAGAACAAAATAGTTTCTCATTTAACA
>NW_004444131.1:2097130-2161628 GCF_000243295.1 Trichechus manatus latirostris
GCTGCTTGTGGTGTGATGTCAAGTGCACGGTGCAGGTAGGCAGGATGCAGCAGGTAGGTTGTTATGTGTGGAGCTAAAATGGATATGGGAGAGAGGAGAGAGGAACAGGAGCCAAAAACATACAAACAAATAAAAAAGAATTCTAGGAGAGCTTGCCGTTGGAGTGGAGAGATGAGAGACTGTGAAATGGGGAAAAACAGATAAGGGAAGAGGAAGAAAATAAAAGAATTAATAAACAAAAATCGGAAAGGTTAAAGAACCGCAAAGTTCCCAGGGATCCCACTGGTGCAGCTATGAGGTCTGGGGAAGTCGCTCTCAGGTGTTGCAGTACAGCCTGGCTAGAAGGTGTAGAGGTATACAAAACCAAGTATTCAGGGAACAGAAAGAGAAGGAAGATATAGAGAGACTTGAAACTGAACAATGAAGATAGATAAAAGGGGAAAAAGAGGGAAAAGAAAACAAAACAAATTAAAAAAAAAAGAACAAGAAAGGCCCCAAAGAAAAACAGAAAAAGAAAAAACAATGAAAAACGAAATGCCTTCAGGGATCCCTCTGCACGTTGTTCAAGCCGAGGGGGAAATCTTGCCACGCAGCACCACCTGGCCAGAAAGGGCTCCCAGCTCAAGAAAAGGAAAAGAAAACAAACAAGCAATTCAAAACAAACAAATGAACAAAAGCCCCGGGATCCCACCAGTGCGGCAGCCCAGACCAGGAAGCAGCTCCACACTCTAACGGAGCTCCACAGCCCCTCAGGAAGAAGCAAAGATGGAGCACGGAGCCAGGTTTTTGAGCAAAAGGAGGGGGTGGTGGTGAGAGGCAAGGAAGAAATCAAAAGAAGCAGGAAAAAAAGCAACTCTAGCAGCCAACAAATGGCACTGAGAGAGCCAGCCAGTGTGGGCTGGTGGAATCCAAGCAGCTGGAGTTTCTCGGACAAGAGACTGTGTCCTCGGGAAGCAGAGGGGGCCGAGTGTGGGTGAAGAAGGGTAGGGAGTGGGAAAGCATATATCACAAATTACCGGAGATCTGTAGCCCTTCAGGAAGAAGCAAAGATGGCACACGGAGCCAGGTATTTGAGCGGAAGGAGGGGGAGGTGGTGAGAGGTAAGGAAGAAATCAAAAGAAGTGGAAAAAAGCAACACCAGCAGCCAACAAATGGCACTCAGAGAGCCAGCCCGTTCGGGTGTGTGGAATCCAAGCAGCTGGTGTTTCCCAGTCAAGAGATTGTGGCCGCTGGAAGCAGAGGATGCCAAGTGGGGGTGAAGAAGGGTGGGGGGTGGGAAAGCATATATCGCAAATTACTGGTTCTTTTTACTCCTGCTGGACCCTCCGTGAGGCTGCTTTCTTGTACCCCCTGTTTACTGGTCTCCGATAGGTGTCCAAGATGGCGGATCCGCGCTGTGTTAGCTGGTAGTGGACCTCTGCGTGAATCTCTCCTCGCTCTCTGTTCTCTGTCAGTTTCTCACTCCATTTGGTGCTTGGCTGAGTTCTTTATCTCTTCATTTGATGTTTTAGGGTTTCAGGATTGTTGTACTCTCTGTTCGGCTTAGTTTTTCGGATCTTTGCTGTGGAGGGACGGCGTGGTGCTTCTGCCTAGAGCGCCATTTTGCCAGAACTCCCACATTTCATTTTTGAAGACTTCAGATTTTCCTAGATTCATACTTCATACATTCCAAGTTCCAATGACTAATGGATGTTTGTAGCTGTTTCTTCTCATTTTGAGTCATGCCACATCAGCAAATGAAGGTCCCAAAAGCTTGACTCCACCCATGTCATTAGGGTTAACTCTACTTTGAGGAGGCAACTCTTCCTCAGTCATATTTTGAGTGCCTTCCAACCTGAGGGGCTCATCTTCTGACACTATATCAGACAATGCTCTGCTGCCATCCATTAAAGTTTTCTCTGGCCATTTATTTCTGAAGTAGATCGCCAGGTTCTTCTTCTTGCTCTGTCTTAGTTTGAAAGCTTCACTGAAACCTGTCCGCCATGGGTGACCCTGCTAGTATTTGAAATACTGGTGGCATAGATTTCAGCATAGCAACACACAAGTCACCACAGTACAACAAACTGACAGACAAATGGTGGGACACCTCTTTAGTCACAGGTTATTACTGTGTGAGCAGATATGGTTGCATTTTTTTGTTCCTGAGTTTACACTTTGTTATGGTTCCCAGTACTATGCACTGATGCTACAAAACTTCCTGGTGGGAAAACCAACTGCCAGAGTTCTCTCAGTCACTAGGGAGAGGCCACTCTATACAGAGAACTATGGAAGTGGAGGGCCGTGGAACACCACCATGGTTGTGGCTCAGGATGGGGATGGAAGTGGAAGTGGGCTTGGTTGGCAAGGTAAATTGTTGTAAAGATCTTTGTACACTAATTTTAGGTATAGTTTTCATACATGATCCCATAGGCAACACAAAGGGAACTGAGGAAAGAGGTGGGTGAAGTGGCATGAGATGCAGAGCAGGAAAAGCCAAAAGGAGGCTGCTGTAAAAATCCAGGCAGAAGATGTGTGGGCTGAACTGTGGCCCCAGCATGGGAAAGGGGGTAAGAGGCTGGTCCATGTGATAGCTTCACTCATTCTTGTCAGCTGTAGTCAGGACACTTCATACTGAACAAATGTAAATGGTTTTGGTGTAAATCATACTCATCTCATTTCCAAAGTGTAAAGTTTGGATAGTGTAAACTCTCCTCTCAGACATATAGTTTCTCAGGAATTCTGGGACATGTTGAGGCTACAATCAGCTACATGTTCATAATGGAGTATCTTAAAAGATGCAGACAAAATAATAGGAATATTTCCAATTAACGAGGTGAGGAATTTGACCCAAAAAGTAACTCTGTCGCTGTTAGTTACTGTCAAGTTGGTGCTGACTCATGGCGATCTTATGTATAAGAGAATGAAACGTCTGATCCTGTGCCATTTTCATGATCATTAGTATGTTTGAGTCCATCGTTGCAGCCATTGTGTCAATCCATCTCATTGAGGGTTTCCCTTGTTTTCGTTGGCCCTCTACTTTACCAAACATGATGTTCTTTTGTAGCAATTGATCTTTCCTGATTATGTTAAGTAAGTGAATCCAAAGTAAGTGAGTCAAAGTCTCACCATACTCACTTCTAGGGAACATTCTGGTTGTATTTATTCTAAGACAGATATGACTTTTCAAATCTGTCTCAGAAAAGTAACTCTGGGACCCTGATAAACTCATGGCAGGATGGGGGTCCTCAGAGTTTAGATGACCCTGACTTGGCTGATTTAGTAATAAATGGTTCCTCACAAATGTCTAAGAAGGCTCGGGGAGAGAGGAAATTGATCCCACTTTGCTCTAGAGCTTGAGAAAATTGCCTGTCACTTCATGACCATTGGGGAAACTCTTCATCTGAACCTGAGAGAACAGTTAAAATGGCTGATCCTGGTCTGGATGTGGCCTTTGCTGTCACAGCAGAAAAAAGGAAAATGTATCCACTAGTACGTTAGGAAGATGGGGCTTCAACTGAAGACTTAAGTGTAAAGTGTATGCAGCTGCAGTCAAGTCGGTCGGCTGGGCGTAGATCTTAGCAGGTCTTAGGCAGAAGGGCCTACGGAGTGAATGTTTTATTCACAAGGACTCTTGTCTGCTATTCTTTGGTGGTGCATCTCATTCAACATATGCTTTTTATCACTTTGTATGAATGGAAACCACCTAAGAAATAAATTTTTTTTTAATGTTAGGAAATCACCCTAGAAGGCAAAGCTTCTAGAATTTGACAGTGCTGGCTATCATTTTAATGTCATGCTGCAGTTTAATGGACAGAGACAGGAGTGAGACTAACATCATTATTTGATGTGAGAAACCCAATGGGGACAAAGAGTGAGGTTAAAAACCAGGGGAACTTGGGGACACTGAGCTTCTGTTAAGAAGATGGTATACTTGGAAACAGATACGGGTGATATTGAATAACATGATGAGCATAACTAATGTCACTGAAGTGTACACATGAAGATTATTGAAGTGTCAAGTGTTTTGTGACATATTATTTACCACAATAAAAAAATTAAAATTAAAAAACAAAACAAGGCACCTCACTTCCTCTTCGATAAATTCGCAATAGATTCATCCAGCTCCCCTCACTCTCTCTCCACCAAACCAAGAAAAAGTCTTCCATTTCTATCCTTCTCTCTTCAGAAAGCTCATCACTTTGTTTTAATTGTGTTAAATTCTACTCAGGTAATAGAATTCTGCAGGCTGCTGACTCGTGAGAAAAGTAAGACAGCTGTTTTCATGTGTTAAAAAGAACTTGGATCGACAGTTAACATAATCTACTGTGAACTTTCTTCCCCCACTGTGGAGGAGATAAGTATGTTTGGCTTGAGTTGTTAAATCTCTGAATGTGCAGATATGTATTGATATGTAATGAGCCTTAGCGAACTAATTGTCCACACAATAGCTTGACAGCTCACGTTCCATGCCGACATTTTTCTGGGATCAACCACTTGAAAGGAAAAATAAATAAATCTTAATTTTTCTCCTTAAGCCAACAGGGACCACTCCTGTATTGTATTGTTAAGATGTGGACAGAACCTATCCATGAGTACTTTGATGAAAACTGAGCAAAGAGCACACAGAATTACCAACATGCAATTGTGGTCCAGTAGCAGTGGGGTCCAGATGGTGAGATCGTTCTCCAGAGAAGGGAGAAGGGAGACAGGCGGCATGTAAAGCAGAACTGTCAGAGGGCTCGCTGTAGGAAGGAAATGCTGACCAAGTTCTTTGAATTTTCAAAATGAGCAACAGGACGGCAAAACTGGAAAAAAAATAACCATAAGCTCAAGCTATAGTCAGAAAGATTTCAACTCGATGAAAGGGAGACGGTCTTTGATCAAGGAGACAAAAACTTCTGTAATGGCTCCCTGAGTGAGAGTCAATCACTCATTCAGCCATGTGTATTGAGTGCTAGCTGTGTGCCATGCTCTGGAGGTCATTTCTTTTACCTGTATAAGTAAAGATATACTTATTATGTAAGTAAGAAGTAAATAAGTACATACATACATAATAAAAGTAATTGTTGTCGGTTGATACTGACTCATGGAAACCCTATGTGTGTCAGAGTAGAGCTATGATCTGTATGGTTTGTTTGTTTTTTTTTAATTTTATTGTGTTTTAGGTGAAAGTTTACAGTGCAAATTAGTTTTTAATTCAAAAATTTTATACTCAAATTGTTTTGTGACATTAGTTGCAATCCCCACAATGTACCAGCCCTCTCCCCCTTTCCCTTTCAACCCTGGGTTCTCTGTGTCCATTCATCCAGTTTTCCTATCCCTTCCTGCCTTCTTGGCTTTGCTTTTGGGCAGGTGTTGGTCTACTATACTTGATTGAACTCAGAAGGACATTTTGCACATGTGTTATTATTTGTTTTATAGGCCTGTCTAATCTTTGGCTGAAAGGTGGACTTCGGGAGTGGCTTCAGTTCCGAGTTAGCAGGAAATCAGGGAGCCATAGTCTTGGGGGTTCATTCAGTCCCTGTCAGACCAGTAAGTCTGGTCTTTTTTTGTGAATTTGAATTTTGTTCTACATTTTTATCCTGCTGTATCCAGGACCCTCTATTGTGATCCCTGTCAGAGCAGTCAGTGGTAGTAGCTGGGCATGAGACGCAGACTGGTGGAGGCTATGGTTCATGTGGTCCATTAGTATTTTGGACTAATATTTTCATTGTATCTTTGGTTGTCTTCATTCTCTTTTGCTCCAGATGGGATGAGGCCAGCAGATGTATCTTAGATGGCCGCTCCCAAGCTTTTAAGACCCCAGACGCTACTCACCAAAGTAGGATATAGAACACTTTCTTTAGGAACTATGTTATGCCGATTGACCTAGATGTCCCCTGAGACCATGATCCCCAGCCCTCAGCCCAATAACTCGGTCCCTCGAGGTATTTGGATGTGTCTAGGAAGCTTGTATGGCTTTGCCTTGATCAAGTTATGTTGATTTCCTCTATATTTGTGCTGTCTTTCCTTTCACCAAAGTTAACACTTGTCTACTATCTACTTAGTGATTTCCCCTCCCCATTCCTTCCTTCCCTCTTAACCAGCAAAGATTGTTTTTTCCTGTGTGTAAATCTTTTCTTGGGTTTTTATAATAGTGGTCTCATGCAATATTTGTCTTTTTGTGATCGACTTATTTCACTCAGCATAATGCCCTCCAGATTCATCCATGTTGTGAAATATTTCTCCAATTTATCATTGTTCTTTATTGTTGCATAGTATTCCATTGTGTGTATGTACCATAATTTGTTAATCCATTCATCTGTTGATGGGCACTTAAGTTGTTTCCATCTTTTTGCTATTATGAATAATGCTGCAATGAACTTGGGCGTGCATGTTTCTATTCATGTGACTGCTCTTATTTCTCTAGCATATATTCTTGGGAGTGGGATTACTGGATCGTATGGTATTTCTAATTCTAGCTTTTTAAGGAGGTGCAGTATCATTTTCCGTAGTGGTTTTACTATTTTATATTCCCACCAGCAGTGCATAAGAGTTCCAATCTCCCCCTCAACATCTCCAACATTTGTTATTTTCTGTTTTAATTAGTGCCAGTAATGTCAGGGTGAGATGATATCTCAAATGATCATGAGCATTTCCTCATGTGTCTGTTAGCCACCTGAATGTCTTCTTTGAAGTGTCTGTTCATATGTTTTGTCCATTTTTTAATAGGGTTATTTGTCTTTTTGCTGGTAAGGTGTTGAAGTACTCTATAGATTTTAGAGATTAGGCCCTTGTTGGATAGGTCATAGCCAAAATTTTCTTCCCAGTTTGTAGGTTCTCTTTTTACTCTTTTGGTGAAATCTTTTGATGAGCATAAGTGTTTAATTTTTAGGAGCTCCCAGTTATTTCTGGTGTTTTTGCATTGTTAGTTATGGTTTGTATTCTCTTTATGCCATGTATTGGGCCCCTAGGGTTGTCCTTTTTTTTTTTTTTCCCATGAACTTTATTGTTTTAGGTTTTATATTTAGTTATTTGATCCATTTTGAATTTGTTTTTGTGTATAGTGTAAGTATGGGTCCTCTTTCAGGTTTTTAAAAATGGACATCCTGGTTTTTCCAGCACCATTTTTTAAAAAGACTATGTTTTTCCCATTTAATGGACTTTGGTCCTTTGTCAAAGATCAGCTGACCATAAGTAGATGGATTTTCATCTGGGTTCTCAATTCTGTCCATTGATCTATGTCTCTGTCATTGTACTAGTACCAGGCTGTTTTGATTACTGTGGCTATACAGAAGATTGTGAGATCAGGTAGTGTGAGGTCTCCTACTTTGTTCTTTCTTTTCAATGATGCTTTTCTTATCCAGAGTCTCTTTCCTTTCCATATAAAATTAGTGATTAGTTTTTCCATCTGGTTAATGAATGCTGTCGATATTTGGATCAGGTTTGCATTACATCTGTAGATCTCTAATTGTTTATTTTGACATTTTGTTCTTGTATTATTTTCCTGAATTCTTCTATTGTTTTGTCTGTGTTTTCCTTGATCTTTTTCATAATTTCTTGGAGAGTCTTAAATGTTAGTCTTTTGAATTCCATATCATGTAGTTCCACTACATTTTCTTCTACCAGAAGGTCATCTGATTCTTTATTTTGATCACTTGCTGGAGCCATCTTGTCCTGCTTTTTCATGTATTTTGATATTGTCTACTGTCTCCAAGACATTAAAGTATTATTTATTGATTGATTGCATGTTCACTTATTTCATTCTTCTTTGCTTTGTTTTGATATGTCAGGGCAGATAGACCGGGCATGATTTTCTGCTTGCTTGTGTGTGAGCATGATAGCTCTCACCACCTTGTCGGGTGGGCAGGGCAGCAGCAGGCAGGATGAGTCCACTTAGCTGTACACTGGTGCCTGAGGGTGGACTGGGCTGTCTGCCTCCTGATGTTGATCCAGCAGTGTGGGAGCATTCACAGTCCCTTACCAGATAGTTGGGGTGTTGAATGGGGACTGGTACTGGCTTGCTTCCCTCCATTTAGCAGCTGGTTGAGTGGTGGGAGAGGAGGGACAGTGAAGGCCTGGTGCAGCAGTGGGCCTGAGCCAGGGATGCTTTAGCCTCAGCAGCACAGTAAGTGTCGGTGGGTGTGTGAGTCATCTAGTGCTGCTCTAACAGAAATACCACAAGTGGATAGCTTTAACAAAGGGAAGTTTATTCTCTCACAGTCCAGTAGGCTACAAGTCCAAATTCAGGGCTTCAGCTCCAGGAGAAGGCTTTCTCTCTCTGTCGGCTCTGGAGAAAGGTCCTTGTGATGCATCAGTCTTCCCTTGGTCTGGAAACAACTCAGAGCAAGAATCTCAGGTCCAAAAGATGTGCTCCGCTCCTGGCACTTCTTTCTTGGTAGTATGAGGTTCCCATACTACTCTTTTATATCTCAAAAGAGATTGGATTAAGACACTATCTAATCTTGTAGACGTCATCAGTATAACCTCATCATAGTGAAAGAGTTTACAACATATAAGGAAATCACATCAAATTACACAATCATACAATACTGGGAATCATGACCCAGTCAAGCCAACGGACATTTTTGGGGGACACAATTCAATCCATGACAGTGGGAAATGAGGGTAGTGTATAGGGCTAGGTAGGGGCAACAAAGAAAAAAAAAAGAGACAGAGAGAAATAAAAGGAAAAAAAGAGGGGGAAGGGTGGAGGTAAGTGGACCTGGTGGCTGGCAGGAAGGTGAGGGGAGACAGAGTATGGGGCTAGGTGTGAGGTAGCAAGTGACAGGTAAGTGGCTTCTAGCCACAGCAGTGCATTATGGCCTAGTAGGAAAGGGGGAGCTGGTGTATGGGGCTAGGTGGGAGGGAGAAAGAAAAGGAAGAAAGGCAAGAAAAAACAAAAAAATGGCAATGCAGGAGCTGGCACGTGGGGGCATGGCAGACCCAGGGAGGTGGCTCACTTGTGGCTTTTTAGCTGTGGTGGTGTGGCATGGCACAGTGGGAAGGGATAGAGGTGTCATATGCAGCTAAGTGGGAAGGAGAAAGAAAAGGTAGAATGGGTAAAAGAAAAAAAGCAGGCCATTAGCTCTCTACCCAAGGCAATATGGTGAGGCCCAGTGGGAAGAGATAGAGGTGGCATATGGGCCTAGGTGAGAGGGAAAAGAAAAGGGAAAAAGAAAAACAAATGGCATGGCAGGAGCTGACAGATACAGTTTGGTAGGGGCAGGTAGGACTTGGGGCAGCGATGGACCAGTAGCTCTTTACCCTTGGTCCCTTGGTGGTGCAGCAAGACCTGGTGGGAAGGGATAGAGGTGGTGTATTGGACTAGGTGGGAGGGAGAAAGAAAAACTAGAAATAGAAAAAGAAAAAAAGTGGCACAGCAGGAATCAATGGGTAGGGGCAGGTTGGACCCAGGCTAGCAGCAGACCAGTTTCTCTCTAGCCAAGTTGGTGCTGTGTGGCCTTGCAGGAAGGGGGAGAGGTGGAGTACAGGGTTAGGTGGGAGGGAGAAATAAAAGGAAGAAAGGTGAAAAAAAAGGCACAGCCAGAGCCACTGGATGAGAGGAGGGCCAGCCCAGGCTGGTTTTGGGCCAGTAGTTCTCTAGCCCAGGTGGCACAGCAAGGCCTGTCAGGAAGGGGTGGATGTGGCATACTGGGCAAAGGTTGGGGGGTGGAAAGCTCATTTCTGTGATTACTGGGTACTCTGTCTCCTGATGGTAGCTCTGTGAAGTTGCCTTCCCATACTCCCTGTCCAGGGTCATTGCTGGCTGTGCTCCAAGATTGTGACGCTGTGCCTTGTTAGTTGGCAGGGGACCTCCACTCTGTATCTCTCTTCATTCTCTGTTTTCCTTCAGTTTCTTCTTCCATTTGGTGTTTGATCTGTTCTTCATCCCCTTACTTGATGCTTAGGTTTCCAGGGTTGACATTTATATCCATTTTACTTTGTTTTTTTGGTCTTTACTGCAGAGGGACAGTATGATGCTTCTGTCTGGGCTCCATGTTGGCTCCACCTCTCCCACAGGGTTTTCAATGGCTGATTTTTCAGAAGTAGATCCCCAGGTCTTTCTTCCATGGAGCCTCTGGGTAGACTCAAATCTCCAACCTTTTTGTTAGTAACTGAGCATGTTAAACATTTGCACCACCCAGGGACTCTACATACATACTACCAAAGAAAAAAAAAAATCAAACCTGTTGCCATCAAGTCAATTCTGTCTCACTAGTTACCCATATTTTAAATGTTACAAATAAAGCTGAAGTTCTCCAAGACTAAGCCTTCCTCACTGTACTGAATTTCCCTTTTTAAAAGTATATAATACACTAATCAATTTTCTCTGTACTTTTCCAGACCTTTTTTTAAAAAAAGTTTTGTTTAGAAAAATAAAGTCTGCTTTTTTAAATGCACAAATACACCACAAGCACATAAACCTGGTGAGTAGCATTCTATTTTATGTATGATACATGCTCCCCTACTGTACATAGTATTCTATACTTACCTTTTTCATTAAAAACATATATATACTTTTGTGATCTTTTCATGTGAGTATGGATCTACCTGTTGCATAGTACTCCATAATATGGATCTAAGTAATTTATTTGACTTGTTATTTTTGTTGTTAGGTGCCGTTGAGTCGATTCTGACTCACAGCAACCCCATGTACAACAGAACAAAACACTGTGTGGTCCTGAGCCATCCTCACAATCCTTGCTGTGCTTGAGCCCATTGTTGCAGCCACTGTGTCAATCCATCTTGTAGAAGGTCTTCCTCTTCTTCGCTGACCCTCTACTTTACCAAGCATGCTGTCCTTCTCCCGGGAATGATCCCTCCTGATAATACGTCCAAAGTATGTGAGACATAGTCTCGCCATCCTTGCTTCTAAGGAGCATTCTGGTCATACTGCTTTCAAGACAGATTTGTTCGTTCTTTTGGCAGTCCCTGGTATAGTCAATATTCTTCACTAACACTGTAATTCAAAGAGATCAATTCTTCTTCAGTGTTCCTTGTTCGTAGTCCAGCTTTTGCATGCATACTAGGCAATTGAAAACATCTTGGCTTGGGTCAGGGGCACCTTAGTCCTCAGGTGATATCTTTGCTTTTCAACACTGTAAAGAGGTATTTTGCCACAGATTTGCCCAATGCAGTGGACAAATTATTCAACTATTTAATGTAGGTATTTAGGTTGTTTTTAGTCTTTCCTATTACAAACAATGCTGGAAGCACCAAGTTATACTCATAACTACAGTGTATTAGAAAGTCCATTTATTCCCATGCTTGCCAATACTTGATACAGTGAAATCTGTGAGAGCCGGAATTTGACAGCACTCCCTTGCCTTTCTGTGTCTTGCAAGTTTTCTGCCTTTGACAAGGTGCAGTCATCACTTTTCTATCACTCTCTATTAGTGAAGAATATTTGAGTTTTCTTCTCTGACAGGTTTCCTTACATAGCTTCCAGCTTTCACAGGTTATACTGTATTATTAGGGGATTCTATGAGATGTTTAACAAGAAGGTTACCTAGAATGGGCATGTTATTAGAAAGTATGTTGTCACCTGAATTTTAATTCACATACCTACTCAAAAAAAAGAAAAAGAAAAGAAACCCCATTGCCATCAAGTTGATTCCAACTCATAGTGACCTGGTAGGACAGAGTAGAACTGCCCCATAGGGTTTCCAAGGCTGTAATCTTTACAGAAGCAGACTGCCACATCTTTCTCCTGCAGTGCAGCTGATGAGTTCAAATTGTTGACCTTTTGGTTAGCGGACAAATGCGTAAGCACTGTACCACTAGGGCTCCACATGGCCACTAGGGGGAAAAAATTCAGCCTGGGGGAAGCAGTGGTCTGCTTCAGCTGTGGATAGTCATAATTAGTTTGCAGAGGCACCTTGGAAAAGCAGACTCCTTAGCCACACCTAGGTTATTTTTCATAGTACAAATCTGAGTATTACCGGAAATATTTATTATTTTAAGGCCCTTTCCCATGAATTCACAATCACAGTGTGGACTAGGTCAAGTACCAGACTTTGAGGATAGAGAAAGGTAAAAAGTACACTGCCTCTTCCTTGGGGAGCCCAAGCCAGAATCTATTACCTTTCCAACATACACTAAGAGATTCACTGTCTTCCAGGTTGAATCTATCTTGCTAAGATGAAACAGCGCTGTTAGGACAGTGCTCTGAGTTCTGAGTTCAGTGTTTTTATTTTTTTTATATTTTTCAAAGCAACAATCATTTATTGAGCATGGGTCTTTAAAATTGGAAGAAGGCTGAGAGAGCTTCCTGTTTAGCCAGGCCATTTTATAGGCCACCCGGGATCACAGAACTCAAAATTGGGCTGTGATTTGAACTCTAGTCTTCCGAATCCAATTGCCTACTCCTTTTTTATTCTCCATACTAATCTCAGAGATAGAGTTGCAACCTTATAGTTTGTCATCTTCACTAATGTTCCTAGGTCCACTGTATGACAAATAGATTCTGCATCTGACACCTAGGCATTTACATTGATTTTTAATTTCATTTTTATATGTTTTAACGTGTTAAAATATCTATAACATAAATTTGCCATTTTAACCATTTTAAGTGTACAATTCACTCACTGACATTAATAATTTTGACAATGTTGTGCAACATCACTATTTTCAAAACTTTTTTTTATCACCTCAAACACAAATCTGAGTGAATTCTCAATGACAAATATCCTGATTTTTTTTTTACCGTGTAAGTTGCCAACTACTTCACCCCCAAACATAGCCTTTTCCCAGTCTGTGGCTCTGTTTTGACAGGTGTACCTGTATTCTCCATCAGCCAGTATTTGAAAGCTGCTGTGTGAGGGCATTATGGAGAACTGACAGCTGCCAGAACAGGGGCTCCCGCCAGCTCCAGAGAAGTAATGTAATAATTGAAAACAGAGAAGCTAGATTTTATTTGTGACTCAGAGGAAAACAGATGTATGCACACAGTGACCAGTGACCCTAAGTCACTGCCCTCCTTTAAACTAGCCTAAAGTAAAACATTCATTTGAAAAAAAAAAATTAAAATCAGCAGAAAACCAACTACCCCTTGTTGTAAGGATAACCTACAGGCACCAACTTTATAAATGAGCGTATTACCTAAATTGGTGCTTAGATACTGACTCAATCAAATTCACAGGTGGTAAAGTCTGGATGTGTTGTAGACAGAACAATTTTTCTACAGACGTTCACGTTTTGCCAAAAATATAATCCAGCGTCTTCCACAGACTCTCTTCTCATGTTGGTTTTTCTATTTCTAAAGATTAATTGCTTCATCTAGTAGACATTCATTATCTTCTCCCCCACCTTCCAGATAAGGACTTTTGAGGGGTAAGCAGTTCACTTGGATATTCAGGGGCAGCTGGTGGACTGAATAAGAGAGACACAGCTGTCTGCATAAAGTTGACACACACAGCTAGCATCTCAATGGCCACTATTGTTTCATCTGCCCACTAGGAGCTCATTGTGGATGGATGGGACTTCCTCCAGGGTCCATAATGATCTCTGGGCAGGTGGAGGTAAAATAAGCCCTGGATGGAACCCACTGCTGCCAAACTCACAGAGGCTTGAGTCTGCCAATTGAGGCAATACCCATCATAAACTGGGAATCACCAATTATGATGCTCCACCCTTGCCAAGGGAAACTGGCTACAAATCAGCAGTTCCTGGCGCTGATGGCTTTGGAAAACTGACCTAGGAAACAAACTCAGATCTTAAAAATGCTTATAATCTTTGACCCAGTAATTCTTCTAGCAGACATTATTCCAAGGAAATGATCTATGTATCTACACAGACACACAAACATAAAAATAAATAAGTATAATAAGATTGTTTATCAAGGGTTATTTCTACAACACAAAAAATTGGAAACTCTAAATGATGGGCAATGGGGTATTGGTAATGTTTATTTTTGGACCTCTATGAGATACTAAGTTATACACTCTTTAAAAATCATATTTTTGATGTATAGTTAACATTATTGTAAAATGCCCAAGATAAAAGCATGAAGTGGAATAAGGAGGGGATATAGTTGTATATTTAAGATGATGGCAATGTAGTTACTTTATGTATATGAATGTGTATTTCTATGACATCCCCAACAAGTACTAAAGGTGGTAAGATTATGAGTGGATCCCTTAAAATATTTTTTGCATTCATCTGTATTTTCCATTTGTGCAATGAGCATATATTAAAGTTAGAAAATAAATACATATTTTTTTAAAAAAAATTTAGTCTTATGGATGAAGATTCTCTTTCATTATTTAGCATCCCCTGAAGATACACACGCAACTTTAAATTGTATTATTTTAAAAGGTGCCAAACCCCGATTATCTCAAACTAGCCTACGCCTTTTGTGACTCTAAAGATACTTCTAGATCTATGAAATTTAAAACTTCAATTTACAAATCCTTTAATGTTACCTTGGAAACATTTAGTAGTTTCAAATATCCATCTACCTAGACAGACACCAAACAAAAACAATCTGGCTACCCCAAGTTCAGATACTAAATGTAGTAATTCTGATGGGGCCACGTCTTCAAATGTTTTTACTTATGTCCACTTATTTGTATTCCCTCACGAAAATACCTGCAGAGCCAGCAAGGGAATATTTTAAAGCATAAGAAGCTGATTTACATTACAGAAAATTTAGGGAAATTCCTCTATAGGTTTTTGAAAATATCCTCATGGGCTATTGGTTCTATTTGCAACTATCAGTTGCTGTTCAATTTAATAATCTGTTTAAAAAAATAAAGCACAAATAATTTAAAGTATATAGGGTTTATTCAAGCAGTTATTCTGTATGCAATGCAGGGAGACCATTCTGTTTCTTAACAAACAGCTCAACACAAGCTAGTTACAAGGACACTTTTAAAGAGAAGAGGAGGAAACAAAATAACTATGGGCTAGTCTCAACACAATTGATTGAAATCATGCCGGCCTTTCTGAGATTAGCTGACATCCAGTCCAAACCAAACCCACTGCCAATGAGTTGATTCTAATTCACAGAGACCCTATAGGACAGAGTAGAACTGCCCCATAGGGTTTTCAAGGCTATAATCTTTACAGAAGCAGACTGCCACATCTCTGTGCTGCGGAGCAGCTGGTGGGGTTGAACCACCAACGTTTCGGTCACTAGGTGGTTTCTGTGGCCCCCATTCACCTGAAATTGCCTGAAGCCAAACTCTTTGCACAAGTAAAACTTGCAACGGCTTCATGGTTGTCACAGTTGTCCTATCCCAGAGGGGGTTTGCGATTTTATGATTACTTGTCTCCACATTATTTCTTTTTATCTGTTCTTGGATGTCTTTCACATTGGTTAGTGACCTTTGTGAACGTTCCTATACACTGAGAGGAATCTGTCAACTGAGGCCTCACTTTCCCTCTTTTAACAAAGCTAACGCATGTTTTTAAAGTGCCTCCTTCATGTCCAACATCAATTAATTAATCAATTTAAATGTAAATTGCAGGCCAACACAGAACTGAAAAAAAAAAAACTTGGAATTTATGAAGAAAAAAAGCAAAGTTGCCCCCCCACCCCCGCCGCTTGCTTCCTGGCTTGCTCGCCCCTGCGCGCACGGATCACAGTCTCCCCGCCAGCATTGAGCAGTGACGCGACCTGCCTCCTGCAAACATGGCCTCGGGAGCCGCCACCACGGCTATAAAGATTGGAATAATTGGTGGAACAGGCCTGGATGACCCAGAAATTTTAGAAGAAGAACCGAAAAATACGTGGATACTCCATTTGGCAAGCCATCTGATGCCTTAATTTTGGGGAAGATAAAAAAAGGTTGTGCCCTTCTTGCAAGGCATGGGAGGCAACACACCATCATGCCTTTCAAAAGTCAACACCACGCGAACATCTGGGCTCTGAAGAAGGAGGATTGTACGCATGTCATAGTGACCAAGGCTTGCGGCTCCCTGAGGGAGGAGATTCAGCCTGGTGATATCGTCATTATTGATCAGTTCATCGACAGGACCACTACAAGGCCTCAGACCTTCTATGATGGGAGTTGTTCTTGTGCCAAAGGAGCGAGCCATATTCCAATGGCTGAGCCATTCTGCCGCAAGAAGAGAGACGTCCTCATAGAGACTGCTAAGAAGCTAGGACGCCGGTGTCACTCAGAGGGGACAATGATCACCATCCAGGGGCCTTGGCTTAGCTCCTGAGCAGAAAGCCTCATGTTCCACACCTGGGGACGGATGTTATCAATATGACTACAGTTCCAGAGGTATTTCTTGCTAAGGAGACTGGAATTTGCTATACAAGTATGGCGATGGCAACAGATTATGATTGCTGGAAGGAGCACGAGGAAGCGGTTTCGGTGGACAAGGTCTTAAAGACCCCGAAAGAAATGCTAATAAAGCAAAAAGTTTGCTCCTCACTACCATACCTCAGACAGGGTCCATGGAATGGTCCGAAACCCTCCATAACCTGAAGAATATGGCCCAGTTTTCAGTTTTACTGCGGAGACATTAAAATAGCATGGCTGCCCAGAAGAAGACTTTCTAATTCCGGTCACTTCCGGAATTCCTGCTAAATTTGAAAAAAAACATGGAAAATACATGCAGCTTTCGTGCCTTTATCTGCTTAGGAAGAATGTGAGAAGAAAGACAAGAAATTGCACATGTTAGGGATTCTTTCTACGAGACTTGGGCTGGTTTAAAAGACAAGAAAAGAAAATGACCAGTAAACATGCAGAAAAAATCCTTACGTTTTAGAAAAAAGATAAGGAGATACCTATTCCCCTCCCTTTATTAGATTTGCAACAATAAAGGGAAGTGGTAGGTAATATCTCGTTTCCCATGTTGCCAAGGTACATAAAGAAGAAACGGGACTATTGGGCTTTTTACCGGTGTGGCTGTAAATTGGTAAAAAATTTTCTGGAGAGCAGTTTGATGAAATATATCAAGAAGCTTAAAAAATAATTACACTCTTTGGGCTGGTTACTCACAGGAATTTATCTTTTCAAAATTATCAGAGATACATACAAAGAATTTTGTATAAAGAAGTATGTTCAATATAGTGTTAGTTATAATAGCAAAAAAATGAAAACAATCTTGAATATCCGACAACTGAAGGTAAATTATGGGTCAGCTGTAATTAGATTTTGAAGCAGCCAGCTGAAGATCTGTTTTCACATAATATCTAACGTCCTAAACTAACTGTTGCTCTAGTAATATGAAATGAATAAAGGATATGTAAGCAATGACAGTACTAACTTGGTTTTAAAATTCTATGTAACTATACAAAAAGAATGGAAGGAAATATAATCTTTTATCTTATTTAGAGGAGAGATACTGAATAATTTTATTTTCTTTATATTTTTCTGTATCTTCACATTTTTCTACAATGAATATGTAATCAAATATTAAAGTTCTTTGCTTTAAAAATCAAAAAAAAAAAAGCAAAGTTTCCAAATACATTACCCAAATATTCTCGTTTCTCTTTTCCTTTCCTCCCAGTTCAGCATTGGCTTAGAAGACAAAATTCCTTTGGTCAGGAGCAAAGCCACCTCGAGAAAATTGGGAAGGACAAAAAAAATCTCTCCTTCGAGTCTCCAGCTCTGTGCCTCTTTCCCTATCAGGGTCTCTGGCCCCCGCTTCCTTCAAGCTTCTAGTGCCTTCTCCACCTCTTCCTTTCAAACCTATCAAAACTCTGCTTTCAGAAGAAAACAAACACTGAAAACAAACGTACTTTAAATACAATGGGGGAGGACAATTAAATTTAAGAATCAGGAATCAACCAATAAGTGGAGAGCCGTTTTGATGGGGTGACGGGGAGTCAGGGTGCAGGGGCGGGGTTGGGGTTCGGGGTCAGATGGTAGGGGAGGGTAAGCAGTGGCTTTCCTAGAACTGACTGGGGTGACCAGAGGGCGCGCTCATCCCTCGCAACCAGTGAGATAGGAAGTGTTTGTGCTTCTCCGGAGAAACCTGGGTTTAAAACTCCTTCAGACCTTGGATGAATTACTTTAAACTATTTGATCCTCTGTTCCCTCATCTATAAAAATGGGAAGATTAAATAGGATTCTGTTGCAAAGGCCCTAATCCAGGGCCTGACACATAAATAAGTGTTAAAAAATGGCTAGTATCATTATGGTGCTAGTTATGGTGATACTTATATTTGCAGTAAGAAAGAGAATTAAGAGAGATTTTCTCTATCACAGTTTTCTGATAGGGAAAGTGAATTCTAAACCTTAGGCTGCTACTTTGAAAGTTATGAGAAAAATAAACATTTTTTGTGCCTACAAATAATCTTTTCTTGCTATAAGAAAAAAAACTATGAATAAAATAAAGTGTTCATAATCATTACTTCCTAAGGGAAAAGTCAAAACAGCAGCAATACCCACCAGAAAAAAAAGCAAAACAAAAAACTATAGGATCGTGCTATAAAAGAGCATTGTGAGTATTATTTCTATTTGCCCAATATCTGCCATTCTTAACTTACCTTAGATTTTTGAGCTTGTTGACCAACAACCTAATTTTCCATTACCTTTTTTTTTTTTTAATTCCACAGGATGTGGTCTTGTTCTTTTCCGGACTCCAGTAGTTTTGTCTTTGTGTATAATTTATAACAAGGACAACATTCTGCCTGGATTTATGATCATGCACCTTTGGGTTCATGCTCATGACCCCTAGCCCCACCCACTTTTCTAAGTTAGATTCCTTAACATCATTGTCCCACTCCATGGCCAGATTGCTTCATTCTTCTTTCTACAGCCTGAACCAGGTTTTAGTCCTCTTAATCTCTGCTTAGTACAAACAGTTAACATGCTCGGTTGCTAATCAAAAGGTTTAAGGTTCAAGTTCATCCAGGGGTTCCTTGGAAGAAAGGCCTGGTGATCTACTTCCAAAGAGGCCAGCCATTGAGAACTCTGTGGAACACAGTTCTATTCTGACACTCATGGGGTTGCCATGAGTCATAGTAGACTCGATGGCAACTGGTTACAATCCTCCAGTAACTAGAAGGATCTTTGTTGTTGGGTGCTGTCAAGTCAATTCCAACTCATGGCAAACCTATATGACAGAGTAGAACTGTCCACAGGGTTGCCTATGCTGTAAACGTCATGGGAGCAGAGCAGCAGGTCCTTTCTTCTGTGAACCACAGACCTTTCAGTTGGTGCCAAGCTCTTAACCGTTGCACCACCAGGGAGCTTAGAAGCATCATTGGCACTCGATAAAAGTAGATGAAAAGGGAGGGGGAGGTAAAGGCAGTGATAAAAAGAAAGAAAAGTGAAGAGTGGTTATTTGACATCTACTATTTGCAGAGTCGTTAAGAGCTCGGCTGCTAACCTAAAGGTCAGCAGTTCAAATCCGCCAGCCGCTCCTTGGAAACCCTATGGGGCCGTTCTGCTCTGTTCTATAGGCTCTCTGTGAGTCGGCACTGACTCGACAGCACTCAACAACAACAACGTTTCACCAGTTATAGACCTGAAAAATAAAACAAATGTAAACTTTCTGGTTGTTAGAGCCACTTCTGTCTGCTAAATAAAATCTGAATAATACCTGAAAAGATGACAGTGTTGCTAACAGCCCTGAATTTTTTTAGCACCAGGCAACACCAGTTCCCCTGTAATTACTTAATCCCAGCCCTTCCTTTACTCAAAACCTTTGAAAGCAAAAGAAAGAGAACTATATACCAAGAGGACACCATCTCATATTGCCGCATATTGTACAAGCTAGGAACCCCTCAGTTCAAATGCTGCTTCCAAGAGTCCACAACAGATGACCTCATGTCCTACAAGACCTATACTCTGGGGTTATGACAGCATTCTTAGTGACTAAGGACATTTACAATAGACTGGAGGCTTTTGTATAAAACACCTTGTCACTTTTATTGCCTCTCTTTACAGAAATATTTGCACAACAATTTTTATTTTATTAACAGATATATTTTTTCCTTGTAGCAAAGAAGGATTATTTGCAGACACAATATTATATACTTTTCCCATCACCTTCAAAGTACTGGCCTCAGGTTTGGAATTCGCTTTCCTTATCAAGAAAGCGGGATACAGAAAATTCCTCAAACGTGACTGGTGAAAATAAACAGTCCAGTTTGGGAGCTTGCGATTAGCAACATCAGTTATGTTAACATCTTTGTTTTGCCAGAAGAGAAAGGGCACATTCTGACCTTCTGTCATTACCATCCCTTTGACAGGGTCTGGGCATGCCCACAGACATGGAGGCTCAGGAAAGAACCAGAGAAGTCTCTTAAGCTGATGCAAAAAGAGAAAGCAAATCAAAAGGAATCAAAAAGCCAAGTAGTTACTGTTAAATTAGACTTTTAAATATGCTATTGATATCAGAAGGGGTTTAGTGCAATCGTCTCCTTGAATCTGGCAGGGAGAACATTAATCATCTGATGTTAAATTTATACAGATTGTTGAATAAATGAGTGGCACTAGGCCTCCATGGCAGTGAACAAAAAGGAGAGAAAAAGAGAGATGAGAGAAAGGAGACAGGAGAAAAGGGAAATTTTCTCTTTGCAGGCCACTCACAAAACGAATCTGGTAGTTGTGATTATTTCAAGACTTAAGTCTTTGGATTCCTGCCTACCTATATGGTTAAGTAGTTTTAAGGGCTTAAAAAGCTTACCAGGACCCAAAATAGAACTTATTCTGGTATCAAGCAGTTTTTAATAGATGTTAGCTGGGGGCAGATATGACTGTTGCATAACTTCGGGGCTGATGGAATCCACTTGGTTGTCACTTGATGAACTGCCAGGTCTCCCCTGTCATCACTGGGCACCAGGGAGCACAGGCCAGATGCAGAACCGTGTTCAGGGTGAAAGGCAGTCCTGCTTTAATGAGACTTCATGAATGTGACTTTAAAATGTTCAGTCCATGTGGCAACCAGGTGAAACATTTTTCCTCCTGCCTACTCCCACAGCTGTAACCCACACGTGTACAGAGACACCAATCTTGCTTTCTCTTGCTTATTAGCCGACGGTAGAGTGAAGGAAAATCCAGAAACCCAGACAGACACAAACAACCAAATCAAGTAAAGAAGAAAAATAGAAATTTGTCAGAGAAAAGTATGCTTTGGAATACGCTGTGTTTGCATATCTTCTCTTAATTGACTATCTTATATAATTGAAAGGGTCAAATGTGTAAACCTTCAATATCATAACCCTGAACTAGCCATCCTTGGTCTGCTTTGTTTTATGATTATATTGTTCAAGTGCTCCCATGTCATTCAATTACGCACGAATTTTTTTTTTTTGTCCTCATTTTCTCATCCCCTCAGTCCCTCGTAAGCACTAAAGTCTTTTCTGTCTCTATAAATTTGTCTGTTCTAGTTATCTCCTATAAGTGGAATCATACAATATCTGCCCATTTGTGTCTGGCTTCTTTTTTATTTGGCATGATGTTTTTAAGGTTCTTCTATGTCATAGCATGTAATAGAACACCATGTATTACAACTTCATTCCTTTTCATGGCTGAATAATTGTGATGGTTAAGGTTGTGTGTCAACTTGGCTGGGCCATGATTCTCAGTAGCATGGCAGTTATTTAATGATGTAATCACCTCCATGATGAGATCAGCCAACCAACTGAAAGGGAGTTTCCTTGATGATGTGGCCTGCATCCAATATATATGGACTTTCTGGCAAAGCTCACTTGTTTTTGCTTGCTCTAGATCCTGCATCCCGCTTGTCATCATTTGACCTCCCGTTCCTGAGACTTGAGCCAGCAACCTGCCATCTTACCTGTCAATCTTGGATTCATCAACTTCCACAGCCCATGAGCCAGCAGCCTGCCTTTTGACCAGCCGATCGATCTTTGATTTGTCAGCCCCTGCAGCTACATGAGTCAGGAGAAGCCTCCAGCCTGATACCTGACCTACAGACTTGGGAATTTTCAGCCTCTACCACCACCAGAGACATTTCCTTGATATAAATCTCTCTCTTTCTCAGTCTCTCTCTCTATATATATATATGTGTGTGTGTGTGTGTGTGTGTGTGTGTGTATACACTTGACTGTTTTTGCTTCTCTAGAGAACCCAGTCTAAGTAGCCTAAAGCATTTGGTACTGGGAGTGGTTCTAGAGAAACAAAATTGTAAAGATGAGTTTTCTAAACTGGTTCTCAAGTCTGGTTAGTCTTAAAGATGTTGAAGACTCTGCTTCCAGCAGTAAAGATGACACTGCTAATCCATGGCAGGAGGTGGAAATAGAAATACACTAAATATCACCACCAATAGATCAGGTATTGGTGAGAAGTGAGGCTCTGAATGATTGCATGTTTGATACTTTTCTAAAATTTTGTCCGAATAAGAAGCATATAAAAGCTGGTTCGTTGGTCCTACTTTTGCTAGACAAAGTGGTGAAAGAAAGAGATGAGCTCAGGGCTTCAGAATCAAAGCTCAAGCACCACATAAATGACCTCAAAGTTGCCACTTATGCCCTGAAAGAAAGTCTTATTTCTTGTAGTAACTGAGCTGATATTGCCAAAAAACAAATCCAGAGTCTTATCGTAAGAGTGGATGACTTACAATGCCAAATTGAATTCCCAGCCTTGAAAGGTGTCTGACGTTAAAGTGAAGGCATCGATTGGGAAGAAATGGGATCCTGAAATTTGGAATGGAGACATATGGGCAGATAGTCAGGAAGCTGGGGACACTGAGTCCCTAAATTCCACAGATATCACTTCTGCCAACAAAACCATTAACCCCTCCACCCTCATCTAATGAGACTAACCCAGCTGTGTCTAAAGAACCTTTGACTGAGATATGGCCTGGGGTGTCATCTGAGTCATTACCTAAGGAGACATCTGAGTCATTTCCAGGGACATCACCTGAGGCAGATGCCTTACAAGACATAGCTGAAAGTTCTCAAAACACATCTCCACTGCTCATTTTTTATTCTAGACCTATAACTAAACTTAAATACCAGTGAGCCACAAGAGGTAAAGAACAAAATGTGACCCAGGAGGAGGTACCCTACACTCCAAAAGAACTGCTAGACTTTTCTAATATGTACAAATAGAAACTTAAGGAATATGTGTGGGAATGGTTATTAATGGTGTGGGTAATGGTGCAAGGAATAATAAAGTTGGATCAGTCTGAATTTATTGATATGAGCCCACTAAGCACTCATTCTTCATTCAGTGTTTCAGCTTAAGAGGTTAGGAAAGAATCTAATAGTTTATACGGTTTGTTTGATGAAGCATGGATTACATGGTGGCCTACACTAAATCAAGTTGAAGTACCAGACCTGCCTTGATATACTGCAGAAGAAGGTATCCAAGGCTTAGGGAAATTGGCATGTTAGAATGGATTTATCAGTCTGTATCCACAGACCCACACATGGAGTGCTCAGAGGACACGCCTTTTACCACAACGGTGAAGAAAAAATTTGTGAAGGGAATCGCTAGAAGAGAGAGTCATGGCCCCTCAATCAAATCCCAGACTTGAGCCCAGTGTACAGACCAACAACCCCTTGAATGAAGAGGAGGCTGTTTCCCTTGAGGAAGGACCCCACTACACTTTTAAACATTTATACTGATAATCTTTCTTCCTGCCTTCTCCACAGGGTTATATGGACGTTTACAAGAGTGACTGTTCATTGGGGAAAAGGAAATTTCAGACTTCTCAGGGATTACTGGATACTGGCTCTGAACTGACACTAATTCCAGGAGACACAAAAAGTCACTGCAGCCAACCAGTAAGAGTTGGGGCATATGGAGGTCAGGTTATTAATGGAGTCTTAGCTCATATCCATCTCATAGTAGGTCCAGTGGGTCCACAAACACATCCTGTAGTGATTTCCCCAGTTCCAGAATGCAGAATTAAAATAGACATATACAACAACTGGCAGAACCCCTACACTGGATCTCTAACGTGTGATGTAAGGGCTATTATGGTAGGAAAGGCTAAGTGGCAGCCATTAGAACTGCCCCTACCTAGAAAAATAGTAAACCAAAAGCAATACTGCATTCTTGGAGGGATTGCAGAGATTACTGCCACCATAAAGGACTTAAAGGATGCAGGGGTGATAATTCCCACTACATCTCCATTCAACCTGCTTATTTGGCCTGTCCATAAAACAGATGGATCTTGAAGAATGACAGTGGGTTATCATAAACTTAACCAGGTGATGACTCCAATTGCAGCTGCTGTTTCAGATGTAGTTTCACAGACTGAGAAAATTAATACATCTCCTGGTAGCTATAAATCTGGCTAATGCGTTTTTCTCCATACGTGTTTCAAAGGACCACTAGAAGAAGTTTGCCTTCAGCTGGCAAGGCCAGCAATACATTTTCACTGTCCTACCTCAGAATACATCAACTTTCCAGCTCATGTCATCATTTAGTTCACAGGGATCCTGATTGCCTTTCCCTTCCACAGACATCACACTGATCCATTACATTGATGACATTATGATGATCGGACCTAGTAAGGAGGAAGTATCAATGACTCTAGGCTTATTGGTAAAATATTTATGTGCTAGAGGCCAGAAATTAATCTGACAAAAATCCAGGCAGCTTCCACTTCCGTGAAATTTCTAGGGGTCCAGCTGTGTGGGGCATGTTGAGATATTCCTTCTAAAGTAAAGGATAAGTTATTATCTGGCCACTGCCACATCTAAAAAGGAGGTGCAATGCCTGGGGGGCCTCTTTGGATTTTGAAGGCAACACATTCCTCATTTGGGTGTGCTATTCAGCCTATTTATCAAGTGACTTGAAAAACTGCTAGTTTTGAGTTGATCCCAGAACAAGAGAAGGTTCTGCAACAGATTCAGGCTGACATGCAAGTGGCTCTGCCACTTGGGTCATATGATCCAGCTGATCCAATGGGGCTTGAAATGTCAGTGGCAGAGAGAGATGCTGTTTGGAGTCTTTCAAAGACTCCTATTGCTGAATCACAACACAGAACCTTAGGATTTTGGAGCAAAGCCCTGCCATCCTCTTCAGATAACTACTCTTCTTTTGAGAAAGAGCTTTTGGCTTGTAACTGGGCCTTAGTAGAGACTGAACACTTAACCATGGGAAAGCAAGTCACCATGAGGCCTGAGCTTCCCATCATGAACTGGGTGTTGTCTAACCCAAGGAGCCATAAAGTTGGACATGCACAACAGCACTCCATCATTAAATGGAAATGGTATATAGGAGATCAGGTCAAAGCAGGACATAAAGGCAGAAGTAAGTTGTGTGAGGAAGTGGCCAAATCCCTGTGGTCTCCACTCCTGTCACTTTACCTTCCCTCTTCCAGGCTGCACCTATGGCCCCATGGGAAGTTCCTTATGATTAGATGACTGAGGAAGAGAAAACTCATGCCTGGTTTACAGATGATTCTGCACAATATGCAGGCGTCACTCAAAAGTGAACTGTGGTGGCACTACAGCCCCTTTCTGGGACATCCCTGAAGGACAGTGGTGAAGGGAAATCCTCCCAATGGGCAGAACTTCAAGTAGTGCACCTGGTTTTTCACATTGCTTGGAAGAAGAAATGGCTAAATGTGCAACTGTATACTGATTCATGGGCCGTGATCAATGGTTTGGCTGGATGGTCAGGGACTTGGAAGAAGCATGATTGGAAAATTGGAGACAAGGATTTATGTGGGAGAGGTATGTGGATAGACCTCTCTGAATGGGTCAAAGAAGTGAAGATATTTGTGTCTCATGTGAATACTCACCAAAGGGAGACCTAGGCAGAGGTGACTTTTAACAATCAAGAGGATAAGATGACACGTTCTGTGGAAACCAGTCATCCTCTTTCCCCAGCCACTCCTGTCATTGCTCAATGGGCTCATGAGCAAAGTGGCTATGGTGGCAGGGATAGGAGGTTATGAATGGGCTCAGCAACATGGAATTCCACTCACCAAGGCAGATTTGTCTACAGCCACTGCTTAGTGCCCAATCTGCCAGGAGTAGAGACCGACGCTGAGTCCCCAATATGGCACCATTCCTAGAGGTGATCAGCCAGCAACCTGGTGGCAGCTTGATTACATTGGACTGCTTCCATCATGGAAAAGACAATGTTTTGTTCTTACTGGAATAGACACTTACTCTGGATACAGATTTGCTTTCCCTGCATGCAATGCTTCTGCCAAAACTACCACCCCTGGACTCACAGAATGTCTTATCCACCGTCATGGTATCCCACACAGCATCATCTCAGATCAAGGGACTTACTTCACAGCAAATGAAGTGCAGCAACAGGCCCATGCTCATGGAATTCACTGGTCTTAGCACGTTCCACATCATCCTGAAGCAGCTGGCTTGATAAAATCATGGAATGGCCTTCTGAAGACAGAAGTACTGTGCCAGCTATGTGGCAATACCTTGCAGGGTTGAGGCAGTGTTCTCCAGGAGGCTGTATATTCTCTAAACCAGCATCCAATATATAGTGCCATTTCTATCAGAGCCAGGATTCATGGGTCCAGGAATCAAGGGTACAAATGGGAGGGCACCGTTCACTATTACCCCTAGTGATCTATTAACAAAATGTTTGCTTCCTGTCCCCTCCACCCTATGCTCTGTGGGTCTAGAGGTCTTAGTTCTTGTGGAACAAGTCCCTTCCTCAACTACCCACCACCCATCTAGATATTTTCCCATCTCCATTTCCAGTGCAATCCTGTATTAACTTCCTACTGCTGCCATAACAAAGTACCACAAACCGGGTGGCTTAAAACAGCTGAAGGTCAGAAGTCCAAAATCAAGATGTCAGCAGGGCATCTCTTTGAAGGCTTTAGGGGAAGATTCTTCCTTGTCTCTTCCATCTTTTGGTAGCCCTGGGTATTCCTTGGCCTGTGGCAGCATCTTTCCAATCTCTGCCTCCATCTTCACATGACCGTCCTCCCTCAGTGTCTGTATCTCTCTGTGTCACTTCTCTTCTTATAAGGACACCAGTCATATTGAATTAGGGCCCACCGTACTCCAGTATGAAGCCCTGGTGGCGCAGTGGTTAACTGCTTGGCTGCTAACTGAAAGGTCAGCAGTTTGAATCCAGCAGCCACACCATGGGAGAAAGACGTGGCAGTCAGCTTCCATAAGTATTACAGACATTGAAACCCTGTAGGATAGTTCTACTCCATCCTATAGGGTTGCTATGACTCAATGGCAACAGGTTGAGTTTTTTTTTGTTTGTTTGTTTAGTACTGCAATACGAACTCATGTTAACTGGTAACATCTTCAAAGACCCTATTTCCAAACAAGGTCACATTCACAGGTACCAGAGGTCAGGACTTAAACTTATCTTTTTAAGGGATGCAATTCAACTCATAACACATGGCTCCTCACCCACACCCTCACTGCTTCAATGACAATGGCCTTCTATCTTGTCTCCAGACCTGCGAGATCTTCCTTCCACCAACTATCCTGCATAGCCCTGCCAGATTCATCTCGCAAGAATTCCAACTTCATCATATCACCCTCCTGAAAAATCTCACAGGGGCTCTCTGCTCCTCTGAGATCAAATATAGATTTCTCCAGTGGGCACTCAGATCAGCACCCCATCAAGACACTGAAGCCAAATTAAGGGACATGCTGTAACTAAAATAATTAAGCCAGTGGAGTTTCCTCGCTAGGTCTCAGCGTGTTAAGTGAGAAGCACATTAGAACTCGCCTCTGCTACAGTATTTGTGGCTGTATTAATTTTTGTGACTGGCAACCCACCTTAGTGCATATAAACTGGGTAATGGCACTAGTAAATTGGAATTGCTGCATTCAGAATTGGCACCTGTAAATAACAGGAAGCCAGGTAAAGAAGGCCAACTGAAAGTTTGGCTCTTAGTATTTGAAAGCAGCACTTTCTAGGCAACTTGAAGACAATGAGGTTTGAAGATACCTAACAGGAGAGGAAGGGGAAAAAGAGTACCTAACCATTTTATTTGACATTATTTTCTATTTAAAGATAATAATGTGGTGTAAAAAAGTTGAAACACGAAAATTACGTATTTGGCTGCCTCATCTCAACTTCCAGCAGAGTAACAATTGTCACAAAATTACCATACTTGTGTTGGACATAATTTGTTAGAAGCTGACTGCCTGAAAGCTCACATCTCGCCTAAGACCTAAGAAGAAGCAGTCGTGTAGTGAATCATGCCCTCTGTCTTTCTGGAAAGAACACGGATGGCAATTGGACTTTGCTGAGGATTAACTTGACTAATCAGCATAATTTGTGAAATGCTGTCGGCTGATACATAGAAGTATTTGTGTGTTGATCTGTGATACATCCACTTAATCTTCTGAGGCCTCAGTTCTGCCCTAGGGAATTGACTGTGTGGGAAATTAAAAGTAATGTTGTCTGAATGCCTGCAAAGTGGCAGGCGATTTACCTATGTTGCCTCATTTAACCTTAACCACATTGTGAGCTCCACATTACTGTCCTCATTGTATAGATTAGGAAATTAAGAGAGGTTAAATAAATTATAGAAGTCCTGGTGGCGAAATGGTTAAGTGCTCGGCTGCTAACCGATATGTTGACTCTTCAAACCAACCCGGCGGTTCTGAGGGAGAAAGACCTGGGGATCTACTCCCATAAAGATTACAGCCTAGAAAACCCTGTGGGGCAGTTCTACTCTGTCATATGGGGTCACTATGAGTCAAAAATCTACTCAACAGCACCCAATGACAACAACAACAAGTAAACCATTCAAACTCCCTCAGCTAGTGGGTGGCACAACTAGGACCAAAACCAGTTGGTCTAAGTAGGTAACTCTTAAGCAGAGACGGAGGAGGAGGAAGAAGGGGTTTCTTCAGGCTGCTTCCCTAGACTGGATGCTTCGGGTAGGAGTGGGTGTGGGCAATAGTGGTGGGACCAGAAGGCACAATCACTGTTGCTGCTGTTAGAACCACGTCACATTCCTCACTTGTACTAGTGCAAAAACACTGAAAGCCCTGGTCTAATTTCAAAACTCTCTCTTTATTTCATACTGTCTCCAGCCATCTTTAAAGCCTCTTCCAAACAATAAAACATTTTAATTTTTAAAATCACTGGCCATGAAGCTTAAGTCAATCTAAGACTCTTGAACTTGGTGTATGATAACATTTGATCTCTAATGTTATTTTCAGAGCTGATACAGTATTCGAACCAGTCATATAGAGATATCATAGAAGGGAGGGATAGTAGAACTGACTTCTTTGAACAAGCTTCCCCTGCAATTCCTGACATCATGCCTCTCCACGCTAACTCTTTTTTTGAATTAAAGCATTGCTGATGTCTGCTAAAATGTAAATTAAATCTGGGAGCCGAACAGCCTCAACCATTAGTGTTCTTTGCAACCCTTGTTTTTGTGTTCTTTTTCACACACACGTGCACATGTGCGCATACACACACACACACACACCCTTCAGTCCACCGCAACTAAAGTCAGTTGATCAGATTATTTCTAGCAGAGTGCAGAGTCCTGAAGGGAAGGGATGGAAAGCAGGCCAGTTTTGCTGGGAAAATGAGATCAGGACAGATGCAGAGCCCTGGGCACTTCCTGAGGAGCCATCAGGGTGAGGGACACAGAGCCGCCAAGAAATGAAAGAGGGAGAATCATGAGGTGTAAAAAGAAAACTTTCCCCATTTGTCAGCTGTTCCCAGAACTGGCTCTGAGGAAGCTCTGGTTACAAACGCTACAGTTTGACAGATTGGGCTTTTAGGAGCTTGGGTTTTAGAATCCAATATCTGAAACAGGTTCTTTCCCAGAAAAAAAAAAAAAAGAAATATGGTCTTTCCAGCACCCTCTGAAGATTCTGTTGATTAACTAGGACACAGAAGAGCTTTCTGTGACTTGTGATCTAATTGCTCAAGAAAGTTTACTCTGAGGTTCTTCTAGCTCTCCAAAGTCTTTTTCAAGAATGTGAGTGGGGTTGAGTATGTTTATTCAAATATCAAAGTTCTGACTTAGCCCCAGTTTATCCATAAAATTGTCATTAATGATATTGAACAACAAAATTTGGCCTTAACAATGGATCTTTAGAAAACTATTGATTGGAATGGTTGGTGCTTCATATCAAACAAGTGATGGTTTGTGGCCTTTGAAGTTATATTTTATTTCCATAGCAACGCTTAAATTCTACAAAACACACACACCCAGTGACAACGTAAGGAACCTTAGGCCAGAGCAACACTCCGGATCACTAGAGAAAACAGTTGCAGGAAGAATTGTACATAAATATAAATCATAGCGACAGGAGACACTAATAATAGTGATGATGATGATGATGGTAGCAGCAAGCATGGCTAACTTAGTGCTCGCTGTGGGCAGTTTTAAGTGTTGTGCATTTATTAACCCTTTTAGTCCTCAGCACCCTTTAGACGGTCAGAGAAAAAGAGGAAGACCTTCAATGAGATGGATTGACACAGTGGCTGCAACAATGGGCTTAAGCATAACAATGATTGTGAGAATGGCACAGGACTGACCAGTGTTTCATTACCATATGCGGTAACTTAATATTCTGCCCATTTGATGGATGAAGAAGCTCAGGTACAGAGAGATTAGGTCAGTGGCCCAAGATCACACATTGAGTGAGACGTGTAGCCAAGATTCAAACCCAGGCAGGCTGGCTCCATGTTCTTAGTCTGTTGATGAAAGAGTAAGACATTGTGTAGGCTGGGCAAAGCCATTTGTTAGCTATCTTACAGCTCAACTTTTCCACAGGAGAACATTTATTCCACTGTGGGGGGGGGACGGATGTGTAAATTTCAAAGATAATGCCAACTGCCTCCGTCTGCATTATTAAATGCCAGATGTTGTTGTTGTTGAGTCAGCCCCAGACTCATGGTGACCCTACGCACAACAGAACAAAATGCTGTATGGTCCTGAGCAATCCTCATGATCCATTGCAGATCAGACTGCTGGGACCTATAGGGTCTTTCAATGGCTCATTTTCAGAAGTAGATTGCCAGGACTTTCTTCCTACTTTGTCTTAGTCTGGAAGTTCCTCTGAAACTTACTTAGCATCATAGCAACACACAAGCCTTCACTGACAGACAGGTGGTAGCTGTGCATGAAGTGCATTGGCTGGGAATCGAACCCTGGTCTCCTCCATTGAAGGTGAGAATTCTACCACTGAACCACTAAAAACACCAAAAAACCAAACCCGTTGCTGTCAAGTAGATACCAACTTTCAGCCACCCTATAGGACAGAATAGAACTGCCCCATAGAGTTTCCAAGGAGCGGCTGGTGGATTTGAACTGTCGCCCTTTTGGTTAGCAGCCTAGCTTTTAACCACTGCGTCACTGAACCACTAGAGCTCCTTAAGTGCCAATAAAAATATAATTTTTTTCATTTTTCTTCCACTTGTTTGACACTCTTAAATGGTGGGCTTATTAGATGATGTAAGCTCATAAATACTCAAATAAATCAATGACAAAAAAAACTAATGAATAGTTTTAAGGTTTTTCTCTTGGAACTAAATTTTAATGTATTCAAGATTTCTTATTTCTGGTATATTTTTGCAGTAATCAACGAAAGAATGCCTTCTCCCCAGAGATAACGTGAGGACTGGAAAGTAGTGTCTTGGGAGAGGTTTTGCACTAAAGATCTATTTTCTTCTAAAAATGTGCTGTCACCTTAAAGAAGTTCTGTTCACCCTTAATGTCCATTATAGGCTTTCTGAGAAGGATCAAGCAGGTAGTCTTTTAATGCAGGTCTTAATATACATTATTCATATAGAACTGTAGATAGGACATGAGTCGGGAAAGATGAAAGGAAGTTATTAAAAGAGAGAGACCTAAACAGTCTCTGAAAACCAATTTAAAATAATACAAATACGATCTTCCTTTATAATCTTGTGATACCTTTTCTCTAAAGAAGTTTTGAGATAATGATCTTGTCTTTGAATACATGTATATTAAAGTTTATGCTCAGAAATAACCATTACATTTAGTTACTGTGTTGCTATTAAATGAATTCAATTTTGACGATGACCATTACTGGCACAGTGGCCTTTCCATAAACCATTAACAGCGCCCCAGGCTTGCGGGGCCTAAAAGGCATCATTTGTTCCTCTAAGCACTGGCAATTCGCCATTTTCTCTCACTTTCAACTCAACATTCACATGTCTGTCTGGTGATGGGCTTTCCCATTTCCTTCCGTTTGCACCACATCTATGTGTCTTGTCCTATGGCAACCGTTTTTAATTGCATCTCAAAAGAACTTTAAGGTAGTTTATAAAATGAGATGTTGAGAATGTACATGTGATCCCAACTCTTAAGGCTCTACGTAATCTTTTAAAAAGTTTGGAGGGGGGATGTGTATATATATCCACATATATATGGTGACGCAGTGGCGAGAGCTCAGCCGCAAACTCTGCTCTGTCCTATAGTTCTACTCTGTCCTATAGGGTCCCTATGAGTCCAAATAAACTCGACAGCAATAGGTTTGGTTTTGGTTATGTGTGTGTGTGTGTCTGTGTATGCGCATATATATACATATATATGTATGTATGTGTACACACCGCTAATTCGAGCATCACCCAGGGACCTTTTATTTCCTAGGCTCCCAGCAGCCTTGGGGTGTGTTTCCTATTAAGGATTTATTTTCCTCTAAGAAGCGATCTTACTGGCCCCTGAAAGAGGTTTTTTTTCCCCATTTAATGTGTGCTAGAAGCTCCCTGAGATTGGATTAAGCAGGTGGTTTCTGAATACAGGTTTCAATGCACATTATTCATGTGGGAAATAAGATCAGGGTGGAGAAAATCTAGTTTCTGAGAAAGGTGAGAAGGACTGGCAGCTTGACTAGGAGTCAAGATGTCATTCTTGTTTGACCTTGGGCAATTCACTTAGCCTGTGTCTTCACCCCTCTAGGTAACACGGGCAAATGCTTCCTGCCCTTTCCTACCTCATTAGAGCATTACATGGGCAATTGTGTGATGCTTTTGGAGTTCCTTTATTCCACTTCCCATGGAAACGTAAGAATTATTGATATTATTGTGATTCGACATTTACCAATGGCCTTGTGTTAGATGAGCATTCTCTGGCTGACATGCAAATAAGCATGCCTCCTACGTGTTGCAGCTGCACCAAGTCAGAGCCTGTTGATAAATAAAAGTCACATAGCCGCCTGCCTGAGGGAAACCATGTATCCCGCCCCTATTTTTAGTTCATTTAATAGAGCTCTGCTGAAATGTTACCCAGTGCAAACCTCTCACAAACTTTCTCACCCGTAGCTCAGTCTCGGTCACATGCAGTAGCAGTACAAAGTCAGGTCACTTTGAGCCATGTTAAGTTATCAAAGAAAAAGCAAGCCGGTAAGCTGGATCCAATGGCCATACAAATCCCAGCGTCACTGTCTCCCTCTGGGCAGTAATCTATCCAACTGTCTATGCGGCCTTCTCCCTAGGAGGCCTCACCAGCTGTTCAAAGTCAACACAATGAAGACTGAGCTCACCCTTCTTTCTGCTAAGCACTCCACTTTCCCCACACACAGGCACACACTCCATTTGGGGCAATTATTGGCAATTTCACTTTCTTCAGCAAATTGTCTCAATTTGGTTGTTTTGTCCTTCCTGCCACAGCCCAGCTCCTGCCTATTGACTTCGATACATCTTTCACAGAATCTCGTTTTCATCCCTATCACTAAAGTCCAAATGCCAACATACTGATTATTCTTGCCGTGACAAATACAGTCTCTCTTCAGCAGTCTCTTCAGGTCTCGGTCTCCTGAGAAAACAGCACCCACCCTCTCCTAGCCTTTCTATGATAATACGCTCTACAATCACCACCTTCCTCTTCCAATCCTCTTCACAAGTTCATCCTGGACATTTCCCACATCAGTTCTGAAATGGCATCTTTTCTAAGCTCTGCTTCACTTGCTTCTTGTCTATTACATGTCTTTGGACGGTCTCTAGGTCAACAGGACAAATCCTTCTGCCTGCATTGGCTAGAGCCAAGCTTAATTTTAGCACACCACAATTTACAGTAAGTCCTGCTAATCAGATCAAAGCATTCATCCTTGCATGCTGGCCAGGGTTGGGATGATTCTTCATGGCATAGCAAACAACCTTGAGAATTTCTCATGCATCAGCTAAGGAGCATTCAGGCATGTAGGATCACAGAACAAGTTCACACATTTAAACATAACTCGGGTGGGATGATTTAATAAGAAAGTGATGCTCATTCTCTGGCTGCCGCATTGGGTAGGGCTAAAGGACTGACTTCCTCAGAGATGCCTTTAAGGGACAGGAAAGTATCTGGGAAGGACATCCACATGGTGACACAGCAGAGCTGTAAAAGGTCCTTGGTCCACATTTAGGACATACTAACGTATACCCTGCATGTGAATATTAAACAATGAAAAAGGAAGACAGAAGAAGAACTTATGCATTCAAAATGTAGGGTTGAATATTGAATTGTGGCAAAGAATACTGAAAATACCATCGATTGTCAGAAGAATGAACAAATCAGTCTTAGAAGAAATACAACCAGAATGTTCCTTAGTATTGAGAATGGTGAGACTTTGACTTGCTTACTTTAAACATGTCACCAGAAAAGACTAACTGCTATATAAGAACATCATGTTTGATAAAGTAGAGGGTCAGCAAAAGCGAGGGAAACCGACAATGAGATGAATTGATACAACAGCCACAACAATGGACTCAAGCATTCCAATGATCATGGTACAGGACTGGGCAACATTTCTTTCTGTTATATCTAAGGTACCATGAGTCACAGCCAACTCCATGGCAACTATCAACAACAACAAAAATACACTCACTCAGGGAAATGTAGCCTAAGTCGTGTTAGTAAATTTGACGTCAGTTTCATAAAGAAGCTAGATTCCAGCCTCTCCAATGCCCAGAGTGCCTGTTAAATCCTTGGTGCCTGTAGCTACAAGAATTTTTTTTCCCCAAACATCTAGATTAAAACAATCAGTTGAATTCCCCCGCTAAATATTATAATTCTTCCTTCTTTCTGTTTTAAATATGCCCATAAGGCCGTTTAGCAAGGAAATGCTTCCTGCTTTTTGTCACTGCTTTATTTGCCTACGTTGCCATTAAAAAATGGTTCAGGAGATGTCCCCTTGCCTCTTCCCAGTGGCGTTTGGGAGTGCAGTGTGCACATACAGTCGACTCCTGTCTGTTCTCTTAGAGTATCTCTGGTATCCTAAGAATTTAAATGTTAGGGATGTTGACAGGAAGGCTGACATTTCCCATCTGAAGTCTGGAAGGAGATCAGTCCTGTGAAATAGAGAGCCTGACTTGAAATAAAGTTCACTGGAGTATGATTAAGATCAGCTTCTAGAGGCCAAGTATTATCAGGTAACAGAGGTGACTGCTGGTTCCGCGACCGACAGTCAAAAATCAGGGAAGTTGTTTCTGTTCTTTTTTTCACATTCCCTTGCTTTGTGTCCAAATGTGGAGAAAGCAGAACATTTGCTTTTCTTCCTTCCAATTTACCTATTCCATGTTGTATTTATTATCTTTCTGTTTATTAATTTTATTGCAGAAATGTTCTAATGCTCCAAATTAATTAAAATTTGATTAGAGTAATGCAAATGGTGAAATACACTCAACTTTAAGGTCCAAGAAGGAGTCGCTGGGTAGCACAAACGGTTAAGTGCTCAACTACTAACCGAAAGGTTGGTAGTTCGAAGCCACACAGAAGCACCTCGAAAGAAAGGCCTGGTGATCTGCTTCTGAACAGTCACAGCCTTGAAAACCCTATAGAGCAGTTCTACTCTGACACGCATGGGGTTGCCATAGTCCAAACTGACTCGATGGTAGCTGGTTTGGTTTTTTGTTAAGGTCCAAGGAAACAAGGGCCACTGAGTTCCTAGCACCTTGCACAGTGCCTGGCACATAGCAGGTGATCAATAAATATTTGTCAAATAAATGAGTGAACAAAGGAGTTAAAGAAATCTACCTCTTGGGTTAAGAATTTATTGAAATGGCACCTAGGACTAGGCCTGGTACAGAGTAGGTATTCAATATGTTCTCTTTCCTTTCCCCCCACAAAACAGCTAGAGAAATCTCTCTCTGTTTCAGGCCACCAATTAGTTTTCACAGATAGCAGGTCCAGAATTCTCATTTCCTCACTCTCCTGGTCCACCCAAAATATCCAGGTCAGCAAACAAGGCCTAAAATGCCCATGAGGAGAGTCTGAACTCAGATTACAAAATTAGGTACTGTTCCAACTTTTCCACATTGTCATAGCTCTAGTGCCGCCCTGAACATTCTTAACAAATACCTCCCTGTTGAAAGGACGTGTTCAAGAGAGGGCTGTCTCTCTGAATAGTGAGTGATCAAAGCTAATCCCTGCTCAGTGCCTGTGCCCTTGGCTGCCCTCCCTGCGTTGTGCCTCAGAAAGAAATCGGGAGAATGAGTCCACTTCTCGTTTAATTGGCCAGCAATAAAGGCTGAGCAAGAGAGGAATATTGGACAATTCCAGATTTCACTACACTTCTCATTTTACGCTTAAGATGGCATCATCTTGGGATGATTTGAATATAATCCTTCCCAAAGTCATGACAGCAAACTTTGGAACCCTTGAGTTCTTTGCATTCCTAGAAATCTTTGAACAACTTTAAAAAGATTCACATATTGACCTAAAAAAAAAAAAAGTGTGTGGAAGGACCTACATTCATCCCTTACTGAGAAGCTTTCTCATTTGGTAGGACATAGGTTATTACCTGGTATGCATGGGTACAATCCGGCCGGAGGAAACCATGTCTGAATAAACTTTCCACACTGAACTCCTTAGAACAATTCTTACCAATCGCTCATCATTTTTCTCAAATAAAATGGAAAGACCAAATGTAAATTTTATTTAAGTAAATGTTGGTCATTATAAGGTAAACATGACAAATCAGAATTTATAATGTATTCCTGGGTCAGTATTTGAAGATGGAATTAAAGAGAAAAAAGGAAGCTATTATGTAACAATATCATTTTTGTAATGTAAATTTTACTGATGGATTATATGTGTAATCCATAGTTATATATTTACATATGTATATAAGTTTATATATACATATAAACCCATTGCCAACAATTCTGACTCATAGTAACCCCTACAGGACAGAGTAGAACTGCCCCACAGGGTTTCCAAGGAGCGGTTGGGAGATTCAAACTGCTGACCTTTTGGTTAGCAACCAAGCTCTTAACCACTGTGCCACCAGGGTTCTATTACATATACATATATATACATTATCTATAAATGAAAATCTATTGAGCAGGAGCTTATCAAATTCAAATTTTACTATAAAGTATATGCAATGCACCTCTATAGAAGTTCAATAGCATAAAACCAATGCAGTCAGGCAGAGCAATTCCGTACTTAGCCGGCCTATCGTGGTCCAGCTCTATGGTTCTCTTTTGGTCTTGCTTAAAACAGGAGTTGGTTTTATGGCATCTCAAAGGATGAAATGACCTGTCTACCTTCCAAGCTGTTTTCTCATAATTAATGATTCCCTCAGCTGTATATTTAACAGTTGCATGATCTAATCCAGACCCCTAAAAAAAGCCACATGTGAGGAGAAACCTGGCAGCCATCACCTTAATCAAGTAAACCAAGTAAATATCACAAATAAAAATAGAACAATGGACACAGTGTGCCTCTTTATAAGATGCACTAAGAAGGATACAACATCATTTCTGTGATTTTACTGCCAAACATTCATGACCTGAATCTACGCATGAGGAAATAGCAAATAAACCTAAATTAACCGATATTTTACAAAACTACTGACCTGTACTCTTCAAAGATAACAAGGTCATGAAAGACATAGAAAGACTGAGGAATGGTTCCAGATTAAAGGAGACTTAAGAGATGTGACAGCTAATGGAATTTATTGCTCTGAGTTGGATCAGGGACAGGGAAAAAGACATATAAAGGACATTATTGGGTCAACTGATACAATTTGTATATGGACTGTGGATAGTATATTATTATGCCAATGCCAAATTTCATAATTTTGATAATTGTATTGTGATCGTATAAGAATTTCTTCCTTCTTAGGAAAAACATACCAAAGTATTTAGGAGTCATCATGATGTGTCTGTAGCTCATTCTCAAATTCCCCTGCTCCAAAAAGACAGAGAGAGAGAAAGAATGAGAGTGAGAGAGTAAGTAATAAAATGAGGTAAAATAAAGCGATATTCTGGAAAAAGAGTATACAGAAGTCCTTTGAATCATACTTTTCATTAAGCTGAACTTATATCAAAATAAAAAGCTTTAAAAAAAAATCCATGTGTGAAGAGGGAGGAAATGTGTAATGTTGCAAAGAAAATACATTAACTGATCTAAAGGAAACATGGATAGAGATGCTGTGATCTTGGTCCTTTGCTCCTATCCTAACTTTGGAGACCTTGGTAAAAGGATCTTCTCACTTATCATTTCTGTTCTTATAATTTTTTCTCAACTTTTTCTCAGCTTGAATCTCTCCTTTCCCCATTCTCACTGAGTGAGGAAACATTGTTATTTGCACTTACCACGTGCAGACTGCTGTGCTTTGTACTGTAGAGAACACAGCATTGAACACGGCATATGTCCTAATCAATGAACTTATAGTGTTGTGAGACAGAGAGGCCTTCTCTCTTATATTTATCTGTTTACTTGTGATAAAACTGATACAAAGTGCTGTAACAGCACCACATCTGAGGGCCTACTGAGTTTTGAGATGAGAGGAATTGGTGAAGGGAGGAGGGGGCAGGGAAATCTTCCCAAGGCATCTGGTCTTCTCTGCCCCACACAGACCCGCAGGCCTGACATTCTCTTCCTTTAACTACAAAGGAATTTGAACATCATTTCCTCAATATT
Source organism: Trichechus manatus latirostris (assembly GCF_000243295.1). Lineage (NCBI taxonomy): Eukaryota > Metazoa > Chordata > Mammalia > Sirenia > Trichechidae > Trichechus > Trichechus manatus. The sequence goes on from NW_004444131.1 coordinate 2,135,783, forward strand.
TCTTTCAGAGCCAGATATTGATGACCTGAAGCTGATAGGCAGCTGCATAATATTTCTTCTTCTAACTGTTCTCCCATGCTCTTCTTTCCTGTCTGTCCCCCAGTGTCTTGGCTGGGGTGAGTTTATTCTTAATTATTCCATCAACATCCAGTGGACAGGAATTGGAGTTTATCTTTGACCTCAGATAAGCCTCGGTGGCACAATCCAGGTTTCTGTTTGGTCAGAATCACAAGCAAAGATAAGCAAATCTTGGCTCGGGTAAGAATGAAATCTAGTTAATGATCTTATGTTGGAATCAACAGAAGGTGATTCTTGACCAGTTAGGTTGCAGAAATTTTCACACACTAAAATGAACACTATCTGCCATCTTTCCCGCATATCAAAACAAAGACACCAGGAATGTACTGAGTAGTCAGAGCTGGTCAGAATAATTGTTGATGCATCAGCTTTAATGCTATAAACATCTGATCCATACAAAAATAGTGCACTAGTTTTACCAAGTTTAGATGTTATTGTTGTTTGTTGTTGGGTGCCATTGAGTTGGTTTCAACTCATAGGGCCCTATGTACAATGGAACAAAGCACTGCCCGGCCCTCGCCATCCTCACAATCTTTATGCTTGAGCCCTTTGTTGCAGCTGCTGTGTCAGACCATCTCTTCGAGGGTCTTCCTCTTTTTCTCTGACCTTCTACTTTATCAAGCATGATGTCCTTCTCCAGGGACTGGTCACTCCTGATAACATGTTCAAAGTATGTGAGACTGCATTTCTTCCAAGACAGATTTGTTCATTCTTTTGGCAGTCTATGGTTTATTCAGTATTCTTCGCCAACACCATAATTCAAAGGCGTCAATTCTTCTTCATCTTCTTTATTCATTGTCCAGCTTTTGCATGCATATGAGGTGCTTGAAAACACCATGGCTTAGGTCAGGCGCACCTTAGTCTTCAAGGCGATATCTTTGCTTTTCAACACTTTAAAGAGGTCTTTTGCAGCAGATTTGCCCAAAGCAATACATCATTTGATTTCTTGGCTGCTGCTTCCATGGGTGTTGCTTGTGCATCCAAGTAAAATGAAATCCTTGACAACTTCAATCTTTTCTCCATTTATCATGAGGTGCTTATTGGTCCAGTTATGAGGATTTTTGTTTTCTAACACTTTAAAGAGGTCTTTTGCAGCAGTTTAGATAGGAAACTCCAGATGCAGTCCTATAATTTATAGTTTACAAATCCACCGTAATCCTTGCTCTTCCTCTTTGAGAAACTACACAGAGGCAATAAAAGTCTGTGACATATCAAAAAAGTTCTTGTTATCCTCTTCTCAGTGAGCTTGAGAGTCCATACATTTTTCAATAGTAGATGTGACCATGAGAAATCTTGACGCCTGTGTATGATTTTCCATACCCATTGAGCTAGCTCTGACCAACTGAAATAGATTACTTCAAATATATGAAAGAAGGATCACCTTTATTTTGTCGAGATGGATGAAATCAAGCTCCTTCTTGCTTTAGGTATCATCAAGACACAAAAGGAACAATTTCAGCTTCACTTTCTGTAGAAAGATTTATGTCTGGAAAGCGTTCATCTCTCCCTTGGGCAAGAACACTTGGCATTATTAACAAAAATGTTGTGACTGACTATTTCTTGGCCAGAATTCTTTACAATTCTATTGGTCTAGTCAGAATGACTGAATAAAATGTAAAAAACTCTTTTCTTTAATTTTTATATTATATATAATATACATACATATTATATAATATATATATTTATATATATATAATATATAATTTTATATAAAGTATATATTGCTGTTAGCTGCATGGAGTTGGTCCCCAATTCATGGTGACACCATGCACAGTGGAAGAAAACACTGCCTAGTCCTACTCTATGTATATATGGAGAATAATTGACCTTTGCAATTTAACTTAGGCATTTTTTCGATTTGTGTGCACTTTATTATACTTTTTGCCATCATATGCTTTGAATAATTAAAAATGACAGTCGCTCATCATAAATATTTGCAAAGTTCCCGTTTAGTTCAGAACACTTGGAAACTGGGCACTTATAATCACCAAAGAAAGACCTCTAAAGCTGGTATCAACAGTGTGACTGTTTATTTGTGGTTAACATGACCAAGAAAATTGAGGTGAGATATGAATTGCTCTGCTTTCAAGGCAAGGCAAATTCAGTTATAAGGTAGTCAAACATGAAAGAGGGTAAGCAGGCTAGTTATGGGTCTAAAAATGCACTCTACTTCTTGGGGAATTTCAAAGGATACTCATTATCTGCACTCTCAACTGGCTGGTGAACACCTTTTTTACTGTCCTTGCTCCCCTTTCTCTGTCTAAAGCCAAATTGAAAAGGATTCAATGGGTTAAAGGAGCTAAGCACACTAATCCATGTAGAGCCCCTGCAAGCAATAAAATAGTTCATTAAGCAAAAACTAAAGGGGAGCCACCTAAATATATAAATTGAACGATCCAAGAACGTGTGCTTCTGGGCTTACATCCTCACCTAAGTAATACCTATATCCATCGTCAACATCCTGTTGCCTCTAGCATTGATATACACGCAGAGGCAGATTAATCAGTAAGCAAGGTATGCGTGGTATAGCGAGCAAGGTACACACGAGCTTAATTGTGTTTACTTACTAATCTGTAGCGCGCCATTTCACATGGGTTTAGGTGAAATAGTGCACTTCAGATGAGTGAATAAGCACAAATAAGCCCGTGCGTACCTTGCTGTTGGGTAACCCAACCCTGTATACATGGCTCACAAGTTTCAGTTTGGATGTGTTACTCTCCGCCCCAACACTGAGGCCCCACCCTCATCACTCTAACAGTTTAGCGAGTCATTCTCATTATTCTAGACATTATCCGTTGATTTAGTTCTGGCAGTCTTTAACCTCTGATTTAAGTGTTCTCTCAATCCGCCTTTTTGTTTTTCTCACCTCTTAATGCTTGACCTTTTCAAGACCCTGTATAAAAAGATGTATCACCTCTAATATTTGAGACATTTTTCTTCTTAGTCTACTCCCCTGTAAATCTCAAATTTCTTTTCTTGCCTTTTTACTTGGGTTCAGCGGTAATTACTTACATGTCAGTGGTGTCCTTTTCTGATACCCATTTGCCATTTCCCTTCTTATCTGCTGTGACCTTTAACGCTATAACTACACTGAAGCATTTGGGATACAGGTTGTATAAAAAACAATGCATGTAAGAAGATTGCCCGACTGCATTGTTAGACCTCCAGCTTCCATTGTCTGCTCTTCCTGATGTGCTGGATTGAAAGAAGCAACACATTTTTACCATCTATCTGATTGGATTATTTTATTCTTAGTCCAAAGCCACAAACTTGTTTAAACATATACCAGACAGATAAACTATGCTATTAAAATTATTAGTGTAAGTCACTGCCAAAAGGACAAACTTTGGAAGTTTGTCATGGTAAATCAATGTGTTTGTCATGGGTTAAAGACTGGCAGAAGATACACAACAACCTGACGCTGATCTCTTGGTTACAAATGACTTGCAGATGTGAAAATGTGTTTCCCAATAAAAAGTAAGACAAAATGCCAGGCTGCCTGGCAAGAAAGGGCCAAACACCTGCCTAAAAGCAATGAGGATCAAAATAAACAGCAACAACCTGGATATTCCTAAAACTTCCTTCCAGAAAGCTAACAATAGCCCCTTCTATATTCTTTTTTTTTTCTTTTTTTCATACAAATTACAAATTCCTAGATGGTACACTCATAAAGTGTGTACTTGTAATTCCTTTCTCAGCACATATAAGATATACCTGGTTTTGCAACTTTTGTGACATTGTGATTTATAAGGAGCCTGGTTCCAATTCTCTCATTTCTATCCTGATTACAGAATACTTCTTCAGAGCAGCCTTGCAGGGTCTGGCAGCAGGCTCCAAATGACTAGCAGCTGCCTGCTTACTCTTCAAGTTCGTTGTAGAAATTCAGGTGAATTATCATAATGTGACACATGGTGTTAAGATAGACCCTCTGTATCTTACCAGTTTGAGACACAGATTGTCTTAGTCATCTAGTGCTGCTCCAACAGAAATACCACGAGTGGATGGCTTTAATAAAGAAAAGTTTATTCTCTCACAGTCCAGTAGGCTACAAGTCCAAATTCAGGACATCAGCTCCAGGGGAACGCTTTCTCTGTCGGCTCTGGAGGAAGGTCCATGTCATCAATGTTTCTTTTGTCTGGGAGCTTCTTTGCACAGGAACCTCAAGTCCAAAGGAGGTGCTCTGCTCCCGGCACTGTGTCTCTGCTCGCTTCTCTCTTTTATATCTCAAAAGAGATTGCATTAAGACACTAATCTTGTCAACCTCATCAGTATAACCTCATCACAGTGACAGAATTTACAACACATAAGGAGATCACATATAATCTCATCATGGTGATAGAGTTTACAACACATAAGGAAATCACATCAGATAACACAATCATACAATACTGGGAATCATGACCTAGCCAAGCTGACAGATATTTTTGGGGGACACAACTCAATCCATGACACAAATCTACTCTTAAGTTGGATCATTTCTAAACAACAGAACAAGCAAATTCTGACGGGGCCTCTAGCCAGAGATTGAGGGTCTACAGATCACCCAGTGGTAAAATAAATTTATTTCTTAGGTCAAGAGACCTGGGGTATTTGTAGGATAATCACATCTCATTGAGACACAAGTTTCATATTTACAGGTAAGTTCAGTGAATGGATTCGTCAAAGGGTTTGTAGACTCTGAGACATGGAAGTGCAAGATTTTCTCAAATAATGATAGAAACCTTCAAGGATTAATCAAACATTCCAAATTTTTCACTTTACCATGAAAGTTGTAAAGACATCATTGTAAAGTGATATGGTTCAAAATGCACCGTAGGTGTTGTTAGCCGCTGTCAACTTGGTCCCTGACTCTTGGTGACCCCCTACACAATGCAATGAAATGCTGGCTGGTCCTGTACCATTCGCATGATCAGTTGGAAATTGGACCATTGTGATCCATAGAGTTTTATTGGCTGATTTTCAGAAGTAGATAGCCAGGATTTCTTTCTAGTCTTTCTTAGTCTGGAAGCTCCATTGACACCTGTTCAACATCATAACATCATAACATCACTTAAGCCTCCACTGATAGTTGGGTGGTGGCTGCACTTGAAGTGCTTTGGCTGGGAATTGAATCTGGGTCTCCTGTATGGAAGGTGAGAATTCTACCACTGAACCACCAGTGTGAGTATGTAATTTTGACTCAAAATGCAAAAGAAGGAATTTCTTTTAGAGTTCTTCTACTATAATAAATATATTTATTAAAATAAATGTAAACATAATAAATATCACAGCCAGTAAATTATCCAGAGAAGGAGATTATGGTTACGCATTACTGCTAGAAGAAATAGTTTTTGTTGTTGTTATTATTTGTTTGTTTTTCCACCTCAAATAATGAGAAGCATTGTTTCTTTATATACATTTAAGTATTTTATTTGTGCTTGGAAAGTTTTTCATTTCCAGTACCAAATGGTGTGGAAACTTTTAGAGTTGGGGTTTGTATTTGTTCTTCAAATGTTTGTTTTGGTTAAATGTGCGTTAACTGCATTTAAACCTATTAAAAATACGTACGATGTTGAGGCTAAACATTTTAGAGTCTATTGCTTTGGCAGTTTAATTTTATGCAAAAAAAAAAGAAAAGAAATGAAGCCCACTTAAATGAACACCTGCTCAGGGACTAGCCTTGTAGAAAAAACCATATCTGAAATCAAACTAACGTAAGTTTAAAAAAAAACATGATAAGATGGTATAACCATTACTCTTTGTCTGATGATAATGAAATAATGAATATTTATACACTGCAATGATGAAACAGAATATATATATATCCATGTGGTCATTTTTAACTTCCAGTCTCAATTAATCACAATCATTCTTATTAAAGCAACTTTCGAATGAAAATATAAACAACTATAGACTATTAAAATGAAGATATTCATAAATATATTCATATTTTCACATGGTACGCAATGCATAATAAAAGTATTTATGCAGAAATCAAACCAGCAACTGAAAATTTTCTAGAGGTTCACCTTATTAAAATAATTTTCATTTACAAAATCTCCAAATTTCAACTTTTAATTGGCTCTCTATTTTTTTGTAAACCATTCCCATGGAATTTAGTAAATGCCATTTAGAAATCCAAAAATTCAGAAAAGTTATAGTTTGTCTGTGATGTGAATTAGAAACAGTTCCTCAAATCTCATTCTCTAATAGCTATTCAAAACATTTTCACTTTAAGATCATCCTATTTTGCATTATTTTTACATAACAGATGGCTATAAATTACATTCAAGACACTAAGATAAGGTAAGTTTTTATCTTCTCCTGAAGTTTAATGATTACACCATACTTCAAACATTTCTCAAACTAACATCAAAATTCTTTGGATTGAGTTGATGCATGAAAATGGGTATTTATTTCATTATAGAAATTCTTTTCTGATGTAGAACATGTAAGCAAAATCACTCTTTTGTGGTATTTGATTCTCTCTTCTGTTTTTAATTATTAGCAGAAGATTCCTGAATTGGCATTTCTGATGACTAGATAATCCATCCACGTCACGTGAAAAATATGGAAGCAGTCTTTCCAAAGTGTTCAGGGGTCCTTTCAACTATGATCTTTCTACAGAGTAATGTTATTGAAAAATGTGCTCTTGGAACATGTTTACAGACTTAAAGTGCTGGCATGCCTTCCAAGTTGGTTTAAAGATTTCATATTCCAATCTTACAGGACAGGAAGTTTTGATAAGATTTTTATTTTAAGCAATAAAGAACAAAACAAGCTTTTACGGTGATTAGTACAATGGAAACACATGACAACTTTATTTTTATTTATTTCATTTTACTAACGAAGACTTTAAAAGCACTTGTGTACTTTAATTCCCCTAGACAGACTATGAGATTGATAAAAGTTTCTATTAAGTTGTACAATACTGAAATTGATGTGCAGTGAGAGTGTCTGGTGGACGGGTCCACTTACAGCTGAAGGGTTTGTATGAACTTGAACTGCAGACCCTGGGATTCAAGCTGATCTAGTGGCCATATTTTCACAGGAACATGCGAACCAGAAGAAAGGGCGGGTTGAGAGACGTAGCAGTGACTTCTCATGGACTCAGTGCAATCCCTTGCTGCACGAAAGAAGGAAAACTCACCTTGGGAAGAGTCTGGGTCATGCAAAGTGGAAGAAAATGACAGGGGAAAATGCATAATCAGCAATGCAGAAATGTCATGTTTGGCTCCTGATCTCCATTCCTCGTCCCCTTGATGCATCCTCTTCCTAGTTACCATAGAAACAGACTAATAGGAGCTATACCCTAATCCTGGCTAAGGCGTGAGCCAATGCTCAAGCCTTGACCTCTCTCAAACCTTTTAATAGAAGCTTTTGTTGACCAAATTGATATCATATCTCAAACCAATGAGTTAATAACAATAATAACAATATATGTTGAATAACTACCATGTGTCAGAGGCTTTGCATACTATCTCACCTAATCTCATGGTCCACTTGCTGTGAGTTGATTCCAATTCATGGCAATCCCATGTGTGTCACAGCAGAATTATGCTCCTTGAGGTTTTCGATGGTTGATTTCTTGAAAGTAGATCACCGGACCTTTCTTCTGCGGCACCTCTGGGGTAGACTCAAACTGCCGTTTTCGTTACCAGCTAAGCACATTAACAATTTGCACCACCCATAGACTTCTGATGTCATGATAACCCTATTAAATAGGAATCATTCTCAGATGTTCTGAATTAAGGTTTAGAGACGTAGGTAACTTGTCCAAGTTCACATGGGTGAAAAGCGGCAAATCTTGGACTTGAAGTTAGGTATGTTTGTTGCCAATTCCAGTGCTTATTTCACTTCACCACACACTGTTTAGTGATGAACTTTCAGAAAATATGGCAGGAGATAGATGACATATTTTTTATTAAGGGCCCTCTTTAGTACACCTCTAATATCATTCAAATAAGAGCCCTATGGCCAAATTTCTTATAAGTATTGCTTAGCCTGTTTCCATATTGCTTTACCAAATCCAAGTACAGTCTATCAAACCGTATGTGACCTAGATCACAGCCTTGGATAAAAACAAGTTGATAAATCACCTCTGCTTTAGGGTGGTAGTTTACGTTATTCCAGTGGTCCCAAACTGGGGATTTATTTCGCATCTGGTATCAATTTGGTAACACAAGGGATTGTACACTGTGGCAGCCTTGAATTCTTTTGGCCTGGATTGGCTATGACCAGGGAAGCCATTTATGACCTTTCCCTGCACCATGAAGTGTCTGAGAGACTTCCTATAGGATGTGAGCTTTGTCTCATTTTCCACTTCCTTGCATTCTGTGCATTGTGTCAGCTTTTCTTTCTTTGATTGTTGATCTTGTCAAGCTACCCTACCACATCCTCCATCTTCTGTACTTGCTGGGTCTGTATAATGCTTCTCACAGTTGTTCCTGTGCGTTTACTAATTCATTCAGTGAATATTTATTAAGTTTCTGTTAAGTACTAGGCACCCTACTAGGTACAACCACAGACACAGACTATGCTGAACAAGGCAGGTCCTGCCCTGAGGAGTTCTTATCTCTTATTACCAGTCATCTCAGGTTGTCCAGGTCTTACTTACAGCTCATTGCCTGCAACTAACAATGAGAGGTCCCCCCTCATCCAAGTCATGGTTTAGATGTTGTATAAGTTGACAAAAGGTCAATGATTATTTCCAAAACTGCATGATCCTATAGGAAGTAATAGTCACCTTGTTAAAGAAGAGCCACTGTCTTTTAGAGTGTGTGGTTTCTTCTAAACATCTGGGCTTAGATGATTAAAGAATTTTCTTAATCTTGATAAATTGCCACTTAGTCCTAGGCATTCTTTACATGGATTTGATAACATCTTTTTTATCTGACAGTGGACGGTCTTCTGATTTAGAAGGATTCAATTCACATGGTGGATGATTTTCCCTGGAAAATGAAGAAAGGTGATCTGTTTGGTTTCCTTTGATGTTTTTGAACATGACAGATGATTATCCTGGATCTAGTGACTCTCATGTGTGGGAGGCACTCCCTTGTAGTGAGGAGTTACTTTCTTCTAAGGTCTTCCCGTAAATAATGTTTTATCTCTTAGCTCCATCTCCAGCTTGAAAGTCCTTATTAATGAGTGAACTAGCCCTTGCTTCTTGAATTGTATGAGCCTCTTGGCTTCTACAGTGTTGAAATTATTTCCTGAAAGATGTCACGAAGCAAGCTGTGTATAAATTGTTATTGGGAAACTAATTTTCTCTGTAAGCTTTCACCTAAACCACAATAAAGTGCTAAAAAAAAAAAAAAATTATTTCTTGAGCCAGATCTGTAGGATAACAATCTGCTTTAATTATGATCACATCTAAAATTCTTGTCTTTACTATTCACTAATCTAATTATTCCCATATTTGGACTCAACTCAAAACCAAAGGATATGATATAGTTGCATAAGGATTTAGATAGAAAAGATTTGGATAAGTGATTTTGAACTATCATTCTTTTTTTTTTTTTCTGATAGTGGACTTCATTCTTCCATTAATATTAGAAATTAGTATATAACAAAGATAACAACAGAATTATTCTTACTGGAGTAGAGGACAGAGCCTTCTTCCTTTTTTTTTTTTTTTCCCCCGGCTTTCTCTTCCCCTGTCTACCCCATTCCTCCACCTAGCTTCTTTATCTGTATTATATCTGTGATGGGCATGTGTAGAATCTCTAAAAGGAGAACTTGAACATAAAGACAGATTGCCTACCTCTACAATCCCTTCTAGCTCTAAAGCTAACATCACAAATCCTAGATCAGCCACAGCCTTATTACAATCACGTTTTACCAACAATGATATTTAGAATTTGAATTTTTGTGCACACATTATAATTACAATTTTCCTTACACTGTTATTTGCTCTTTATACTATGTAAGGTTCCTGTCCTCTGACCTGCCCCAATAAGATTATAGGCAATGTTTGAATATTTCACAACACAACCATAGTGTTAAGTATAATATAAATTTTTCAGTTTATAGATACTTAGCTCTTGACAGTTGAACTACTTGTAAGGTCTATGAGGGATCTCGGGGGGGCAGTAGTGGTTCCGTGGTGGAATTCTCACCTCCGATAAAGGAGACTGAGGTTTGATTCCCAGCCAGTGTGCCTCATGCACAGCCACAAGCTGTCTGTAAGTGGAGATTTGTGTGTTGCTATGATGGTGAATAGGTTTCAGTGGAACTTCCAGACTAAGATAGGCTATGAAGAAAGGCCTGGTGATCTAGTTCCAAAAATCAACCAATGAAACCCCTATGATCACAATGGTCCAATTCCCAACTGATCATGGGGATGGCGCAAGACCAGCCAGCGTTTTGCTCCATTTGCGTGCAGTCACTACGAGTTGGGAGCCTACTCGACGGCAGCTAACAACAGCATAAAGGAACTTAGAACAGAACTGTATCTATCTTTCTCATTATTGTTGTCCCAATGTGTAGGACAGAGTAGCACATAGTAGGCACTTAATAAATATTCATTGAGTGAATAAAATGTGAATTTACTAAAAATACTAATTTCATTTAATTGTTTTTCTAGTTTATGTCACTTTAAGTTTCAGTATTTTCATCTGTAAATTGGGGCTAATCATACTGACCTCCCTGGACTATTTGAGAAATTAAATATGATGATGAATGAGATGGAGCCCTGGTGGCTCAGTAGTCAAAAGCTCAGCTGCTAACCAAAAGGTTGACGGTTCAAATCCACCAGCCAGCCGGTCCTTGGAAACCCTAGGGGACAGTTCTACTCTGTCCGATAGGATCACTATGAGTCGGAAGTGTTTTGATGAATGAGAAAGAACCTAGTGTTTGGCACCAAGTAGGCACTTAGCCAATATTTGTCAGTAGCCGAAGAATTTTGACTTTTTAAATATACATAAGTGTTTGAATTTACTGAATTAGTCGTTTGCTTTATTATCTTAATGAGATAGGATTTTGCTTTTGTTTTTTTACCTGGAAACTAGAACAATCAGAAAATAGTAATAAGTGTGCTTTTTACATAATTCTAAGTGTTATGAGAGTTTCTGTTGGGATAACTTTTATTCACTGAGTTTCTCAGAGATTATAAAGTATTTTACAATGAAAATAGCCTTTTTGATTTAATTCACCAATAACTCAAAAGCAGCTGCAGGCAATCTTTCTCTTATGTTCCAAAAAGAAAAGAAAAAAAAAATCTTGGATCTCAAAAGAAGCAACGAAAATTCTAACCTCAAATGATAATGTTTAGGAAAGTTACAATGGAGTGAAACTTAGGGTTACTATAGAAATTTCTTACAAACCTAACTACAGCTTACACTAGAGTGATAATGCATATTGTGGTACCCAACTTAATTTACTCTGTAATTGTACCAGACAGCAAACAGGATACAAACAAAAAGAACAGTGACGCCTTTTAAAATAAATCGATGGTAAGAAAATATAAACAAAAGATATCTGTCAGCAAAAAATAGAAGTGTGACCTATATGTATCTAACTCTTCCCTCTATCCCTTTACAAGGTATTCATTTAACAGGAATTCACTATTCTCTCATGTAGTTTACTTGTCAGATGGTATGATTACAGTTATTTTGCAGAGTCAATTTTCTGTTACATAATCACACAGACTTGTGTCTAATGCAACAGAAAATTGCCTGGGTGGAATAACTTTCAGGTGTTGGTTTGACTCTAGGGGTTTCGTGTCTGCTTTTTGGTCACAAAGTTTTATTTTTGTTCAAATCTTTCCTATAATTCTTAGTCCCAACACCACTCAAGAGAAGCACTATACACAGCTGTTAAAAGTGTAGACTCTAGAGTCCGATTAAACCGGTGTTGAATTCCAGCTCCAAAATACCTGTCATTTATTTGTGGGGATGCCATGTGTTGAATGCTGGCTCCCCAGATATCACCAGAACAACCTCTCGATCAGACAATAATCTGAGTTTATTGCTTACCACAGTGAGGACGAACGCCACCTCTGCAGAGTGTTGATAGTGTCTTTGAGGAGAAAAGGCAAGGTTGGATCTTACTGAGAATTTGAAGTTTGGTTTAAGACAGGCCTTTTAAAAAGGGGCTTCATTAGAACTGGGTAAGGATTATGAAACGAGTTCAGAACTGGTGAGGAGTGAGGCAAAGATTTTGAGGCCAAGGATTCAAATAATTTTAGGGCACAAACTGCTGATTGGTTTTTTTCATTGAAGGATTGATGGGTCTTTGGAGAAGTTCCTATAATGAACAATTGAAATATTTGCCTAGGTAAGAGACTCCCCAGAAGAGTAAAGTAATGTTAGTAAAGACCATGGAATAGCCAAGGCAAGTTAATTTAGATAGCAAGGTGTGGTTTGGGTTTTCAGTGTCCAGGCTGAATGTTGAAGTAAATGGTTTCAGCTCTCACATGTTACCATATTGAGCCTGTTTCCCCACCTATAAAATATTCCTGTGAGAATTAAATGAATCAACGGATGAAGAGCTGGCACATCTAGGTGCATAACAAGGGGTACCTACTATTATTGCAAAGGTGTGTTGCCAAGTGTAATGGAGCCTGACAAAGTGGTTATAAAATAATGCAGCTGGGATGATGTGAACGGTGAAGAGATGGTGTATGGGCTTGTATGCCAGATCAGCTCACAGACCTATAAGCATATTTACCCAAATACATACTCTGAAGAGGCATTTCCTTCAGTATTGCTCCCTAGAAAGGCTCGAGAGCCAAGACTACCTATGCCTATACACAGTTTAGTCACCAGGGACCAAACTACCTACCCCTCCACACAGCTTACTGTCTTCAAAAATATGGCTTCCTTATTCCATTATCTTTATTATCATAGCTTTACTATTCCAGGAGACTCTTGTCCCTGCAAATAACTTCATTGCTCGTTAGTAGAACTTCCTGAACATCCACCAACTTTTCAACAGGAAGCGTTGATACACAGTTTATGTCCTCACGCTCTTCCAACCCTTCACTACAAATCCTTGCCTTGCTGTCTCCACCAATCCCGGACAATTGTATCATGATCCTTTCCCAATCTGAATCAAGGCCCTGCTTTGAAAGACCTACCTAACAACACATTTCAAATTCTCCATAATATTCAGCCTTGTTTCCTGCCTCTAAGAAGCTACCAAAGTTCTACGAAAGGAGTGTTCTTCCGTATTACAGTAAGCAATAAACTCAGCTTTGACTTTGCAACAGGTTGTCTTGCTCATTTTTGGGAACCAGCATTTGGCAAGAGTCCCTGGGTGGTGCAAACAATTAATGCACTCGACTGTTAACCAAAAGGTTGAAGGTTCGAGTCTACCCAGAGGCACCTCAGAAGAAAAGCCTGACAATCTACTTGCAAAAGATCAGCCATTAAAACCTCTATGGAGCACAGTTATACTCTGACACGCATGCTGTCATCAGAGTTGGAGTCAACTTGGGGGCAATTGGTAATTGGTAGTATTTGATAGGCTATACACTTATACCCTATGATGTTGTAATTTCTAATATCTAACACTTACTATTTAGAGATTTGGGGGGATATTTTATTCAGAATCAATATATAAAATACAAGAAAACAGTTACATGCTCCTCCCCCAAACCCCGAGTCATTAAACCATGTACCTCTGCCCCCTAATCTTGTCTTTTTCTTTATTCAAGTTTAAGAAACATTTCCTAACCCCTCTGGTTTACCTAGAGTTTTGCTGTTTGGACCCCTATGTTACTTTTTGCTTGGATCTTTTTGCCCTTTATTATGGTCTTCCATTGTTCATTCATTAAATATTTTAGTGCTCAGTCTGGGAGTGGACTGATTCAAAGGTGAATAAGGCATGCCATTTGCCATTATAGGGTAGCTATGAGTTGGAATAGACTCGACAGCAATGGGTTTGGTTTTCTTTTTTGGATTTGCCATTAAGGAGCTCTCAATTTAACATTTTAAGGAGAAGAAATGTTTGGCCGTATTATAAACTTTTTGAAAATAGATGTTCTACCTTTGTAATGCTCTGTGCCACAGAACCAAATACGTGGCATGAATTTAAGTCGCAGCTCTTGATTACTATTGGCTCCCCTCATCGCTTCCCAATGTCCCTTTTACAGACTGCAAGTAGAATGGCAGTTTAGGAGATACAGTGTGTCCACGGACATCGTGCAGCTATATCTGCTTGACATTTAAACAATTTAATCAAATTCAATCTAAAATCGAATGAGTCCAGATGTCTTTAATTGGAGAGACAATGCCTAAGCCTTCTAACAATATTGCTTTGGGAAACACGCCTTCAAGACTTGCTTTCCTTCCTACACTTCTAAAATCATGGGTGATGTTAGTAACTTGAACATTGCATCCATATGGCTCTGATTTTTCTTCTCAGAAACCAGATCTTATTCTGGATCTTGGGAATTTCGGCAGGAGTCAAATTGACTACCCATTAGATTCATTTGCAAAGGATTTCCTGTCATTGCCCATTCTCCCTGAAAGTCACATTCTTGACTCAGCTGTAGTGTGAGCAGGATGGAGTTGTTCTCCTTATTAGAATCTCAAATGCCCTGTGGAAAGAAAAGACCCATTGTGTCCGGCACACCTTGGCGCTATCTGGTCTCTAGTCATTTCTGCCTATTTATTTCTCATGAGTTCTCTTTCTTTTTTTTGAGACCCCTTGGTATTATTCCAGCTCTTAATAGCCACCCTTCTGATGTTTTCCCAAACAAAGCATCCTTTGTGTCAACTGTCAAACACTTCTTTGCTTATGTCATCCACTCTCACTGTGTATTTTTTGGACAAATATGAAGGGCTATTTGAAATTTTTTTTTGTGCTCTTCATTATTTTAAAATAGCAATTAAGACACCAAACAGAAGTCTCTTGTGCTCTATTGGAAGAACAAAATAAAAAACAAACAACAACAAAAAAAATACATCATACTCAGTCTTCTCTGTAATTAATTATTGAAGCTTGATGTCACTTTGGTTTCCATCCAGTACAACCCCTTAAGAGCAATTTTATCCTTTCTTAGGCCTGATAACTAATCCTGGTGCCAATTCTCTAAGGTACCTGAGGTTGGATCTAACAAGGCCATAATTTCATTTTCTTTATCTGTATTATATAATTTCTTGCCACGTAACTGCTCTTAACATCATTTGTATTGTCTTTATTATAGTTTGTAAATGAAGTTAATATAATTTTTGCTATTTAAAATACTTGGAAGATTTTTAAATCATTTTTTGTGAAATAATTTTGCATTTTCTAGTGGAGTTGGTTTGACTCTTCCAAATGGTGCTGTAATTATTCCATTTGGAAACATAATATTAATTCTTTATATTTTTCTTATTAATCAGTTTAAGTCATCTAATCAACTTTGCTGCTTGCTTCACACCCAGTGCTGTGGCATCCATTCCAACTCACAGCAGCCCTATAGGACAGAGTAGAACTGCCCCATAGGGTTTCTAAGAAGCAGCTGGTGGATTTGAACTGCTAACCTTTTGGTTAGCAGCCAAGATGTTAACCACTGTGCCATCAGGACTCCACTTGCTTTATAGTCCTGCTAAATCTAAGATTACCAAAAACCATGTTTTTTGCATGTTTTCCATGCTAATCCTTTGTATTAACCCCCAGAGTTGAAAAATTAGTGTCTGTTTTCTTCTAGGTAACTAATTTTCATTATGAAGGCAAAATAATAATTATTTTAATTGGACCAGCCCTCTAATGCAAATGTCAATTAGTGGTATTGGAACTAGCCTAACCTTATTGGCTGAAAGGTGAAATAACAGCTATGCTATTTCAGAATCAGGACTATCATTTTAACTCAGTCTAAAAGGCAGAAAAATGTTCTACACATGATTGTCACAGAGTTGAAGAAGACTGTGCCACCTTGTGACTAGTTTCCGGGAAACCAAGGCACAGGTCTATTCCTGAAGGCCTGCTCTTCAACTTTTTCTGAACACTTACAAGCCCCTGGGAAGAGGACGGGGTGGGGTTCCCTCATTATGCAGAGCCTGTCTCCATTATCTGTCACTGTATTAGCATTCAAGGAGCAGATGAAGCTGAGGATTGAGCTATGGCAAATTATTTAATGAACTCTGCTATAGCCACAAGTGTCTTATGAATTCATTTCAGCCAATATTTTGTGATCTGAGTATATGAGGGATAAAGCTAGACTCAGTCTTCAAATTAATTGTTTAATAGCAGAATTAATATCTTATAGAGCATTAAGTGCATTGCAAATTGAAGTACAAAATTCCATCTCAATTTGGAGTCTGAAGGATTTTATCCCTCTCTGCCAGTACAATAAACTTTCAAGGGTCAAAATGTCCAGTTTTCTGATATCACAAACTAACTTCTTTTTATTTCAGGAACAAATCTCTTTCAAATATTTTCAGGAATTGTCTGCTGACTAAAAGGAATTTGTTGTTGTTATTTCCAGCACAATAATAATATACTGATACAGTGGAAACCTTTTTATTATATATATAAAAAAGTTTCCCATCACTTCTTGAACTCCAGTGTGAAATACTGGCTCCCCAAATATCACCAACATGTTGATAAGACAACGGTGGGTTTATCAGTTATCTCAGTAAGGGAGACCACCACCTCCACAGAGCTGTGATAGTGTCTTAGAGTGGGAAGGGCAAGGAAAAATTCTATTGAGATTTTGAAGTTTGGTTTAAAGTGGGGTTTTCAATGATGCAGGGGGTGCTTGGTTAGACCTGAGTAAGGATCAGGATGTAATAGTTTCAAACTGGTGGGAAAGGCAAAACAGAACTTTTAAGAGTACAGTCTGTTTGTTCTTGTTGTTGTTGAGAATATACACAGCAAAACATTCATCAATTCAGCAGTTTCTACGCGTACAATTCAGTGACATTGATTACATTCTTCAAATTGGGCAATCATTCTCACCTTCTTTTTCTGTGTTGTTTCTCCCCCAGTAACATAAACTCACTGATGCATAAGGTTCCTATCTAATCTTTGGAGTTCTTGTTGCCAATTTGATCCAATATAGATAGTTCTTAAAAGAGCATAATGCTCAAGGCACACATTTTTACTAGTTCAGCTAAACTATTGCTTGGTTTTATGAAAACTTCAGGGGATATTTTTGATTTGAGGTATAAAGATTATCTCAGGGCAATAGCTTCAGGGGTTCCTCCAGCCTCCATGGCCCAGAAAGCCTGGAGTCCATGAAAATTTAAAATTCTGTTCTGCATTTTCCCCCTTTTGATCAAGAGTCTTCTATAGAATCTTTGATCAAATCTTGGTAACAAGTCCTGGTGGCACAATGGTTAAGCACTCAGCTGCTAACCAAAATGTCAGCAATTTGAATTCACCAGGTGCTCTGTGGGAGAAAAGATGTGGTGATCTGTTCTATAAGGATTACAACCTAGGAAACTCTGTGAGTCAGTTCTACTCTGTCATATAGGGCTGCTGTGAGGTGGAAAAGATTCAAAGGCACATAACAACAAGTCTTGGTATGAAACCTATTTACTGATGCTTTTTATTGAAGATCTGCTAGGTCTCATTGAGTGTCCTTATAATAAATGATAAAGTTATTTGCCTAGACAAGAGTCTCCTGGAATATTAGTTATACTAAAGAAGACAATGGAGTAGTAAAGTCAAGTTAATGTGGGTAGTAGGCTACATGGGAATAAGCGGTTTCTGTTTTAACCCATCAACAATAACGGGCTTCTACTATTTTTGTTTGTTTATATACCAGCTGGTAATCCTTTCTATCTGTCTGCCTTTAGCAATAACCTTCCAAACATTCTTAATTACTTTTGGTAATAATTTTATGTATACTCTGAGAAGGCTGACCTTTCCTCCCTTAATTCTGATTTTGAAATATTCTGCCATCCAGATTACTTGAGCTATTTCTTACAGCATATCTTACCGATTTTATTGAGACCCAACACATAAAATATTTTTTTAAATATTAATATGCAGTCATTTCTGTCACATATAATACCATTGTCACACACTCCAGGCCACAAAAAAATGCCACAAAAGTGGAAATAATCTACATAAAGAATCTATTCCCCTAACATATCTGCTGTCTCCTTCTGGTACTCCCAGGATGAGGACACGTCTGTACCTGCCTTCCCCCTGGATTCCTTGTGGGCAGGCCAGCTAATTGCAATCACAGTCCCCAAAGGACCCCAGAACAGCCCCATTTAGGAGAGGCCCTCTCCCAATGAGAGCAACACAGAGGTGCCTTGCCAGTTCTGTGTGAGCTACCTTAGCCTTTCGTTCACCAGAGAAGGTCAACCCCAGGTTCATCTTGCAGGCTTGCTGGTGTTGATGATTAAACGACGTGACAGCCTGGGCATTAAATGAAGGTGCCAAGACCTTTAAAACCTTTCACTAATACAGGGCTCTGTCCTTTTTAGTTATATCTGTCACATAGCAGGTATCCCAGGGAGGTTTGAATAATTTCCACATCATATATTTCTATATGAAGTATATTAGAAGCCCTAGTGGTGCAGTGGTTAAGAGCTCAGCTGCTAGCCAAAAGGTCGGCAGTCTGAATCTACCAGCTCCTCCTTGGAAACCCTATGGGGCAGTTCTACTCTGTCCTGTAGGGTCACTATGAGTCGGAATCGACTCGACGGCAATGGGTTTGTTTTTTTTTGTTTTCGTTTTTGTTTTTTAAATACTTCTGAAGCCCAAGAGCTTTCTCTTTCTGGTTTTGAACCTTCTAGCCTATGCACATCAACACTCCATCTAAAGAACTCATCATGGCACATCCTTTGGAAAGTGTAACAGAAGAACAAGTTGGGTATTGGATGTCTCACAGGCACTCAACCCCAGGCCAAATTCTGAAAGAAGGAAGTTTGATTCTAGCAGTCTATTATGTCCTTCTCTTTCCTTTTACTTCTCCTCCAAGGTCCTGGCAATCTTGTGCTATATCATCTTTGTTTAAGACCCTCCAAAATAGGGTCAAAGTTAGGTCTGCCCTTCTGAGCATGATTTGACCTCCTTTAAAACCAAATTGACTTTTACTTAGTTTCCATTACTCAGGAATTTGCTCTAGGAAAATGGTTATTAATAGGCTAGTCAGATCCCTGGTGGTGAAGTGGCTAAGTGCTCAACTGCTAACCAAAAGTTTGGCAGTTTGAATCCACCAGCCGATTCTTGGAAACCTTATGGGGCAGTTCTACTCTGTCCTATAGGGTTGCTATGAGTTGGAATCAGCTCAATAGCAATTTTTTTTTTTTAATGTTACTCCTCCAACAGATCACATTCATATGATAAACAGACACCCCCAGCATCTTCATCGTAAAGGAGACAAGCACAGTATCCACAGAAACTTGTGCTGAAGCTAGTGTTAGTGCAAGTAGAACTGCTGAAGGCAGTTGTTGTAATTACACTACACAGCATAGATGGGAATGGTGCACCCTAGGGTTGTGCAGTCACAACTTCACAACCAAGTCCTGAGACTGTCCCAAGCAGCCTTTTCTTGTGCCTTCAATTACATGGTATTGAGGACCGTGTAGGACCAGACTTAATTCACCGTAAAAAGAACACATACTTTGCTTTTCCAGTAGTGATGCGAGATGTAAACTGTTGATCCCATTCCCTTTGTAACTTTGAAATTTACATGGCTGATTTTTAGGACTCAGAACCAAAATCCTCAGTGTGCAATGTGAATGTGAGGGAGAAGAGCTTTCCTCTCCTGGCTGTAATAATAGACACCACACTTCATTGAAAACCAGTGGGTCCCAACACTATGAGGAAGTAGGGGAGAGGCCTCTTAGTCCAGAAAAGGTTTAACAGAATTCCATGTAGGATTGGAACTTATTATGTCTAAATATAAAAGGCTGCAAAATTATTTTATATGTGGAAGAAAACTATTTTTTTGTAATGTAATCTGAAGAGAACAAAGATTGACAAAATCTTGACTGGTATTGATAGAAGTGGTTCTCTAGCAGGTGGGAGGCTCCTCTATAGGGAATATATTCAAAACCGTCACAGGGAAAGGGACAACATTTTTGTTTACCAAAATGCAATACTGATTGTAAACTCTCGTATATGATCTTCATTAGGACTAAAGCTCATATTTGCAAACATGTCTTGATTCTTTCAGAACAGAGTAGTAAAAATAGCAAAGAGTGAGACTTGCAATCAGACGAACCAAGGTTTATATCCTTGGCTCTACAAGCCATTAGCTGTGTGATCTTGGGCAAATTGCTTAGCCTCTCTGAGTCTCAGTTTTATCATATGTAAAATGGGGTTAATTAGGCTTATTATCTTATACGAAAAATGTGATGAAAAAATAATGCATGTAAAAAGCCAGTCCCAAAAAGCACTAATTAAATAGTAACTATAATTATTATAGACTCCCTAGGTAGTGTAAATGGTTAGCACATTCAGCTGTGAACTGAAGGGTTGGTGGTTCAAGTCCACTCAGAGATGCCTTGGTAGAAAAGCCTGGAGATCTACTTTCAGAAAATCAGCCACTGAAAACCCTGGGAAGCACAGTTCTACTCTGACACACATGGAATCGCCATGAGTCACAATCGACTTGACCAGCAACTGGCGTTATTATTATAATCACCCTGAACACTTTAAGCCATCATTTGATTTAAATTGTTACTCAACATTTCCCTTGCATTCTTAAAGAAATTAGAGATCCCTGGTGGGTCAGTGGTTAACCGCTTAGCTGCTAACTGAGAGGTCAGTGGTTGGAACCATCAGCGGCTCTGTGGGAGAAAAATGTGGCAGTCTGCTTCCATAAAGCTTAACCCAAAACAAAAAACAAACCAATCCCATTGCTGTCGAGTCAATTGTAACTCATAGAGACCCTAATGAACAGAGTAGAACTGCCCCATAGGTTTCCAAGGAGTGGCTGGTGCATTTGAACTGCTGACCTTTTGGTTAGCAGCCAAACTTTTAACCAGCCTTGGAAACCCTATGGGGTAGTTCTACTCTGTCCTACAGGGTCACTATGAGTTGGAATCGACTCAATGGCAGCAGGTTTGGTTTTGAGTGGGTGTGTTAAGTATTTTATTTTGAAATTCAAGTGATGTTTTCTAAACTCATTGCAAGAGAAAAATTGCAAGTGGCTTAGCCTACCATAAAACCAGCCAAAAGAGACACGTAAGAATCTCTGTGCCCCTGGGAAGCCCTCATAATCTTTGTAGGCAAGACAGCAAACTTCTCAGAGAGAGAAATTACTAAAACCAAAAAACCAAACCCATTGCCATGGAGTCGATGCCAACTCATAGTGACCCTATAGGACAGAGTACAACTGCCCCATAGGGTTTCCAAGGAGCAGCTGGTGAATTCTAACTGCCGACCTTTGGACAGCAGCCAAGCTCTTAACCACTATGCCACCAGGGCTTTTGAGAGAAATTACTAGGGGCCCTTCAAAAGAGAAAGATCACTGGGCAGAAAAACCAACAGGGCACCGTTACGTCCATATTCAAGGCTGATGCTTGCAGGACACAGCTCTGGAATACTTCCCAAGTCCAGACAAAAGGAAACTACACGAAGCCAGCTCAGGCTCTGTCTATGTGACTCTAAACGCCCACCCACATTCAGAGACAGCCAGAAATCTGGATGTTTTGGCACTGCATAAACAAAATACCCACTTTTAAATAGAATATTTTATACTTTTTCTTTGGATGTTTGATAGTATGTATTTATTTATTTACTTAAGCCCTACCTACTTCCCCAAAGGGTTCAAGATAGCAACATCATAGAGACAGTTTTAGGTTATAATTTGCTCTGAAAAGCCTCTAGCACATGCCTTTCAAAACCAGTGTTTAAAGAGGAGGAGGAGTTATGGGTTTATGTAAACAAAGCATCATTAATTTAAGTAGCAAACTCAAATAATAAACAATATATTAGGCATAAAATCAGATCTGCAATTGTATTTTAAAGTACAGACATGAAAACATAATTATTTTAAACAGTTGAGAACACTCTGTATCATAATAAAATTAATCTGCAAAACCTATTTGCATTTATCAACAAGTTTGAAACCAGCACAATTTTAGAATCACTTTTCCTAAGACTGAGGTTATTAACACACACCACTCTGATCAAATTTGACCAGAAGGAAAATTCAACTGGTCTTTAAATTAGAAGAGAAAGAACACATTTTATTCCATACCCTACTATACCATACTAAGGTTGTATTTTGTCACATAATTCATACAATTCAGCCATAAAAGGAAATCACCAAATTATAAATAGTAACTACAGCAGTAACAGCTCCAACCTCCTAAGCAAATACTACATGCCAAGTATGCTAAATACATTAAGTATAGTGGCTCTGAATGAGGTCCTGTCCCATGGTTTGTGTTGGGTACTTATCATTACTATATCGTCACTGTCATTATTATTATAGTTCATTAATAATAAATTTAAAATAAGTGAGTGGGAAGGTTGACCAAGTTGTACAGCATTAAATTCCAGTCTGTAGTCTAAGCAACACTGCAAAGAATGTGTTTTCTCAGGCTAAAATATATACACTATTCTCCTGAGCATGTATTTGCTCACAATGCCTAAATAAACACGATCCCATCAGTCTACACCCAGGGTCAAATATTTATAGTTTCCTTTATTGAACACTTCTTACTACAATGCCAGGCACCAAGCTAACTTGCTTTAGTCCTCACCAAAGCCTGTAAGGAAGGTATTAAGTATCGAGCTTGCTTTCCAGTTGAAGAACCTGAGCTGCAGAGCCCATACCCTCAGTGGAGGAGCTAGGATTCCTATCTGCTTGGCTTCAAAGACCATGCCCTTAATCACAACCCTCTTCTGCCTTGTCGTAACATTTGTATCTAATATTTAATTTTTATTATTTTGGCACTTGACTTTTTGCCTCCAATACCAAAAGCAAGTAATTAAGTAAACTCATAGGCAGATTTTGTTACTTTCATTCTTTGTCTCATGAATAGAATAAAAACACTAAAATCATGGGCCTGCTGTTCAGAATCTCAAGAATATATTCCTTCATGGAGGTATGGCCATACATGACAGAGACCCATCCATTTAGCACCCAAATGACTCCCAGAGAAATTAGTTTAACAATTGCCATACTGGCTTTTAGAGACCAGGCTGGAAGTCTCTATTTCATTCATAAGCTAGGCCACATTTTGCTTCCCAGAGAGATGGTAAGTTAATTAAGAACAAGAGCTGTGCCTTATGCTGTAATTCTCCCACAGATGCTCAAAAGTGCAGCATAGCCCTATGCTTTTATACGGGAAGTATGTATAATAAGTGATGGACTCCCTGGTTAAGAATTCGGCTATTAACCTAAGAGTTGGAGGTTCAAGTCTACCCAGATGCACCTCAGAAGCAAGACCTGATGATCCAGTTCTGAAAAAATCAGCCATTGAAAATCCTATGGAGCACAAATTCTTAACTTCTTGTCTTTTCAAAGCACTTACTTCACAATAGGTACATTCAGCGTGGTTTTATTGCTTATTTGTCAGGCTGTGGGCTCCTTGGGGGAAGTGGTGACCTTTTCTATCTGTAATTCCCAGTGCCTACTACTATGTCTGGAATATACTAAACATTCAAATTGTTGCAGAGTGGATGATAAGATAAAATTAGAGAGAAAGAATGGAATGAAATGGGAAGATATGGCCCTTCTTTCTTGCTGTTTGGTACTGAATAACTTCTGGGTTCCTTAGTTTCTGTTCTCTCTTAAGAAGTACAAAAGACAGGGATTTACCCAGGTCCTATCCACCTTCTCCAACTTCCACAAAAGGTTGTGTGTGTATGTGCGTGTGTGTGTGTGTGTGTGTGTGTGTGTGCGCGCGCGTGCATCCCACACTGATTATTGAATACTACTTAACTTACAGATTAAGAATTGAGGGAAAGAGAGGCTAACTGTATGGTGATTGAGAGAGATGAGACAGTTTTGTGTACTCAGTTGGATAATTTCAGGTTAAAATAACTAAACTATTTATCACCTGATACCACTTGTCTTTATTTCTCTTAAATTCTGGAGATTTTCTCTGGTTGTTGACAAAATCCCTCCATTCAGGCAGAATTCTTGAATTCTGCATCCTCCATCTTGCAACTTCAGCTGCTCCAACTTCTATCCTTTCAAAACCCTGCTCTCCTTTTGAGAGTTTTTCACCTCACGCCATTTCCTGACTTTGCTTTCTTTTGGCCATTTTTTTAATTACAATGCCTTTCTACCATTTTCCCTCATAGACTTTATACATGAAGCCGTATTTCTTTCTATTATCCTTTTTAGATCTTCAAAAAACGTGTTTACTTTTTAAGCACACATTGTAGTGATACTGGCTAACTATTTTTTAATCTTCATGCCCTCATATTTACATTTTAACTCGAACACTTCTGCCCCAGCACATTGGGACTCCTTCTAAATTCAAGCTACCTTTTCTCAAAAACAGAAAGGTAGATTTTGGGGAAAGGTAGCTTGAGTTTAGAAGGGATCCCCATATCAAGAAGAGAGGAAGTTCTATGTTCCCTTTTACTCAACAGAGTATAATGCTACATATAGTGTGAAAAAAAGAGTTGAGACCGTTGTTCATAAAGAAGGGAGGACCAGGACTACCTTCTACCTTAGAGAATTGAATCAAAGCATTAGTAGGCAGGGAACTCAATCTCCCAAAGTCCCTTGGGGCTTGATACTACCAGGACCTGGCATATGTAGGCTGGCAATGGGTATGCTCATGGACCACCTTTGAGAGTAACGGCCAACATGCAACCATGGCCCAATCACCCCATGTCTTACTTATCTCCAGAAATACAGTGACAGCATCATATGGGTGAATCCTCTGCTGGTTAAGTTAAAATGTCTAATTGTCGGTGGGTACTAACAGGAGTCCTGGTGGCACAGTGGTTAAGCACCCTGCTGCTAACCAAAAGATTGGCAGTTGGAATCCACCAGCTGTTCCGCAGAAGAAAGATGTGGCAGTCTGCTTCTGTAAAGATGTATAGCCTTGGAAACCCTATGTGGCAGTTCTACTCTGTCCTATAGGGTCACTATGAGTCGGAATCAACTCGAGGCGATAGGTTTGGTTTTTTTGGTTTACTAATAATTATTTTCTAGTATCTACAAGGGAGACTCTGAGTGATGTAGTTAACATGCTTGGTTGCTAAATGAAAGGTTGGAGATTTGAGCTTGCCCAGAGGCATCTAGGAGAAAGTCTTGATGAATCTCCTTCTGAAAAACCAGCCATTGAAAACCCTATGGAGGGCAGTTCTAGTCTGACACACATGGGGTCACCATGAGTCGAAATCGACTTGACAGCAACTGACTTTTGGTTTTTTCTTTTTCATTTTTCTTTTTTAGTTTCTACAGCAGATATTCATATGCCTTCAGGGGATCATTTTTACCAAAACAACCAAAGAGAAATGGAAATTTTGCAATATTTCACTTAATATGGTCTACATTTTTCCTCAAACTATTCTAGAATTTAATTTTCAGATATTTTTACCACCTGGAAAATGCAAGGTCTTTAGTATTAAGAATAAGTGTGTCCTTTCAACTTTGATTCCCTCTTCCTCTCATCTCTGGTGTGCTGGTTACGTCTCTGGGACCAGAGTATATCCTTGTGAGCTAGAGGCTACTGTAGGAATGTGGAGGAGCAGCCGGTCCACTTAACTGAGCTGATTTGTATCATTCTGTAGGGTAATATGCACTTATTTTGCATTCAGGGAATACACACTTCGTTTTTTAAAGGCGTTTGTGTTTTTCTATAGATTTTTCTTTGAGAAACTTGAAAAGACAATGCAGAGCCGCTGCAAAACTGTGGGAACATGACAGATTGTCCTATACAAATGTGCCATTTCCTTCCTCTCATTTTCTCCCCTTCTGAAG
>NW_004444131.1:2161903-2163946 GCF_000243295.1 Trichechus manatus latirostris
AAAGCATTTTAAAATGCTTTTTTACTCCTTAAGGTCAACACAAATGAGATTTCTTATTCCTGAACCATTATTTCGTCAGATTTATCTCTTTACTTTTTATGTTTATCAAAATCACACCCTAGTTGGTACTTCTAATAGATTTAAGGATTTTTTAAAAGATGTGGTTTTGCTCTCAAATAATATCATATCTAATAAGGAAGGAAGATGGGACCATATGTATAATTATAGTAAAAAGTTGAGGGAAAAGAGAGAGAAGAGGAAGGGGAAAGATTGTTTTGAACTCTGGGATATTAAGAAAGATATCTCTCTATAGTGTGTCTGTGGGGTCTCCAGTAATGTGAGTTAAGAATTTAAAACAAAATTAACTATCAAATTTTCAATACTATGTTATACCACACATTTTTTGGCCCTATGCATATATTGGTATTACATATATTCCAAGCCAAAAGCAGGAAAATACCTACTGAAAGAATGGGTTATTAGTAGGGTAACCATACCTCCCAGTATTCCTAGGGAAGTCCAATTTGCACCTGATGATCCAGAGTAATTATTAAGAGCATCTTCTATCACTCTCAAAAGTGACCATTTTTAGCTGATGAATTCTACAGTCACACTGCTACCAATGCTGATGTCAAGATCCACCTTACTTGAGACAAGTCAGTGACAAAATGGAAAAGGTGGGCATACTAGTCCTTGTTGGGGACCTGGACTCTAACACCAAGGTTAGGCTGAGCAGACAATGCTTGGTATAAGTGACACGCAGAGCCACCTGAGGCAATAGAGACAGGCACGCACCTATGCTCCATGATCTACTGCTCTTTCCATTATTTTCTCTCCTTTCCTTTATTTATTTATTTTTTCATTTTATCTCTTTTCTTTCCTCCCCCTTTTTTTTTTCCATCCTAAGGCCACTAGTGACTGGATGGTTAATCTTTAAGTCAGCAACTGTGTTGGCCTACCCAAGAGCATCTGGAATCTCTTCCTGATTGTGGGAAAGTTACCATTACAATCTGCCAGCTGGTCAGTCAACAAATGTTTATTGAACAACTGTTTGGAGCAGAGTGCTAGGTGCCAGGGATATAGGGGTGAAGAGTCAAAAGGAGCTATAATAGTTTACGTTTTTGTATTTTTACATTGGTTCATTATTTTTTTAATTATTTTTTTATTGTGCTTTAGGTGAAGATTTACAAAACAAATAGTTTCTCATTACACAGTCAGTACGCATACTGTTTTATGGGATTGGTTAACAAACCCACAACATGTCAAAAATCTCCCTTCTCGGTTACGTTCTTCCAGTTATGCTGCTATTCTCACTATCCTTTTCCAAATTATTCCATCACCATTATCTTCAACTCACTGCCCACTAGGCTTCCCATCAAACCTTCTGAGTTGCTGTTATCAATCTGATCTCTCATTGATAATTCTTTTCTTTTTTGTACCTTAGATGAAGATTTACAGAACAAATACTTTCTCATTAAACAGTTAGTACACATATTGCCCTATGACAATGGTTAACAACCTCATGACATGTCAACACTGTCCCGTCTCAACCTTGGGTTCCCTATCACCAGCTTTCCTGTCCCCTCCTGTCTTCTAGTCCTTGTCCCTGGACTGCTGTGCCTCATTAGTCTCATTTTGTTTTATGGGGCTGTCCAATCCCTGGCTGAACGGTGAACCTTGGGAGTGACTTCACCACTGAGCTAAAAGGATGTCCGGGGCCATACTTTCAGGGTATCTTCAGTCTCTGTCTGGCCAGTAAATCTGGTCTTTTTTGTGTGTTAGAATTTTGTCCTACATCATTCTTTATCTCTGTCCAGGACCCTCTGCTGTGATCCCGGTCAGAACAGTGAGTGATGGTAGCTGGGCACCATCTAGCTGTACTGGACTCAGCCTGGTGGAGGCCTTGGTAGCAGTGGTCCATTAGTCCTTTGGACTAATCTTTTCCTTGTATCCTGTTTTCTTCATTCTCCCTTGCTCCCGAAGGGGTGAGACCAGTGGAGTATCTTAGATGGCTGCTCACAGGCTTTTAAGACCCCAGACACT
>NW_004444131.1:2171881-2172849 GCF_000243295.1 Trichechus manatus latirostris
ATCCGTAACACCAAGTAATGAATCTCAGATTTTGCACCAGATAAGCTGTTTGTATTGACATTATGAAAAGAAATCTTAAATTTGAGGATGTGTCTACGGCCATGAACATGGGCAAACTCATAGTTAATACATTTCCGACATTGGGCTTCCAGAGACTTCCATTAGCAAAATGGTAGCTTACATAAGTCTTGAAATTATTTGATAGGAAACTGAATTCTGTAGCTCTTCCATCTCATTACACTTGTCATCTCTACCCACCAATTCCCTTTTTCAATGGACCCAACAATTAAGAGTGGGCCTGGATCTGGACATTTAGTTGCAAGTGTAGCATTTGGATTTAGCCTTATTTGTAAGCAGCAGGATTCACAAAAACCCATGTGGATGACAAAAGGAAGAGCACAGTGCAGTGTGAAGCTTTAATTAATGTGAAGCTAACCTGAGGATGTGCAAACTGTCAGTTTCTTCCTGGCTGCACAGAAGGCAGTAGCTGACCTGTCAGCCCTGATTCAAGGGCAGTTTGTAATCTCAATAAAGCAATCATCATGCAAAAGATTAGTAGATCAGTAAAGATGTATCGAAAATGATCCCTCTCTTCTTAAGGATTGCCCTCAGGGTGAGGAGTGAGGAAAATATGCTCATTTCTCCCAATTCATTTCCCAGAGAAAATCATGACACAGATTAGAAACCCAGAGGGTAGGAATTGCTTCCTTCCCAGAAAAGCCTTTCCATTTGTCTCCCAGCCACCATGCTTCCTGCTGAGGTCCTGAGCAGGATAGCTGCCTTCCCACCTCCTGACTAAGACAGTTCAATCCCTTTCTTGATCTCTCTGGCTTGGAAAATCTCTTTAGTCATACCCAGAAGCTGTCCATAAGATAGCGGTTCTTAGAACATAACTTAAACAATTCTATTGTAGTTATGCACGTGGATGCATAAAAGAGTTACTGGGGATGGAGGAAGGTTATAAATTT
>NW_004444131.1:2174868-2175908 GCF_000243295.1 Trichechus manatus latirostris
ATTAAAGCAAGAAGTTGAAAAGATTGAGAGAAGTCTTTTGCTCATCTCCAAAACGAAGGCAGCAAAAGACATCAGAATACACCCTAGATACTAGTTTCTCCTTCAAACTTAAATAAGGGAGCTTTTTATCTTATGGCAAAGTCCTCTTTGCTGAAACAACATGTAAAGTGGGCGAGATCATACCACATTGTTCTGGAGACATTTTAGTTTAGGAAAATGACACCTCCCGCCCCTTCTTTATGCTTCCCAAAGTTCTAAGCCTGTATCTTACATACTCTTCACACTGGTTTTGGGACTAGCCCGATATCCTTTCAGACTCTGTGTTCCTTAAGGGTAGGGACCATGTCTGATTGCACTGCTGTATTCTTGGCAGCAATAAACAAGTCAGTCTTGGAAGAAATACAACCAGAATGTTCCCTAGAATAAAAGATGAAGAGACTTCTACTCGCTTACTTTGGATACATCATCAGGAAAGGCCTATGGCTGGAGAAAGGCATCATGTTTGGTAAAGGGGAGGGTCAGTGACAATGAGAGAAACCCTTCATGAAATGGATTGACACAATAGCTGCAGCAATGGGATCAAAACTATCAATGATCATGAAGATGATGCAGGACCAGGCAATGTTTCGTTCTCTAATACACAAAGTAGCTATGAGTCCAAGATGACTCAACAGCAACTGTCAACAACAACAATCTTTGGCAGTGAGCATCGTGCCAGGCACAGAGCAGATACTCAATAAATATTGAATGCTTAGGACTTTTTAATGATGCCACTTTTGAGCGTCTCAGATTCTCCTCCTAACCAGGACAGGTGTGTAGGAAGGCCTGGAGTTCCACCAACTGAGCTCCTTTCACAGGAGGGAAAGCATCAACAATGGAAAAGAAGCAGCCTTCACCATTGCCTGAGGCTTATCACAATTAGGGGCATGGGGGGGAGTCAGGAGAAAGGCCTATCTGCTGATCATCTTAAATATCTGTAATTCTAATTTAAGATCTTCATACCCTTATCTTAAGCTTTTAACTCTACATGCAAAAAGATA
>NW_004444131.1:2177548-2178948 GCF_000243295.1 Trichechus manatus latirostris
GTCTTAGCAGTAAAGATATATTTACCAAGTGCACACATTTCTGGAGCAGAAACGTGAGAAATGACCCCAGAAACCCAGACAGCAAGTGGCTATTCTGTACACAAAAATAAAACTGCATCTCAGTAATGCCAAAACCACCAGATGATAGAGTAAAAATACAGTAAACAGGATACTTGTTCTATATGATACCAACTGTCCAGCTGGCATAATTTTTTTTCACAGGACTGACTCCCAGTTTGATTTAGTGTGACACAGAGTGTAATGAGAAGTTAGGGTTGTAGCCAGGACTTCTAGGCTGTCACATAAGGGTGATCTAGGACCATTTTCTCCAATACAGCACTCTTGGAAACTCTACCTTGAGTAGGCTAAGAATCAGGGAAGACTTGCTATTTCCATTCTCTGCCATGATTACCACAGGGAGGTCAAATGAATAGCACCAAAATAGTTGTTCAGTTACCAGAATAATTGTGGATTTGTTGAAAAATCAAGCTCAACAGAGGGCATGAAATCAGTCATTCCTACGAAATGTGAATGTGTTCCATTCCTATGCAAATAGACAGTTTGATTTGGAGTTCATGAGATGTGACTGAGAGAGGAGGTGGGGTCTCTAAGATTCATACAGCTAGAAGACTTTAAGAAAAGAAAAAAATTTATTTGGCTCAGTAGCATGCTTTCCAAAAGTAAAATACACTTCCATGTGAAGTAGCAGTGCCTGATTTTTTAAAACATACCAGCAGTGAGTGATTTTGTTGTTAGTAGCTGTCGAGTTGGCTCCGACTCACAGCAACCTTATGTATAACAGAACCCATTGTTGCAGCTATTGTGTTAGTCCATCACATTGGGGGTTTCCCTCATTTTCGCTGACCCTCTACTTTACTAAACATAATGTCCTTTTCTAGTAATTGGTCTTTCCTGATGATGAGTCGAAAGTAAGCAAGATGTAGTCTCGCCATCTTTGCTCCTAAGGAGCATTCTGGATAGATTATAGAATTACTGAAAAATTGTGGAAAACCATCTTTCATGTTCCTGCCAACTCTAAGAAACTGCATAAATGTGAAGATTTATTTCAGTCTCAGTAGTATTCATGCATACAGATATTTCATGTTCATTGAAAGAGAGATCAGAAAAGAATAAAATTATAAATGATTAAAAACAAATTTAATCATGGATAAAGTGCACAAAACAAGCAGCTCATATTCCAAAGCAAATGTCTTAGGAAATTAAGAGTGGCTGTCTTCACCTTCAAAGGTGGATCTGTCCTACCACGACCAGCGTCATGGAGCAGTTTCAGAGGGTGGCCATAGGACAGTGTATCGGGAAATCAAATCATCCTCCCACTAAAAGAACCATAGAAGTGGTACTTCCTTCAAGAGTTTATATCTTACTCCCCTGGTTCTAAA
>NW_004444131.1:2179262-2240832 GCF_000243295.1 Trichechus manatus latirostris
GGGATCCCTAAGATTCATATAATCAGAAGACTTTAAGAAGAGAAATAAATTTCATTTGGCTCAATAGTGACCAGGTATGGGGAGTTTGAAAGAAGCTTCCTAGGTGATTCTGATAGTCTTGCTTGTCTGAGTATCACTTTATATGATGGAGAAGAAAAAGAACTTTTCTTGCCTTCTTTTCCATCTACCATCATTAACAATTTTTTTCTCCAAAGTTGATTTCACTTTTCATATAGCCTGATTTTTTTTGCTTGTGGTAGGCTGTTGTGGAGATCACAGAGTAACTTTGCTCACAAAAATTGTCTTAACCAAGTAAAAACGTTGCTTTTTTTTTTTTTTAAGTTTCAAAAACTAATTTGTGGTGATAACAATCTTTCGCATCTTGAAAGTTTGGGGGAAAATTCAAGATTATATGATTGCCAAAAAATGTGGTAAATTCCCTTTTGTTTTGCTGCACAAATATGAATTTACCCCAACTAGACCTCCCATGTTTAGGGACTTTCTTCAAACCCCCTGACTTTTTAAGATTATGAAACATGCTCTGGGTACAGCTCCCCTAAGTATCCACGCCCTCCCACTCCATGAAAGAGACAGAACATCTGCTCCTGATCTCTCTGGGAAAGTGTATTTAATTATTGATGTTTTCCTTTTCAAAATGGTGCTGAATTTTTTTTTTTTTTTTGAGCCTCTAGGGCACAAACAAAATAAAATCATCCCTTCTTAGTTTAAATCAGATAATAGCATCTGCATCAACAAATAACAGCTAATAGCATAAAACTGTGCCTTCTTACTTGCTGAGATGCAAGAGTCAGTACCAGGGTATTGGTTCTCTCAACATCCAGGAAATGGATTTACCTCAGGTTTTAGTTCTAGAAGCAAGGGCATTCCAAGAATGGGGACAGTTCAGGAGCAAAGGAAGACTATGGAAACTTGCAGTCTTAAGTACCCCGCAATGATCAGCTACTTTTTCTCAATCTTAGTAGAATCTGTTGGAAAACTGTGTGTGTGTGTGTACATCTGCATCTGTGCCTGTGTGTGTGAGACAGAGAGAGAAAGACTAAGTTTGAGAGAAAGAGGGATTGAGGGAGAGAGATTGGAGGAGACAAGGAAATCAAGCAAGTGAGTCTTCTTACTGAAAAAAACATAATAATTATGCTCTTCACATCTCAGAAGAAAAGACCGATAAAACGAGAGGTAGGAAATTCCCTGGTGTAAGTCTTAAAATAAGAATAAGAAGTTTAAGGAAGGATAGGCGTAGCATCATTCACATTTGAACACCAACCAAGGACCAATGCTACCAGTCTTTGTAAAAAATGTTTTGCAAATTTGTAATTTCTCCAGTGTCTTATTTTTGTTAAATACTATTTTTCTCTAAAAACAAGCAAATAAACAAAAACTAGGCTAAAAGAAATTTTTGTTTTAGCGAGAGCAGGAATGGAAAAAAGATAGGAAATATTTTTCAGTTTCAATTCAATTAAAAATATATTTTGTGAACCACTTCTAAGCCAGCAAGTGTACCTGCCTTCATGGAGTGGACATTATTTGGAAGACATGCAATCAAAGGCATTTGTAGTCCAGTTTGTACTCTAGGGGCAAATCCCAGAAGGCTTTCTAGAAGGTGATGTCTACACATGATTCCCAAACTTGGCTGCTCTTCAGAATTTCCAGGGAAGCCTTTGAAACTACATATATTCCAGTATCTCTCTCCAGACCTTTTGAATCAGAATATCTAAGAGAGAATTTCATGTTTAAAAGCTTTCCCAGGTAAAACCGATGCAGCTGGTCTGACACTGGGTTCTGGGAAGGGAAGACAAATGAAGGACATATAGAACCTTGAGATAAGAGACAGCACATTAGAGGGAAAACTGAAAAATTGTTGGATGTGACGGGAACTCAGAGTGCAACGTGGGGATTGTTGGCTGGAGATAAGCATAAGCCAAATCATGAAGGACCTGTGTACAGTGTTAAGGAGTTGGACTTCATTCCAAGGAAAATACAGATGGAAGAATGGGAGTTAGCAATGGAAAAGGAGCAGAGAGAACATCTTGAGTCCTGTGGGAATAAAGACGAGAGAATATTAGGGAGCCACACCAGAACCAAGCTCTTCTCCAGGGGTTTTAAACAGTTAAGACCTAGTTCCTTTGGCCTTGTTCTGATGTCTATTTCTTCACCTTCCTTTTTGCCTATATCCCATCTGATTGCCCATTGGGAATGGAGATGAGGTGGAAACATACATGTTGTATATGATCAGCTGATAGAGCCCTGCTCTTTCACATGCATAAACAGAAATGTACTCCAACCTCACCAAAGAAGAAAGTGATGCAGAAAACAGCTTTTGACCATACCTCTCTCAGGATGCCCTGTATGACTTCTTTCTCCACTTAAGGCTGCTTTTGATGCTCATTTAACTGATTTAATTTGTATATAAATATCATCATTTGTTTGAGCCCTTGTCCCTAAGACACTGAAGTATGAATTACCAAAACAAACATCCTCATAACTAGACCAATAAGCAACATCATGATAAATGGAGAAAATGTTGAAGTTGTCAAGGATTTCATTTTACTTAGATCAACAATTAATGCCCATGGAAGCAACAGTCAAGAAATCAAACAACGTATTGCACAGGGCAAATATGCTGCAAAAGACCTCTTTAAAGTGTTGAAAGCAAGGATGTCACTTTGAGGGCTAAGATGCACCTGACTCAAGCCATGGTATTTTCAGTTGCCTCATATGCATGGGAAAGCTGGACAATAAAAAAAAGAAAGACCAAAGAAGAATCAATGCCTTTGAATTATGGTGTTAGCAAAAAATATTGAATATACCATGGACTACCAGAAGAATGAACAAATCTGTCTTTGAAGAAGTACACCAGAATGCTCCTTAGAAGCAAGGATGGTGAGACTTTGTCTCCGGTATTTTGGACACGTTACCAGGAGGGACCAGTCCCTGGAGAAGGACATCATGCTTGGTAAAGTAGATGGTAAGTGAAAAAGTGGAAGACCTTCAATGAGATGGATTGACACAGTGGCTGCAACAGTGAGTTCAAACATACCTACTGTTATGTGGATGGCACAGGACCAAACAATGTTTCATTCTGTTATATATAGGGTTACTATGGTTCGGAACTGATTTGACAGCACCTAATAACAACAACACTAACAACACACTGAATGATGATAAATATACCGTCCTTCCTGTTTATGATCATGACCTTTGGTGGCAAGTCTCCTTCTAGGCTTCATAAGAGTCATAACTCAGTAATGTATAGATCGGAATGAAGGCAACAGTAAGGAACAGCTGTTTAACAGGAGGAGAGGTAGCGTCTTTTACCTTAACTCTTTCACGTATACTGGTGGATTTAACTACCACTTACATTTTCCACCCCTGGAGATGTATTGGCAGATATTTGAGCCACTTTAGCATGTTCTGGCATCATGGCAGATACTGATACAACTGCCTAAAAAACAAGGAAGGTGGTCTGCACTACATTTGAATATTGAGAGCCGTTCATATGACGGGATGCTTCCTAGAGGAGTGACTGTGTGAAACTTTTGTGTCTTTTGGCTTCTGTACAGTGAGATAAAACTTGCAAGTATGTTTACTATTTCATTTGTGTTATTGGGAGAGTACAGTTACCAACATTCGGAAATATTCAAGTAAATGAACTATTTTTGGGGTGAAAACAGTTTGTGATGCACTTCCTGAGTCATGGTACCAATATTTACCACATGCCACATGTGTGATGTGCTTCATGGAACGTGGGACTAATATGATCCACTTGCATTAGTCACCTCCCTGATGACACTTTTTCTACTCTTCCTGGGCCATGGTACCAATATGTACCACATTTGTGATATAGTTCATGGAACATGGTACCAATATGGCCTGTCTGCAGTTGGCACCCCATTTTTTCAGATAATAAAAAACTACCAATAAACAATGATTCAGCATCCATTTCATTAGTGAAAACACATGGCATCACCAAAAAATTCCAAGAAAAAAATAATAATCCTTGAGAGGGTTCTAGCCATCCTTGTTTCTCCATCAAAAGTGTATCAATGTTTGCTCAACTAGAGAAAGTGAAAATCAGGAACAGACATCAGTGGGAAGATTTAATAAAAACATTTTAGTGGTAATAGTTCAAGGGATGGATCTTTGAAAACCACAAATTTCTCCCCAAGCCTCTGTTTAAGAGAATACACTTGAACTAATAGGAAGTGAGGTTTCCATAAGCAGAGGAAGTAGATAAGTGAGAGAAGTGATGTACTTTGAAAAGCAACCCCTCAGTAACAAATTTTATTATCTTTATGAGTAACCGCATATAAAACAAACTATACTGTAGGCTGACTTACACACATACCCTTTCCATCCAACTGTTATTGAAAGAGTCACCCAGTGTAAAGAAGCTCAATTTGAATATAACTATAGTCATTGGCTAACAGGTCACTTCATTCTCCACACACAGATTCTTGTAACTCTGTTTTGGGTGTTCCTGATTTTAATAAGCCTTTGTATGTTTCTGCAAAGAGAATTGGGGAGCCAAGACAAGGAGGAGAGTGATCAAAGAATGATTGAACCAAAATTCTGTTCTCTTCTCTCCGTCTCACCCAAACCATTTCAATCCCAAATCAAAAGATAAATGATCAGGAGTCTCCATTAATGCCTCTCTCTCCTCTCCTCAGAAACTTTTTCTCTTAACATTATGTTGAAAGAGTACTCAAGTATTGAAAATGTCTAATAAAGGTCATTACTGAACTCTAGAAATTAATTTTTGTGAGAGAATGCTTTAATATAACAGATGATAATACCAAGGAGTGTGTAGAAGTGTCTTTGCCTTAGATACTTGTTTTGGAAAAAATCTTTAAATGTGAATTGAGTTACTATTCTAATTCTGTAGTTTAATTTGTTGAATGGAGCCAAGATCCAGATTAAAAGAAAAACCATTTAAAATACAAATCTAAAAGATGAGCTCATAAGTGAGCCCTCCTAAAAAAAGAGAAATCCTAGCACAACGAAAACTTCTCAGTTTTAAGCTATTCTTCCAAAGAGAGGAAAAGAAAAATGGAGCAATAAGCAGAAACAGAGAAATGCAAGGGAAATAAAGAAACCAGAATATTCTGTTATCCATGAGCAGGTAGCTTTTCTGTGTCTCACACTTCAACTGGAGCCAAATTCTGAAAGTATAAGTGAGAATAATAACTCTTTCCTTGGCTGTTTGGTATAGTCTAAAGCTTGTGGATACGGATTCAGAAACATCTGTCTTCCACATCATATGTCCATGGCCTGCCTTGGACTAAAATCTTGGGTGGAACTAATAGCTCTAGTCATGCAAGCTGATGCCTCCAGGGAAAGGAGGTGAGAACACAGAAATATTAATACAGCCATCAGAGAAACTATTCTAAGCCAGCGCTGACACTATTTAGTCTCATTGACTTACAAGGACTGGGTAGTTTTAAAAGTAAATTATTAAAGTGGTTAAAGGTTTGCTTGAGGATAATGCTGGCAGATATTGAAACCGGAATGCTTGAGGCCACTTCTAAGATTTCAGTTGACATGAGTTTGTGGTTGAGAAGTCACAAGGGCTCCTCTGGAGCTAGAGTTCAGCCTTTCCAAGTCTGGTGCCAAATCAAGCCGGGCATGAAAGCCAATTTTTATAGAGTCAAAGGCACCAGCAGTATATAAAGTTTTATAATCTGATTTCTACAACATGATCCTTGCCATTTAAATTTCTCTCATGCTGAGAATGCAGAATGGAAGACACTGAGTGCAGGCAAGTCTAGACCTGCTCAGAACCCATGGGTTAACAAGTGTATACTGAGTAATTACCTAGGCGCTAAACCTGAAAATTCAATATCGGATTCAGGGCTGGCCTTAAAGTTTATAAGTTGTAACCAGAGGTGGGTGGGAGGGAGAAATGAGGAGGTATTGCTTAAAGAGTACTGAGCTTCTGTTAAGGGTGATTTACAAAGTTTTTAGAAATAGATAGTGGTGATTGCTGCACAACAAGGTGAACATAATTAATGTCACTGAATTGTATATGTAAAAATGGTTGACACAGCAAATATTTTGTTATATAGATCTCACCACAATAAAACTTTTTTAAAAATCGCGGCTGATCACCTGGGATTGGACTGCCCCATAAAACAAAACGAGACTAATGAGGCACAGCAGTCCAGGCACAAGGACTAGAAGGCAGGAAGGGACAAGAAAGCTGGTGATAGGGAACCCAAGGTTGAGAAGGGACAGTGTTGACATGTTGTGGGGTTGTTAACCATTGTCACAGGGCAATAAGTGTACTAATTGTTTAATGAGAAAGTATTTGTTCTGTAAACCTTTATCTAAGCTACAAAATAAAAGAATTATCTATGTGAGATCAAATTGACAACAGCAACTCAAAAGGTTTGATGGGAAGCCTAGGGGGTGGTGAGTTGAAGACAATGGTGATGGAATAACTTGGAAAAGAATAGTGACAATAGCAGCACAACTGGAAGAATGTAATCGATGTCACTGAATTGTACATGTAGAAACCTTTGAAATGGTGTAAATTTGGCTATGTATGTTTTCACCAAAAAAAAAAAGTCCTCCAACATCGAGAAGGGAGAGTGTTGACATGTTGTCGGGTTGTTAACCAATGTCATAAAACAATATGTGTACCGACTGTTTAATGAGAAACTATTTGTTCTGTAAACCTTCACCTAAAGTACAATAAAAAAAAAAATTTTTTTAAAAATCACG
This sequence comes from Trichechus manatus latirostris, assembly GCF_000243295.1. Taxonomy (NCBI): domain Eukaryota; kingdom Metazoa; phylum Chordata; class Mammalia; order Sirenia; family Trichechidae; genus Trichechus; species Trichechus manatus. The sequence continues at coordinate 2,186,001 of NW_004444131.1, forward strand.
GCTGATCTTAAAGAGATAACCCAAGGTGATAGGAAATCCTGACCAAGAAGAAGCATGTGGCAGTTGTCCCATCCTCTATGACACAATGATTAAGCACTTGGCTACTAATGTAAGGGTAGCAGTTCTAACCCACCAGTCATTCCTCGAGGGGAAGAGATCTGGCTATCTGCTCTTGCAAAGATTAAGCCTAGGAAACCCTATAGGGTAGTTCTACTCTGTTCTGTAGGGTCACTATGAGTTGGAATCAACTCGATGGCACACAACAACAACAACTAACTCTTTAGTGGTTGTGGGACCTTGCAAAGTTTTCATATGAAAATCAAAGAAAGGACAAATATATGTAAAAGCGTCCCCCGCCACCCCTCACCAATAAAAAAGTTGCTGTTGAGTCGGTTCTGACTCATGGCGACCTCATATGTGTCAGAGTAGAACTCTACTCTGTAGGGTTTTCAGTGCTGATTTTTTGAAAGTAGATCACCAGGCTTTTCCTCTGAGGCATCTCTGGGCGAACTCAAACCTTCAAACTTTCAGTAAGCCCCTGGACACATCAAACATTTGCACCATCCAGAGACACAAGTCCCTCTAAGGTCTTGTTAAAGCAAATATTCTGCAACATCAAGGCAATGATCCTTATTTTTTTAACCCTAAAAACAAATTAAGTAAATGCAGCCAATATAAAGGAGCCCTGGCAGAGCAGTGGTTAAAGCGATCAGCTGCTAACCAAAAGGTTGGTGGTTCGAACCCACCAGCTGCTCAGCAGGAAAGATGTGGCAGTCTTCCTACTTAAAGATTTACAGCCTTGGAAACCCTATGGGGCAGTTCTGCTCTGTCCTATAGGGTAGCTATAAATCAGAATTGACACAACAGCAATGGCTTTGGATTTTGGTAGGCCAGTATAAAAAAATTCAGTTTCATTAATGGACTGAAAACAAGCAAACCTGTTGCCGTTGAGTCAATTCCTACTCATAGCAAACCTATAGGACAGAGCAGAACTGCCCCATAGAGTTTCCAAACAGCGCCTGGCAGATTCGAACTGCTGACCGTTTGGTTAGCAGCTGTAGTATTTAACCACTAATCCACCAGGGTTTCCTTCATTAATGAGCACCCTAAAAATACTGTATATGATTATGTCAATAAATAACAAGGTTTTTTTTTTTTTTAACTCAGCACTTACAATACACTTGGAATTAGCACTGTGCTTTATAATTATTTATTTTTTTTCTAATTATTCAAAATCATCCAGAGAGGCATAGGATGATATCTATGGCAACTTCATGGTCCTGACTTCACAGAAGTCATGTTATTTTCCCAGATTCACCCAGCAGCACTGATGACAAAATAACAGGACTGCTTATATTGAGTTCTTTGCTTGGCAGATCATGCCCAGGGTCCAGAGGTGTGGCACAGTGACATAGAATTTAATTCTGAGTCATGAGACTCAGCCTGCAGCCCCAGCTCTCCCCCTTATTGGTTGGATGGCACTGGGCTAATTTGCAGTGATTCATACTTAGGACTTGCCTCATTTCTATCCCCTTTAAAGCCATATTCTCATAGGTATGTTCTTAAGTTCTTTAACTTTTGTCATTAAACATTTTTATTGCAACTGTTTGAAGCATGATTTTATGAAATATTGATATGCTAAATTATACAAGTTCAAGCTACCTAACCACTGTATAAATATGGCCTGAGAAGTAGAATACTATAGTGATTAAAAGCATAGCCTGTGGAGTCAATGAGGTGGGTCCATATGCCATCTATGATATCCACTTGTTGTGTAACCTTGAGCAAGTTTCCTAACCTCTCTGAGGTTTTATAAGGTATCTATCTTACAGCTTTCTGGGAAGAAAATAATGTACCTATCTCATACAGTAATTACAGGCAAACTAAAAGTGATGGTTCTTGTGAAGTTATTAAAAAAGAATGCATAATTCATAATGCATAGTGTACCATTAAGTGTCTAATTTTATCAAATCAATATTTATACATAATTTAAAAAGTAAAATGGTAGTATAAAGTTTATCATGAATAACAAAAGTCTTCTCCTCGCCTCTTTCCACTGAGTGGAAACCGTTTTCAACTTTTAAGCTATTTCTTTTAATGTTTGCTTTCATTTTTCTAAACAATATGATTAAATTTAGACCTGATGTATCAATTCCCTATTAAAACAGCTGAGGATTTAACGGTCTCTGCTGGTGCAATGGTTAAAAGCTTGGCTGCTAACCAAAAGATCTGCAGTTGGAATTCACCAGCCAATCCTTGGAAACTCTATGGGGCAGCTCTGTTTTCTCCTATAGGGTCACTATGAGTCAGAACCAACTCGACAGCAATGGGTTTGGTTTTTGTTTTTTTTTTCTATTCCAACACACACACAGACACACATAATCTCTCTCTCTTTTTATTTCCCACCATCCTCTTCGCTCTCAACTTGGGAACTTCCTTTTTCTCCCTTTTGTATTAGCTCTACAGTTTCTTGATCTCCTGTCTTTCTCTTTATTTACTCTTCGTTTTACTAAAATAAACCCCCATAGAAAAGATGCATTTTGACTCTTGGACATGTCTGACAACATTCTCTTTCTGGGTTGCTAATCTGTCTCCATAAAGAATTGGCTGGAAAGCATTTTCTTTCAGAATTTTTTTTGTTAATTGCACTTTAGGTGAAAGTTTACAGAGCAAATTATTTTCTCATTAAACAATTCATACACAAACTGTTTTGTGACATTGGTTGCAATCCCCATGACGTGTCAACACTATCCACTTCCCCACCCCAGCTTCCACATTTCCACTCGTCCATTTTTCCTATCCCTTCCTGCCTTCTTGTCCCTACCCTTGGGTGGGTGTTGCCCATTTGGTTTGGAATACATGATTGAACTAAGAAGCACCTTCCTCACTTGTGTTATTGTTTGTTTTCTAGACTTGTCTAATATTTGGCTGAAAAGTGGACTTCTGGACTAGCTTCAGTTCTATGTTAGCAGGGTGTCTGGGGGCTATAGATTCAAGGGTTCTTCCAGTCTTTGTCAGACCAGTAATTCTGGTCTTTTGTGTGGAGGTGTGTGTGTGTGCGTGTGTGTGTGTTTCTGGGTGAATTTGAATTTCGTTCTACATTTTTATCCAGCCCTGTCCGGGACCCTCTATTGTGATCCTTGCCAGAGCAGCCAGTGGTAGTAGCCAGGCACCATCCAGCTGTCCTGGGCTCAGGCTGGTGGAAGCTGTGGTACTTGTGATCCACTAGCCCTTTGGACTAATATTTCCCTTGTATCTTTGGTTTTCTTCACCCTCCTTTGCTCCGGACGGAATGGGACCAGTAGGCGTATCTTAGATGGCCACCGGCAAGCTTTCAAGACTCCAGACACTACAGTTGGATGTAGAACATTTTCTTTATCAACTATGTTATGCCAGTTGACTTAGATGACTCCCTCAATCATGGTCCCCAGCCCTCAGCCCTAGTAAGTCAGTCCCTCAAGGTGTTGGGATGTGTCTAGGAGGCTTCTATGACTTTGCGCAGGTCAAGTTGTGCTGACTTCTCCTATATTACGTACTGTCTTTCCCTTTACCAAAGTTAACACTTATCTACTATCTAGTTAGTGATTTCCTCTCCCCAACCCTCCCCTCCCTTGTAATCATCAAAGATTGTTTTTTTCAGTGTGTAAATCTTTTCTTGGGTTTTTATAATAGTGGTCTCACACAGTATTTGTCCTTTTATGATTGACTTCTTTCACTCAGCAATTATTCATTCCAGATTCATTCATGTTGTGAGATATTTTGAAGATTCATCATTGTTCTTTATCCTTGCATAGTATTTTTTTCTCTTTATTTATTTAGTTTTATTGTACTTTGGATGAAGGTTTACAGAACAAATACTTTCTCATTAAACAGTCAGTATACATACTGCTTTAAAACATTGGTTAACAACCACACAACATGTCAACACTCTCCCTTCTTGACTTTGGAGGGCCTTTATTTTTTTTTTTGGTGAAAATATGCATAGCCAAATTACACCATTTCAAATGTTTCTACATGTACAATTCAGTGACATCGATTACATTCTTCCAGTTGTGTTGCTATTCTCACTTTCCTTTTCCAAATTATTCCATCACCATTATCTTCAACTCACTGCCCACTAGGCTTCCCATCAAACCTTTTGAGTTGCTGTTGTCAGTTTGATCTCCCATAGATAATTCTTTTTTCTTTTTTTTTTTTTGTAGCTTTGATGAAGGTTTACAGAACAAATAGTTTCTCATTAAACAGTTAGTACACATATTGCCCTACGGCAACCCCATGACATGTCAGCACTGTCCCTTCCCAAACTTGAGTTCCCTATCACCAGCTTTCTTGTCCCCTCCTGCCTTCTAGTCCTTGTCCCTGGACTGCTGTGCCTCATTAGTCCCATTTTTGTTTTACCGGGCTGTCCAATCCCCAGCTGAACGGTGAACCTCGGGAGTGATTTCACCACTGAGCTAAAAGGGGGCCATGCTCTCAGGGTTTCTCCAGTCTTTGTCAGGCCAGTAAGTCTGGTCTCTTTTTGTATGTTAGAATTTTGTTCTACATCCTTCTCAAGCTCTGTCCAGGACTCTCTGGTGTGATCCCGGTCAGAGCAGTCAGTGATGGTAGCCAGGCACCATCTAGCTGTACTGGACTCAGTCTGGTGGAGGCCATGGTAACTGTGGTCCAATAGTCCTTTGGACTAATCTTTTCCTTGTATCCTGTTCTCTTCATTCTCCCTTGCTCCCGAAGGGGTGAGACCAGTGGAGTATCTTAGATGGCTGCTCACAGGCTTTTAAGACCCCAGACACTACTCACCAAGGTAGAATGTAGAACACTGTCTTTATAAACTGTGTTATGCCAATTGAGCTAGATGTTCCCCGAAACCACGGTCCCCACAGCCCTCCACCCAAAAATTCAGTCTCTCAGGGAGTTTGGATGTGTCTGTGGAGCTTCCATGACCTTTCCTTTACACATTGTGCTGGCTTCCCAGTACTGTGTACGGTCTTACCCTTCACCAAAGTTACCACTTATCTATTGTCTATTTGGTCCACCCTACCACCCCTTCCATCACTTGTAACCAACAAAGATTGTTTCTTTTTGTGTGTAAACTTTTACATGAGGTTTTACAGTAGAGGTCTCATACAATATTTGTCCTTTTGTGATTGACTTATTTCACTCAGCATAATGTCCTCCAGTTTCATCCATGTTATGAGATGCTTCACAGATTCATTATTGTTCTTTATTGTTGCATAATACTCCATTGTGTGTATGTACCATAGTTTGTTTATCCATTCATCCGTTGATGGGCATCTTGGTTGTTCCATCTTTTTGCTACTGTGAACAGTGCTGCAATGAATAGGGGTGTGCATATGTCTATTCGTGTGATGGCTCTTATTTCTCTAGGATATATTCTTAGGAGTGGGATTGCTGGATCGTACGGTACTTCCATTTCTAGCTGTTTAAGGAAGCGCCATATCATTTTCCAAAATGGTTGTATCATTTTGCATTCCCACCAGCAGTTATCCTTGCATAGTATTCCATTGTGTGTATGTACCATAATTTATCTATTCATCTGTTGATGGGCACTTTCCATTTTTTGCTACTGTGAGTAATGCTGCAAGAAACAAGGGTGTGCATATGTCTATTTGTGCGACGGCTCTTATTTCTCTAGAATATATGCCTAGGAGTGGGATTGCTGCATCTTATGGTATTTCTAATTCTAGCACTTTAAGGAGACACCATATTGTTTTCCATTGTGGTTGTACCATTTTACATTCCTACCAGCAGTGCATAAGAGTTCCAATCTCCCCACAACCTCTCCAACATTTATTCCTTTCTTTTTTTTTTTTTTTTTTTTTTTTTTTTTTGATTAGTGCCGGTAATGTTGGGGTAAGATGATATCTTAATGTACTTTTGATTTGCATTTCTCTAATGGCTAATGATCGTGAGCATTTCCTCATGTGTCTGTTAGCTGCCTTAATGTCTTCATTGGTGAAATGTCTCTTCATATCCTTTGCCCATTTTTTAATTGGATTATTTGTCTTTTTGTTGTTGAGGTGTTGTAGTATCTTACGAATTTTGGAGACTATCCAATATTTTTTCCCAGTCTGTAGATTCTCTTTTCACTGTTTTGGTGAAGTCTTTTGATGGGCATTATATGTTTAATTTTTAGGAGCTCCAAGTTATCTAGTTTATTTTCTGGTGTTTGTACATTGTTAGTTATGGTTTGTGTTCTATTTATGCCATATATTATATCCCTTAGTATTGCCCCCTATTTTTTTTCTATGATCAGTTTTTGTGTATGGTGTAAGTTATGGGCCCTGTTTCTTTTTTTCACAGATGGACATCCAGTTTTGCCAGCGCCATTTGTTAAAGAGACTGTCTTTTCCCCATTTAATGGACTTTGGGCCTTTGTCAAAGATCAGCTGACCATGGGTGGATGAATTTACGTCTGAGTTCTCAATTCTGTTCTACTGGTCTATATGTTTGTCATTGTACCAGTACCAAGCTGTTTTGACTATAGTGGCCGTATAGTAAGTTCTGGGATCAAGTAGTGTGAGGTCTTCTGCTTTGTTCTTCTTTTTCAGTAATGCTTTCCTTATCTGGGGCCTCTCTCCTTTCCATATAAAATTAGTGATTAGTTTTTCCATCTTGTTAAAGAATGCTGTTGGTATTTGGATCAGAATTGCATTATATCTGTAGATTGCTTTCGATAGAATTGATATTTTCACAATGTTGAGTCTTCCTATCCATGAGCATCGTAGGTTTTTCCATTTTATGTAGGTCTCTTGGTTCCTAGCAATAGTGTTTTGTAGTTTTCTTTGTATAGGTCTTTTATCTTCCTGGTTAGATTTATTCCTAAGTATTTTATTTTTTTAGAGGCTATTATAAATGGTATTGTTTTCCTGATTTCCTTTTTGGATTTCTCTTTTTTTGGTATCTCTCCAGCCAAGCAGCACAGCATTGCCCATTAGGTGGGGTGGGTGTGGCATATGGAGCTAGATGGAAAGGAGAAAGAATAGAAAGAAAAGGAGAAAGAAAAGAAACGGCAAGGTGTGAGCTGGCTGTGGGGCAGGGCAGACCCAGGATGACTGCGAGCTGGTGTCTGCCTAGCCTAGCAGTGAAGAGTGACCTATCAGGAAGGGGTAGAGCTAGGGTATGGAGCAGAAGGATGAGGGATGAGAAAGCATGTTTCTGTGATTACTGGGTACTCCGTCTCCTGTTGGGAGCCTGGTTAAGTTGCCTTCCTGTACGCTCTTTCCAGGGTCATTGCTGGCTGTGCTTCAAGATGGTGACGCTATACTGCATTAGGTGGCAGGGGACCTCCACTCCAAAGCTCTCTTCGTTTTCTGTTCTCTGTCAGTTTCTTATTCCATTTGGTGCTTGATCTGGTTCTTTATCTCTTCATTTGATGCTTAGGGTTATAAGATTGACGTTTTTATCTGTTTTATTTAGTTTTTCAGGTCTTTGCTGCAGAGCAATGTCATGGTGAGTCTGTCTATAGCACCATATTGGCTTCACGTCCCTCTTTCAGAGTTTTAAAGATATTGCTACATTATTTTCATAGCTTCCAATGTTTCTACTAAGAAGTCTGGTGACATTCTAAAACTGTATGTTTTTAGTTTTAATCTGCAGAAGCTTCTAGGGTCTTCTCTTTATTCCAGTTGTTCTGACATTTCATAATAATGGATCTTGTGATTTTTAATTTTTTTTGGTTTTTTTTGTTTTTGTTTTTGTTTTTAATTCATTATTCCAATACCTCTTGTGAGATCTCATGTCCTTCAGTTTGAGGAAATTTTCTTGAATTATATCTTTGATAATTGCTTCCCTTCCTTTCTCTTTGTCTGTCTCTCTGGAATTCTTGTTAATTAGATATTTTATCTACTAGATTAAGCCCAGTCCTCTTTGTCTTTTTCTCCTACTTTCTGAACAGTTTTCAATTTTATCTTTCTGCTTTTCTATTAAATATTTTATTTTAGTTTTCCTATTTTTAATTTCTAATAGCTCCATCTAGTTTTCTCATTGCTTCTTTTTCTTATTTTATATATGCAATATCTTATCTCTCTGAAGACAACGATTTTTTAAAATATTTTTTAAAATGTTTTTTCTGACTCTTGAGTTTTCTCCAAATTATTATTTTCTTTCTTTTAGCTTGTTTTGTGTTTTCTTTCATGTGGGATTCTCTCCTCAGATGTTTAGTGATCCTTAGCTGTCACTCACATTTAAAAGAAAGGAATTAGAGCTCATTATAAGTTCAGTGGGCCTGAGTGAGGCTTATGAGTTTCACAATAGAGTATCAAAGAGACCAGTCATTTTTATTAGATCACCCTAAATATCAATATTAGCAGGTCTTTCCTCTTGGGCTAGTCAATTTCTTCAGACAGAAATCTTTCAATCTCCAATCTGGGATATAAAAGCCTACTACCAGGATTCTGGGAACCCAGCAGAAGACAGGAATTGGGGATAAGGAGATGCATCATTGTCATGGATTGAATTATGTCCCCCCAAAAATGTATGTGTCAGTTTGGCTGGGCCATGATTCCTGGTACGGTGTGATTTTCCTATATGTTGTAAATCCTTCCTCTATGATGTTAATGAGGGAGGATGGGTGGCAGTTGTGTTAGTAAGGCAGGACTCAATTTACAAGACTGGACTGTGTCCTGAGGCAATCTCTTGAGATATAAAAGACAGAAGTGAGCAGTGAGACAGGGGGACCTCATACCATCAAGAAAGCAGTGCCAGGAGCAGAGCGCATCCTTCGGACCTGGGTCCCTGTGCCAAGAAACTCCTAGTCTGGGGGAACACTGATGAGAAGGCCAAGAGAGAGAGAAAGCCTTCCCCTGGAGCTGACACCCTGAATTTGGACTTTTAGCCTCCTTTACGGTAAGGAAATAAACTTTTCTTTGTTAAAACCATTCATTTGTGGTATTTCTGTTATAGCAGCACTAGATGACTAAGACAGTCATTCAGTAAGTACATATTCAGTGAAGCTCCCTACTTTTAGTGCTGTTCCTCACCTCCCGCTGAGGTTGGGAGGAGTAGTCAACCAGCTCTGTGTGAGAAAGGGGAGATAGGGCTCTAACTACTCCCTAGACAGACATTCCAATTATCTGAGGTACCTTTTCTGTCAATTCTTGAGCCTGTCCTGTATTCTATGAAATAATAAATTGACTCTTCATCATCATTTCTCTCTGAAGGCACATAGATAAGTATGTTTCCAGTCCTCCCTCTACTTTCCGCTGTCTGAAACTTTAATTGGAACCCTGGTGATGCAGTGGTTAAGAACCAAAAGGTCAGCAGTTTGAATCCACCTTGGAAACCCTATGGGGGCAATTCTACTCTGTCCTACAGGGTCACTATGAGTTGGAACTGACAACAAAGAGTTTGGTTTATCTTTATTTTTGGTACTTCCAATCCACTGTGTCCCCTCTCTCAGTCCCTTTGTCCTTTGGTCCTGTACTTTTTTAAAAAATGTATTTACTGCCAGTTTTGAAGCATTTGGGAGGAAGTAGGGTAACCATGTGTGTTCTTATCCACCACAGTGTTTAATAATGTTAAATATTTTACTATTATTAAAAAAGTTTTCCTGTTGTATAGGTCTCAATTTTCTCCTCACCCCTATAATATTTTGTTGTTGTTAACTGCCTTTGAGTCATCCCCCAACTCATGATAACCTCATGCACAACAGAATGAAATGCTGCCCAGTTCTGTGCCATCCTCTTGATTAGTTGCAAATCAGACCATTGTGATCCAAGGGGTTTTCACTGGCTGATTTTCAGATGTAGATCACCAGGCCTTTCCTCCTAGTCTGTTAAGTGCTAAAAGGTCTGCTGAAACCCATTCAATATCATAGCAATATGCTAACCTCCACTGACAGGGTGGCTGTGCATTAGGTGCATTGGCTGGGAATCAAACCTGAGTCTCCAGCATGGAAGGAGAGCATTCTACCACTGAACCACCAATACCTCAGAAATAACATTAGTACTGGATAATATTACTATTATAATAACCATTGCTCATGTTCTCTGGCTACTGAATATAAAGAAGTCAGTTAAAAGAAAGAAGTGTTGCTGATGAAAAATCAGAACCAGGGCATGTTTTGTATATCTCAGTTAGCCTGGCTTTCTATCGTTCAGCAGCAGAAAATTCTTTCTCAGGCCTCTCTTCATGACTTTCCCAAAACTTCTGGGTTCCTTTCTTCACGTAACTTTTTAATAGGCCCGCAGACTGCATGTTGACCTCCCAGTGACACTTTGGCTCCTTGCAAGTCCTTCCTCTCACATCTTAGCATTTCCACATTCCCTTAGCTTCTTACTGTTTCCCGTTGCCCTGGTTGGCTTTCTCCTTGTCAGGTAATCAGCAGGTCTCAGTAATTCAGCTCACAGATCACTGACCCAGCAAGGCATACTTGAGCTTCAAAATAAGTCCTTTCATTGTGGCATGTGGTCCTGAATTCCTCAGAGAAAAGGGTCCATGCGTGGGAGATATAATAAAGGAAATATGGACAAACAATTGCTTCTCAGAATATTTCCAATAATTCCACAAACAAGTAGTAAAGGAAAAATGGGTATATCAAAACCAGAGTGGTGAGAACCAAGAGTGTTTTCTCTCCCGGGACGAGAGAAAAAGCGTAGAGACAAGGAAGAATTAAGATAAACAGAGACCTCACGTCTGCCCTGACTACGCTAATAGAGCAAAGTGAGGATGTTCTTTCTTCTTTTCTTAAATTGGAGTTGTTCAGTGGGACTAGCCAAGATGCTTTCTTTGCCTGGAATATGAATTGTTGACAATTCCCCCATAGAACTTTGGCTACAAGGACACAAATTTCTGAAAGAAGCTTCAATTTTCATTCCTGTTTCTTTCCATCTTTCTCTCTAAGTACCGCATAATCATAGTGCAGACTGAATTGGAATTCTGATTGCAAGTGAGATCTCTGATCTTCTGAATGTCTTCCTTGACTTTGGGATGCTCTGGGTCATTTATTTATGTTTATACTACAGAGACATACACGCCCTAAACAAAAGTGTTACCAAGCACTGAAATCTCTGGTTTTATGCAAGGATTTCAGCTCTATGGTGAAAGAATAGAGAAAAAACATGTAAGGAAGTGATAGAAGGGCCTAACTCCACAATGACCAAAAAAAAGAAAAAAGAGTGAATACCCTTGAAGTGTTAACATGCAAAAGGGCAATTGTTTAGCAACTTTCTTTCTACCAAGAGACAATACTGCAAGATCCAGCAAAGAAACATATACAGTGAATCATGCAGCAGGAGAATATGTTTAAATAATGAAATAATTTAGGTGAAGATACTACAGCTGGGTAAAAACTTCCTGAATTGAAATCGTTTGATAGAAGAGAAACATTGGCAAAATCTCAAGTTGAAAACCCCTTGGTTGATTTAACTTCGTATTCCCACTGCCCCTCAGCAAACCTCTGGGTAAGTTGAGGAGTTTTGCTAGTGCCACAAAATATTTTTGTTTAATAGCAAATTGTTTGTCTCGGCTGCTAAAATTCCACATTTCATCCCCTACTTTCTCTTGGGTTGGAAAATACTGAATTCGCAGAAGAGATAAGAAAACTTGCCCTTTGTAATAAAATAGAAAATACTTTTTGATTTATCAGATACTTCACAGAATCATATACATATACATACAGAAGATATACATATTCTTTAAATGCCCCTCCCCACCATCCATTGCCTTCCCTACCTTTACCCACTAAAACAGGTATTAGACTGAACTATGGGGATTTATACCAGTCTCAGACATTTATGATATGACCCTCCCCTCTTTTTTTTTTAAAAAAAATAGACTCTCTTGACTAATCACAACACTGAGCTTAATTATAGTTTCCACCAATACCCAGTTGTCACTAAAGTCACAAATTAATAAGTAGCTTATCATAGAAATGACTTTCAAAAACATTCTTTCACCCATAAATTTTCCTCTGGTAAATACAGAATGTTTGTAATCTTTGTAGAAAAATTAAAGTGATTTATTTAAAAGAAATTTGAGAGTTTAATAAATTGGGGAAACACATAGTCAGTGGAACAAAAAAGTAAAAATTGGGGGAGGGAGTGTTTAACAAACTAACCCTAATTAAAAATACCAATATGGGTGAAGGTTCTATGTCTTTCCATCTGTGGTAACTTTAGAATAATATTTTAAAGCTTGCATCACACTAGCAAAGAGAAAGCTGCTGTGCTGTTTTTCTTGGCAAGCATCGGGATCCTTTGAGGGCACTAAATAAACCTGATTTTCGAAGCCGAGCAACTCTAGAACCAGACCGCTGGACGATTCTCCTGAGAGTTCAAATATTTGCGTGAAAAGATATGTATAAAACCCACTTCTTGTTTGGATGCAAGGAAATATGGACACTTAACCAGGTGTGAAAACATGACTGAGCTTGTGTAAATGTGGTATTGGGTATCCACCCATCTCAAGGGACAATGGGAAATGCACTTTCCCAGGCCACAGACACCTGTGCAGAAAAGCTCAGCTCCCTAACTCACACTCAGTAGAAGTGTCCACCTCAACTTTTGTGACCTGGTTTCCTTGGGGTTTACAATTAGGAGGACATTCCTTTTCTCCCTTTACTATTTTGCAGTTTAGCCTGGGTCAATAAGCACCTGAAGCTTTTTGGACAGCAAATAATAAGCTTAATCAGCCTCCTGATGAGTGAAAATGCTCTCAGAGTCTTAGAGCACTTGAGCCTTTGGCATTTTCCTATTCAAGATAAGCCCAGATAATATCTGGGATCAAATTTAGTTCACGAGGTTTGAAGTGCCCAAATGCTAACCTTTTTTTTTTTTTTTTAAAAGAGAAGTTAGTCCCGTTGCGTTCAAAAAGCAGACTATTAAGCACATGGTTTCATTGCCAAAAGCCTTAGGTTTTTTCAAGAGTTTTCCTTAGATCCAGGATATAAGAATATAAAAGTGGCAAGAATTTCTGCAGCAAAATTAGTTGCATATGGAAAGCTAAAAGGCCAAGGAAGAGAGCATTTCAACTTTGTAAACAGCTAAAAAACACAATCTTAATATCTGTACAAGTTACTAAAGTCTGTTTAATTTGAGGAGAGCTGGTAAAAATCGAAAGAATAGTTTTATGCAAATAAACAATCCATAAGCAATTCACGGTGGTCCCTTCAGAAGCACATCTGTGGCATTCTTTGGCAAATGAGCTTAGTTCAAGTTACTCTTAATAAACAAAAGAATACCTTAACCACTTTATTTTTACCTATTGTTGGTAAAATCAAATCCATATTTCTAAGGTTATTTCTCTAACTACCCATATGAATGAATGACTCTGTAGACCCAAGCACTCTGAAAATCACACATAGGGGACAGACATTATTTCTGATGACTAGGGCACCATTCAGTGCACTGAATTCATAATCATTTCGAGATGTTACTTATGGTTAACTAATAGAAGAAAACTTGTCCAAGTCAAATATAGTCCTTATTAAAGAGGAGAGTTTCCTTTTACCCTAAATATAGTCTCTAAGCCCCTAGATGGAACAGGAAGGGGAGCTCTGAGTCATCCATTAAGAGGGAAAACTTGTTTCATTAAGTTTGGCAACGAAGGTCTTCTGCCTAGAAGGAACTCTTTCTGTACCACCTGCCTACAATGTCGCTGCTTGGCTACCTCTTTTAACTTCCGCTTAAAGCCTGGAAGGCTCAGCTTCTTCACTAGTCAGTTCCTCTGGCTGCCTCTGATCTCCTCCTCCACCTCATGGAGCCCACAAGTCTGTTCTGCACAAAGCAGACACTCACCTGGCAGAGTTCCAGAGGATAAGGGCTCCGTAACTATATCATAAGGATGATGAAGGTATGTTACCATAATGTAGCAGTTAATCATCACAAAGTGAACGTCATCTCTGAGTCAGGGGGAAACTGAAGAATGACACATATTCTTCTCAAAATTCACCTGCCAGAGGACCTTGGAGGTAAGACTGACGTGAGTTTTGGTTACAGACAAGGCTAGGGCCCTGGCTGGAGCCTTGGTGGCACAGTGGTTAAGAGCTCAGGCTGCTAACCAGAAAGTCAGCAGTTCAAAGCTACCAGCCGCTCATTGGAAACCCTGTGGGGCAGTACTACTCCGTCCTATAGGGTAACTATGAGTCAGAATTGACTTGATAGCAACACATTTGGTTTGGTTTTTTGGCAGGGCCCTGGGTGGTGCAAATGGTTTGCACTTGGCTACTAACTAAAAGGTTGGCAGTTCCAATCCACCCAGTGGCCTCACAGAAGAAAGTCCTAGCTATCTACTTCCAAAGATTACAGCCATTGAAAAAACCTATGAAGTACAGTTCTGCTCTGATACACGTGGGGTCACCACGAGTTTGAATCGACTCAATGGCAACAGGTAGAAAGTGCTAGTTTAACAAACAATATAGACTCACTGGGTCTTAAACAACTACTAATGTTTCCATTCAGACTAATTCAACATAACTAATATTCTGTGTTATGAGGGCATATTGGTGGTTCAGTGGTAGAATTCTCACCTTCCACGCAGGAGACCAACGTTCCATTCCTGGCCAATGAATCTCGTGTGCAGCCACCACCTGTCAGTCGATGGAAGCTTGTGTGTTGCTTTGATGCTGAACAGATTTCAGGGTAGCTTCCAGACTAAGACAGACTAGAAAGAAAGACCTGGTGATCTACTTCTTAAAATTAGGCAATGAAAACCCTGTGGATCACAATGGTCCAATACCCAACTGATCGTGGGTACTGGGCAGCATTTAGTTCCACTGGGCCTGAGGTCACCATGAATCGGGGGCCAAATTGATGGCAGTTAACAACAATACAACAATATTCTGTGCAATAGGAACCCAGAGAAAAAAGATCACTTTTGACTAGAAAAATGGGAATAGCTTTATGAAGAAGGCAAGACTTGAGCAAGACTTTGATGATTAGGCAGAATGTGTAGTCATCTGGCAGGAGTGTGGGAAGAGACAGCATTGGGGCAGAAGAGATAGTATCAGCAAAGGCAATGGGGCAGAGAATGGGGGTTTGGTGTGCGAGGAGGAGGGGTAAGAGATAACCTGGAAAAGCAGCTTGGGCCCATATTCTTGGATGGCTCCAATTTCCACACTAAGGGATGTGGACTTTATTCTATGGACAAAAGGGATCCAGCTAAGATTTCTGAGGATCTGAGAAGGAGAGTGTCATAACCAGAGCAGTTTTTTTTTGGAAAGCTGAATCTGACCATGGCCAGTGAATTGGATTAGAGATAGGAAGGACAGGAGACAGACAGCAGCTAGGAAGCTATGGCAGTTTCCTCAAGTGACGTGAAGGGCTGCACCACAGGTGGCAGTGAGAGCAGAAGTTGGGGACAGAACTAAGGAACAGAACAAAGAATGGATCAAAGACCTGGATATGACTGGACCCGAAGTGTGAGCAAGGAGGGAAACATGAGGTAACTCGGAGGTTCTGAGCCCAAGTCACTAACAGCAATGTTACTATGGACAGACAAAGGAAAACTGTTTCATTTGAGGTGCCAACTGAGTATCCAAGTCCCACCTTGAAGACAGAAGACTGGGGGCTAGGAAAGAGTTAAGTGCCAGAAATGCAGACCAGGGAATGGGGAAGTCTGCATAAGGTAGGACCCCAAGACAACCAGCATAGCTGTTGCTGTTAGGTGCCATTAAGTTGATTTCAACTCATAGTGATCCCATGTGACAGAGCAGACGGTCCCACAGGGTTTTCTAGGCTGTAACCTTTAAGGGAGCAGATTGTCAGGTCTTTCTCCCACAGAGCCACTGGGTGAGTTTGAATCGCCAACATTTCAGTTATCAGCTGAGCTCTTAATCATTACACCCAAGGGCTCCTTACTACCACAGAGCTGCTCGTTCAATACCCACTCAATGTGTATCAGATACATAAATGAGAATGGAAAAGGGGAGAAAAATATGGATGTATATTTATTAACCCCACCTCCAACAACATTGAGCTCAATGAAATTCAGACTCAAATAAAGGCTGAGGAAGCAGGTGCTATAAAAAGCTTAGTTAAACAGAAACCATCCCTGCCATCTAGAATTTACTCAATAAAATGGGCATAGCAAGATGTAATTATATCATAGCGAATAACTTGGCATTAATAAAATATAGCCAGCGCTCACATAAATCCAAGAATATTTTAAAAAGTACCAAGAGTACTGCTCTACTCAATAAATTATGTAATCAAAATGAACCTATGGCATTCTTCTAAAGTAGTGGAGTTTCTGAATCAGACAATCGAGGCACCACACTGCCAGGGTGGCTTATCACACAGAATGTTCTTCAGTGGTTTGAATCTTTCTTTGAGTGCAATGCTTCAGTTCATCAACTGTTGCAAATAGTTTTGTTTTGTTTCTCTTTTTCCTCCTCTGAAACCAGCAACGTATTGCAGGAAAGTTATAAACAATGTCTATTTCTTCAAGCACTGTATTTTGTTTTGTTTTGTTTTTCCTCATTTCTTGAGAGGGCGAATGTAGTGAAGATGGTAAGTGTGCATAGTTGTCCAGGAAACTGTCAGTGGCCGTAAAGAAATGGGAAGCAGTAATAATATTATCAATTTGTATATATAGAGCATCCTTACTTGAAAGAAGAGCTTAAAGTGGTTTTAGAACTACTTCATTAAACCAGTCTATGTAGAAAATATGATGGCATTCACTTTATAGATTTTTTGGCTTGGTCAATAAAACCTTCTGTACTCTATCAATAAAGAGTATTATTAAGCTGTCAACTCTTAAATCCGAGTCCTCTTTTCATGAATGGACAGTTCTTTCTAAACCTCTAAGGCAAATATATCATCCAAAATGATTTTCACTGAAGTTCCGTGGGCTGCAGAGTTAAGCAGGCAGTGGCATCACTATGGGGGTGTAGAGGGTACAGACCACATGCATGACACTGTCAGGGGTGTGACACCAAAATAACCGTCTACGAAATTTCTGTGCAGTGTTCCAGCAGAAATTTATGATTTTTTAATAAAAATATCCCTGTAGCTAGTTATAACAACAATAACATTTTTCTTAAGCCCAGCTTACATGTATCAATATACCTACAAGGCTAAAACTTGATGCTAATTTACTTTTTGAACATTCTAATGCGATGCTTCAGTCAGAGCTCTTATTATTACCCAATTACAAGGATGCTTCGAATCACGTGGTTTCATCTGTACCCGTTATAAGCAATGTTTTCATTGCTGCCTATGTGTTTTTTAAAAACAATTTTTTTATACTACTTTAGATGAAGGTTTACAGAACAAATACTTTCTCATTGAACAGTCAGTACACCTACTGTTTTATGACATTGGTTAACAACCACATGACATGTCAACACTCCCCCTTCTCACCCTTGCAGGACCTTTAATATTTTTTTTTTTTTGGTGAAAATACACATAGCCAAATTTACACCATTTCAAAAGTTTGTACATGTACAATTCAGTGACATCAATTACGTTCTTCCAGTTATGCTGCTATTCTCACTATCCTTTTCCAAATTATTCCATCACCATTATCTTCAACTCACCACCCCCTAGGCTTCCCATCAAAACTTCTGAGTTGCTGTTGTTAATTTGATCTTACATAGATAATTCTTTTTTTTTTTTTTTTGGTACCTTAGATGAAGGTTTACAGAACAAATATTTTCTCATTAAACAGTACACATATTGCCCTATGACAATGGTTAACAACCCCATGACATGTCAACACTGTCCCGTCTCAACCTTTGGTTCCCTATCACCAGCTTTCCTGTCCCCTCTTGCCTTCTAGTCCTTGTCCTTGGACTGCTGTGCCTCATTTGTCCTGTTTTGTTTTATGAGGCTGTCTAATCTTTGGCTGAAGGGTGAACCTTGGGAGTGACTTCATTACTCAACTAAAACAGTGTCCGGGGGCCATACTCTCGGGGTTTCTCCAGTCTGTCAAGCCAGTAAATCTGGTCTTTTTTTGTGAGTTAGAATTTTGTTCTACATCCTTCTTCAGCTCTGTACAGGACTCTCTGTTGTGATCCTGGTCAGAGCAGTCAGTTGTGGTAGCTGGGCACCATCTAGCTTTAGTGGACTCAGTCTGGTAGAGGCCATGGTAGCTGTGGTCCATTAGTTCTTTGGACTAATCTTTTCCTTGTATCCTGTTCTCTTCATTCTCCCTTGCTCCCGAAGGGGTGAGACCAGTGGGGTATCTTAGATGGCTTCTCACAGGCTTTTAAGACCCCAGACACTACTCACCAAGGTAGAATGCAGAACACTGTCTTTATAAACTGTGTTACGCCAGTTGAGCTAGATGTTCCCTGAGACCATGGTCCCCACAGCCATCTGCCCAGCAATTCTGTCCTTCAGGGAGTTTGGATGTGTCTATGGAGCTTCCATGACCTTTCCTTGTACAAGCTGTGCTGGCTTCCCCAGTATTGTGTACTGTCTTACCCGTCACCAAAGTTACCACTTATCTATCGTCTATTTACTTTCCACCCATCCCCACCAGTCCCATCCCTGGTAACCAGTAAAGATTGTTTCTTTTTGTGAGTAAACTTTTACATGAGTTTTTACAGTAGAGGTATCATACAATATTTGTCCTTTTGTGATTGACTTATTTCACTCAGCAAAATGTCCTCCAGTTTCATCCATGTTATAAGATGCTTCACAGATTCATCATTGTTCTTTATCATTGCATAATACTCCATTGTATGTATGTAACATCGTTTATCCATTCATCTGTTGGTGGGCATCTAGGTTGTTTCCATCTTTTTCCTGTTGTGAACAGTGCTGCAACGAACATGGGTGTGCATATGTCTATTCGTGTGACGGCTTTTATTTCTCTAGGATATATTCCTAGGAGGAGATTTCTGGATCGTACGGTATTTCTATTTCTAGCTTTCTAAGGAAGCGCCATATCATTTTCCAAAATGGTTGTATCATTTTGCATTCCCACCAGCAGTGCAAAAGAGTTCCAATCTCCCTGCAGCCTCTCCAACATTTGTTTTTTCCAGTTTTTTTGATTTGTGCCGGTAATGCCAGGGTGAGATGGTATCTCATTGTGGTTTTGATTTGCATTTCGCTAATGGCTAGCAATCGTGAACATTTCCTCATGTGTCTGTTGGCCACTTGAATATCTTCTTTGGTGAAGTGTCTGTTCATTTGCTTTGCCCATTTTCTGGATTATTTGTCTTTTTGTTGTAGAGGTGTTGGATTTTCTTGTAGAATTTAGAGAATAGACCTTGTCTGACTTGTACTGTCCAAAATTTTTTTTCCGGTCTGTAGGTTCTCTTTTTCCTCTTTTAGTGAAGCCTTTTGACGAGCATAAGTGTTTAGTTTTTAGAAGATCCCAGTAATCTATCTTACCTTCTGGGGTTTGTGTGTTGTTAGCTATGGTTTGTATCCTGTTAATGCCATACATTAGGGCTTCTAGCATTGATCCTATTTTTTCTTCCATGAACTTTATAGTTTTGGGCTTTATAATTAGCTCTTTGATCCATTTTGAATTATTTTTAATATATGATGTCAGGTATTGGTCCTGTTTCATTTTATTGCAGATGGATATCCAGTTTTGCCAGCACCATGTGTTAAAAAGAATGTCTTTTGGCCATTTGATGGACTTTTGGCCCTTGTCAAACATCAAGTGACCCTAGGTGGATGGAGTTACATCTGGGTTCTCAATTCTGTTCCATTGGTCAATGTATCTGTCATTGTACCAGTACCCGGCTGTTCTGACTACTGTAGCTGTACAGTAGGTTCTGAGGTCAGGTAGTGTGAGTCCTCATACTTTATTCGTCTTCTTCAGTAGAGCTTTACTTATCCAAGGCTTCTTCCCTTTCCATATAAAGTTACTGATTAGTTCTTCCATCTCTTTGAAGAACGTTGTTGGTCTTTGGATTGGGATTGCATTGTATTTGTAAATTGCTTTGGGTAGAATTGTCATTTTCACTATGTTGAATCTACCTATCCATGAGCATGGTATATTTTCCCATTTATGTAGATCCTTTTGGGTTTCTTGCAGTAGTGTTTTGTAGTTTTCTTTGTATAGGTCTTTTACATCCCTGGTTAGATTTTTCCTAAGTATTTTATTTTCTTAAGGGCTATTATAAATGATATTGTTTTCCTGGTTTCCTTTTCATCGTTCTCTTTATTGGTGTATAGGAATCTAACCAATTTTTGTGTGTTTCTTTTGTATCCTGCAAGTCTGCTGAATCTTTCTATTAGTTCTAGTAGTTTTGTCATGGAGTCTTTAGGGTTTTCTATGTATACTATCATATCACCTGCAAACAGGGACAATTTAACTTCTTCATTACCTTTTTGGAGGCCCTTTATTTCTTTTACTTGCTTTATTGCTCTAGCTAGAACTTCCAGCACAATGTTAAATAGGAATGGTAACAAGGGGCATCCTTGTCTTGTTTCTGTTCTCAAAGGGAATGTTTTCAGCCTCTCTCCATTAAGAATGATGTTGGGCATTGGTTTTGCAAAGATGCCCTTTGTTATGTTGAGAACTTTCCCTTCTATACATATTTTATTAAGAGTTTTTCTCAGGAATGGATGTTGGACTTTGTCAAATGCCTTTTCTGTGTCAATTGATATGATCATGTGACTCTTTTCCTTCCTTTTATTTATGCGGTGGATTACGCTGATCAATTTTCTAATGTTGAACCATCCTTGCATACTTGATATGAATCTTACTTGGTCGTGGTGTATTATTTTTCTGATATAATGCTGAATTCTATTTGCTAGAATTTTGTTGAGAATATTTGCACCTATATTTATGAAAGATACTGGTCTGTAACTTTCTTTTTTTGTGGCGTCTTTGCCTGGTTTTGGTATCAGGGTTATGCTGGTTTCATAAAATGAATTTGAAAGTGTCACTTCCTCTTTTATGTTCTGAAATAGTTTGAGTAGTACTGGTATAAGCTTTTCTCTGAATGTTCGGTAAAATTCTCCAATGAAGCCAACTGGGCCAGGGCTTTTTTCTGTTAGGAGTTTTTTTATTGCCTTTTCAATCTCTTCTCTTGTTATGGGTCTGTTCAGATTTTCAACATCACTTTGTGGTAGTTTAGTTAGGTAGTGTGTTTCTAGAAATTTATCCATTTCCTCTAGGTTTTCAAATTTGTTGGATTACAATTTTTCATAATATTCTGTTATAATCTTTCTTATTTCAGTTGGGTCTGTTGTAATGTCCCCCATTTCATTTCTTATTTGGATTCTTTGCATCCTCTCCTGTTTTTCTTTTGTCAGTCTGGCCAGTGGTTTGTTGATTTTGTTGATCCTTTCAAAGAACCAACTTTTGGTTTTGTTGATTCTTTCTATTGTTTTTCTGTTCTCTATTTCATTTATTTCTGCTCTGATCTTTACTATTTCCTTTCTTCTGGTGGCTGTGGGCTTTTTTTGCTATTCTCTTTCTACTTGTTTGAGTTCTGTAGTTAACGTTTTGATTTTGTCCCTTTCTTCTCTTTTGATATGTGCATCTACTGCTATAAATTGTCCTCTGAGGATTCCCTTTGCTGTGTCCCAAAGGTTTTGGTATGATGTGTTCTCATTCTCCTTTGATTCTAGGAATTTTTTTATTCCATCTCTGATTTCTTCTATTACCCAGTGATGTGTAAGCAGGGTGTTATTCAGTTTTCATGTAATTGATTTTTTTTTTTTTTTTTACTTGGTTTTCCTGTTGTTAATTTCTGCCTTGATGGCATTGTGGTCATAGAAGATACTTTGTATTATTTCAACCTTTTGGATCTTGTTGAGGATTGCTCTGTGGCCTAAGAAGTGGTCTTTTCTGGAGAATGTTCCATGTGCATCAGAAAAGAATGTGTATTTTGCAGCCGTTGGGTGTAGTGTTCTATATATGTCTATGAGGTCAAGTTGGCGGATTGTGCCCTTTAGGTCTTCTGTATCTTTGTTGAGTTTCTTTCTAGATGTTCTGTCCTTTACTGAAAGTGGTGTGTTGAAGTTTCCTACTATTATTTTGGAACTGTCAATTTCTCTTTTCAGTGCTGTTAGAGTTTGTTTTATGTATTTTGGAGCCCTGTCATTGGGTGCATAGATGTTTATTATGGTTATGGCTTCATGATGGATTGTCCCCTTAACCATTATTTAGTGTCCTTCTTTGTCTCTTATAGTGGATTTTGGTTTAATATCTATTTTATCTGAGATTAGTATTGCCACTCCTGCTAGTTTTTGTTAGCTGTTTGCTTGATATATTTTTTCCATCCTTTGATTTTTAATGGATTTATGTCTTTGTGTCTGAGGTGTATCTCTTGTAGACAGCATATAGATGGATCCTGTTTTTTTATACATTCTGTCACTCTCCATCTCTTTATGGGTGCATTTAGGCCATTTACATTCAGTGTAATTATTAATAGGTATGAGTTTATTGCTGTCATTTTGTAGTGGTTTTGGTCTGTGCTGTTTTCTTTTTTCCTGTTACTCTCCTGTACTGAATTACTTTTGTTTGTGGATTTTTTTTTTCATTTCTTTTGTTTTTGTAGGTTTTGTTTTTACTGAGACTTTATGTTTTTCTTCTTTATTTTGATGGGTAGGTTTGTTAACTTTCTTTGTGGTTACCTTGAAATTTTATCTTATCTTCCTGGGTTTGAACCAGTCTATTAATACTTGGTATCGCCTTGCCTTCCCCTCCATTGGAAGGTTTTATACCTACACAGTGTATTCCCTCTTTTATTGTTCTGATTCTGTTGTCATTGACAGATTAAGCTCCCTGGCTCCCTCTTGTAGTTGTTTTGGTTTTGGATAGTCCTGAAGAGTTCATTTCCTAGGCTGGTATCTGGCTAGTACAATCCTGTGTCCTAGATTCAGCCTGTGGTCTGACGTTGTTTGTTCTCAGATCAAAGGACTCCCTTTAATAATTCTTGGAAGTTTGGTTTGGTTGTTACATATTCTCTTAATTTCTGTTTATCTGGAAATGACCTAATTTCACCATCATATTTGAACAAGAATTTTCCAGGATATATTATTCTTGGCTGGCAATTTTTTTTCTTTCGGGGTTGTATATATGTCATCCCATTGCCTTCTTGCCTGCATGGTTTCTGCCTAGTCTTGTTGTTTCTCCTCTGTATGTGACTTTTTGTTTTTCTCAACTGCTCTCAGGATTCTTTGTTTGCTTTGGTTTTAGCAAGTGTGATTATGATATGCCTTGGTGATTTTCTTTTGGGGTCTATACTTTATGGGGTTCATTGAGCTTCTTGGATGATCAGCTTTTCATCTTTCATTATAATGGGGAAATTTTCTGTCAGCAATTCTTCAATGATCTTCTCTGTGTTTTCTGTTTTCTCCCCCTTTCTGGAACTCTGATCACTCTCAGATTTTTCTTTTATTGTATCCCACATAATTCTCAGGGTTTCTTCATTTTTGTTCATTCTTTTTTCTGATTTTTCCTTGAACAGAGCTGTATCCAAGTGTTCGTCTTCAATTTTACTAATTCTATCTTCCATCGTTTTAAACCTGCTCCTCAGCCCTTCTATGACACTGTCCATTTCTGAAATCTTGCTGTTTATCTTTTGGATTTCTAATTGTTGTTTTCGTATGATTTCTAGTTGTGAATTTATTTTGGCATTTTGTTCCTGTATTATTTTATTGAATTATTTCATTTTTTGTCTATATTTTCCAAGAATTTGTCTGCTTTTTCCATGAATTTGTCTATTGTTTCCTCAGTTTTATATGCCTTTTGTTTCAACTCTTGGATAATTCTGAATATTAGAGATTTTAATTCCCTATCAGGTAGTGCTAGTGACTTTTCTTCTACTGGAAAGTCATTTGGTGTTTTATTTTGGAAGCCTACTAAAACGATCCTGTCCTTTTTTTGTGTATGTTTTGGTATTGTCTGCTGTCTTCAGGGCATTCAGTAGTTATTTTCCACATTTATTGATTGTAGATTTGTTTGTTTTGTCCTGCATTTTTGCTTTATTTGGTTATGTCTGAGCAGGCAGGCTGTGCGTTCTTTGTTGTTTGCTCGTCTGTGGGAATGATACTTTTCACCTCTTTTTCCAATGGGCAGGGTCAGTCACTCAGGTATGATACAGCAAAGAAGGTCCAGCTGAAGGGGAGTTGCTGGGATGGGCTGTTTGTTGCATGTACTAGGGCTGACAGGGAGGAACTTGAATCAGTGCAGGGCAGGTTCTGGTAGGCCATGCCTGTCTGTTTGGGAGTGTGATGTTCAGCACATGGTGCAGGTAGGCAGGAAGGAGGGGGGATATTGTGGTTTGTGGTGCTAAGATGGGTATGGGAAAGAGGATAGAGAGGAGAGAGGAACAGGTGCCAAAAACATACACACAAACAAAAAAGAGTGCTCAGGGAGCTTGCTATTGGAGTGGATAGATGAGAGACTGAGAAATGGAGAAAAAATAAAATTAAAAAAAAGAAAAAAATGAATAAATAACAATTAGAAGGAAAAAAAAGAAAGAAAAGCCCCCCAGGGATGCCATCAGTGTGGCTGCTAGGACACCGGAAGTTGCTCCAAGATCATGGAATACAACCTGGCTAGAAGGGGTAGAGGTGTCACACAGTGCCAGGTATTCAGGAGACAGGAAGACAAGGTAAGTATAGAGAGAAAAGAAACTGGAAATGAAGAAAGACACAAAGTGAAACATAGACAGAAGAAAAGAAAAATAAACAAACAAGAAAAAAGAAATGCCCTCAAGGATGTCACTGTGCATCTGCACAGAGTAAGGGAGTAGCTCCCATGCTGGGCATTACTGGCCAGCTAGAAGAGGCTCCCAAGCCGAGAAAAGAAAAAGAAAACAAACAAACAAATCAAAACAAAGCAAATCAGAACAAAGAAACAAAAGCCCTGGGGGTCCCATCAGCATGGCGGCACAGGCAGAGAAGCAGTTTGACAGTCGAGCAGTGTTTCACAGCCTTTCAGGAAGAAGCAAAGATGGCAAATGGAGCCAGATATTTGACAGAAAGGAGGGGAAGGTGGTGGGAGGTAAGGAAGAAATCTAATGAAGTGGAAAAAAGCAACACCAGCAGCTAACAAATGGCACTCAGGGAGCTGGCCAGTGTGGGCAGGTGGACTCCAAGAGACACCAGGGTGAAGCCAGTGCTTCCCAGCCAGTAGACTGTGGCCGCAGGAAGCAGAGGAGGCTCAGTGGGGGGTGAAGAATGGTGGGGGGTTGGGAAAGTGTATATTGCTGGTTACCAGTTGTTCTGTTTCCTGCTGGAAGCTCTGTGAAGCTGCTTTCTCATGCCCCCATTTGCTGATCTCTGATAGGAGTCCAAGATGGCTAATCTGTGTTGTGGTAGCTGATTGGGGACCTCTGCATGTATCTCTCCTTGTTCTCTGTTCTTGGTCAGTTTCTTATTCCATTCGGTGCTTGGCTGAGTTCTTTATCTCTTCATTTGATGCTTGGGTTTTCAGGATTGACGTGTGACTCTGTTTGACTTAGTTTTTCAGATCTTTACTGGAGAGGGAAGGTGTAGTGCTTCTGTCTATAGTGTCATGTTGCCCTGAAGTCACTGCCTATGTTTTTATAGTCTCTGATTTTATCATATTTTCTGGTGTTTTAGCTGCAATATTGTGGTTATTAGTATTTGTGAACCTGTATCAATAATTTTTTTGTGAATGAAATAGTACTTAAAGGAAAAGAAAGAAAAAAATCAAAAACATTAGTACCAAAAACATTACTAAGGATTCTTTATTGTCTGGTATGGGAGGAGGTCCATGGGGGTAGTGGGGTGGGTGACACCATGAGTTACCATACTTGGTGACACCAAGCCAGTAACACCCCTGTAAGCAGGATTAATAATTTGAAGAGTCATGGTCTTTTATTTTCAAAGAAAATAGTGTTTCCACAAGACCAATAGTAGGAGACAGAGGTAGGAAGGAGGGAGTGAGTTGGGCAAGCAGAGAGGGAAGTTATTTGGAGAAGTCCTTTTTTTTTTTTTGTTTGCAAAATATACCTGTTAAATAAATAACAAAAAGCAACACTCCAACTCTGTCAGTGGAGTCCAGAAATTTCTAAGCTACTCCTCATCTTTTTTCAAGCCAACTGCCAAGAATAAGGCAAAATGAGTTCCAGCTAATGGAATTCATAAATCATTTGTAAGAGCCAGGGCATCTTTCAACTTTAGCATTCTTTTGTGCAGTCTTCAAACAAGCTGGCAGCTAAGACATTTAACAAGTTTCTCAGCTGCTGTTCTGTTCTCACTGCCACAAAATCCTCAATAAAAGGGCAAGAATGGGCACTAACAATTCTGCCTTCTGAAGCCTACTGGATGACTCCCCCACTGCCAGATGGGATCAGAGACAGACTGTGTTCTGGTTAGGAAACGGAGTTAGCAATGGTGGAAAAACACAGCTCAGATACTCTTCCATTTAAACCAGTCAAACTAGTTGCTGTCAAGTTGACTCGGACTCATGGCAATGCTATGTGTGTCAGAGTAGAACTGTGCTCTAGAGTTTTGAGAAATAGATCACGAGGACTTTCTCCTGAGGTGCCTGTAGTTGGACTCAAACCTCCAGCCTTCTAATTAGCAGTCAAGTGCATTAACAGGTTGCACCACCCAGATACTCCAATTTTCCATTTAGCCATCACATACTCACTGCTAGGCTACTGGGAACTAGTCTTGTGAGATTCAAAAAGAAATAAAACCCAACCCTGCCCTAAAAAAAGAATATTTCAACAGAGGAACTATGAAACTCCCCATTTGTTGCCACTGTAAGAGACGGCTGGGCCAATGAACCTTTGCTCTGGGCGCATTCAGGTATTTGCAAACCCTCACGATTTGTCCTCTTTTCAACCTAGAAACGACAGGGCAACCCTGTTAAGTATTTAGTTTGTCTTGGTACCTCCAGTCCCTTCTTACTCACTCTTTTCTCTCCTTCATGATGCTGTGTCCTGTCCTTCTTCACTGACTCATGTTACCTGGCTTACGCCCCCCCACCTCTCTCAGGAAAGGGTATGAAGTCAGTCATTCAGGAAGAACTAAGCGTGACCTTGTGCTCAGAACACAGTGATGTATCATTGAAAAGAGATAGCTACTCTAGGGACTTCTGGGCAACATGACACTATAGACAGAAGCACCATGCTGTCTCTCCACAGAGAAGATCTGAAAAACAAAGTCAAACAGAGACACACGTCAATCCTGAAACCCTAAGCATCAAATGAAGAGATAAAGAACTCATCAAACCACCAAATGGAATAAGAAACTGACAGAGAACAGAGAATGAGGAGAGATATGTGCAGAGGACCCCTATCAGCTAACACAACACGGATCCACCATCTTGGACTCCTGTCTGACATCAGCGAACAGGGAGTATGGGAAAGCAGCTTCACAGAGATTCCAGCGGGAGCGAGAACAACTGGTAACCAGCAACATATGCTTTCCCACCCCCCATTCTTCTTCACCGCCTCAGACTCCTCTGCTTCCTGAGGCCACAGTCTCTTGGCCGAGAGCATCGGCTTCATCCCTGTGCCACTTGGATTCCACCCACCCACAGTGGCCGGCTCCCTGAGTGCCATTTGTTTGTTGCTGGTGTTGCTTTTTTCCACTTCTTTTGGTTTCTTCCATACCTTTCACCACTTCCCCCTGCCCTTTCTCTCAAATACACTGCTCCATGTGCCATCTTTGCTTCTTCCTGAAAGGCTGCAAAACACTGCTCGACTGTGGAATTGCTTACTGGCCCCTGCCGCCACCCTGCTGGGATCCCCAAGGCTTGTTTGTTTGTCTTGATTTCTTCTGTTTTGATCTCTTTGTTGGTTGGTTTTCTTTTTCTTTTCTCGTCTTGGGCGCCCCTTCTAGCAGGGCAGTACTGAGCGGCTTGGGAGCTACTCCCTAAGCCTGCGGAGCTGCACAGTGGGATCCCTGGGGGCATTTCTTTTTTCATGGTTTTTTGTTTGTTTGTTTGTTTGTTTTGTTTTTCCTGTCTGTTTCCCTTTTTGTCTTTCTTCATTTCTCAGTTTCTCATCTCTCTATACTTACCTTCTCCTCGTGTCTCCTGAATACTTGGTGCTGTGTGACTCCTCTATCCCTTCTAGCCAGGCTGTACTTCACGGTCTGGGAGCGACTTCCCCAGTCCTTGCAGCTGCACCGGTGGAATCCCTGGGGGCTTTGCTTTACCTTTTTCTTTCTAATTTATATTTCTTCATTTTTTTCTTTTAAACTTTTTCTTTTCCCCCTTTTTGTTTTTCTAAATTTCTCAGTATCCCATCTCTCCACTCCAATGGCAAGCTCCCTTAGCATGCTTTTTTGTTTGTTTGTTTGTGTTTTTTGGCTCTTGTTCCTCTCTCCTCTTTCCCATACCCATCTTAGCTCCACTCATCACAATCTCCCCACTCCTTCCTGACTACCTGCACCATGCACTGAACATCACACCCCCCAAGTAGCACAGGCACAGCCTACCAGAACCTGCCCTGCACTGATTCCCAGCCAGCCCTGTTGGCCCTAGTACATTCCAAAAACAACTCATCCCAGCAACTCCCCTTCAGCTGGACCTGCCCTGCTGTACCATACCAGAGTTACGGACCCTGCCCATTAGAGAAGGAGATGAAAAGTATCAAGCCCACAGAGAAGCAAAAAATAATGAACACACAGCCTGCCTGCTCAGATATAAGCAAATAAAACAAAAAAAAGGATTAAACAAGCAAATCTACAATTAAGAAATGAGGAAAATAATTACTGAATATCCTGAAGGCAGCAGACAACATCAAAGCACATAAAAAAGACAAGATGGTTCCAGTAGGCATCCAAAGTAAAACACCAGATGACCTTCCAGTAGAAGAAAAGCACAAGAACTACCAGATAGGGAATTCAAATCTCTAAGATTCAGAGCTATCCAAGAGTTGAAGCAAAAAACTGACAAAAATGAGGAAAAAAAAACACACAAATTCATGGAAAATATAGACAAAAAATGAAAGAATTAAGGAAAATAATACAGGAACAAAATTCACAACTAGAAATCATAAAAAACAACAATTAGAAATCCAAAAGATAAAAAACAAGATTTCAGAAATGGACAGTCACAGAAGGGCTGAGGAGCATGTTTGAAATGATGAAAGACAGGATCAGTGAAATTGAAGACAAACACTTGGATACAACTCTGAGGACAAATCAGAAAAAAGGACAAAGAAAAATGAAGAAACCCTGAAAATTATGTGGGATACAATCAAAAGAAAAATCTGCTAGTGTTTGGAGTTCCAGAAAGGGCGAGAAAACAGAAAACACAGAGAGGATCATTGAACAACTGCTGACAGAAAACTTCCCTAATATCATGAAAGGTGAAAAGCTGACCATCCAAGAAGCTCAATGAACCCCATATTAGACCCCAAAAGAAAATCACCAAGGCATATCATAATCACACTCACTAAACCAAAGACAAAGAAATAATCCTGACAGCAGCTCAAGAAAAACGAAAAGTCACATACAGAGGAGAAACAATAAGACTAAGCTTCGATTATTTGGCAGAAACCATGCAGGCAAGAAGGTAATGGGACGACATCTATAAAATATTGAAAGAAAAAAAATGACAGCCAAGAATAACATATCCTGAAAAACTCTCATTCAAATACGATAGTGAAATTAGGACATTTCCAGATAAACAGAAATTAAGGGAATATGTAAAAACCAAACCAAACTTACAAGAATTATTAAAGGGAGTTCTTCAATCTGAGAACAAACAACAGCAGACCACAGGCTGATTCTAGGATGCAGGATCGTACCAGCCAGATACCAACCTTGGATATGAACTCTCAAAGACTATCCAAAACCAAAAGAATTACAACCGGGAACCATAGAGGTTAATCTGTCAATGACAACAACATCAAAACAATAAAAGAGGGAATAAACGGTGTAGGTATAGAACCTTATAATGCAGAGGAAGGCAAGGCGATGCCAAGTAATGATAGACTGGTTCAAACCTAGCAATACAATGGTAAATTTCAAGGTAACTACAAAGAAAGTTAATAAACCTACTCACCAAAATAAAGAAGAAAAACATAAAGT
This sequence comes from Trichechus manatus latirostris, assembly GCF_000243295.1. NCBI lineage: Eukaryota > Metazoa > Chordata > Mammalia > Sirenia > Trichechidae > Trichechus > Trichechus manatus. Next base: position 2,215,898 of record NW_004444131.1, read on the forward strand.
CTCAGTAAAAGCAAAACCTACAAAAACAAAAGAAATGAAAAAAAAAAAAACCCTCAAATAAAAGGCATTCAGCACAGAAGACTAAGACGAACAAAGAAAACATCAACACCACAAAAAAAAGCTACAAAATGACAGCAGTAAACTCACACTTACCAATAACTACACTGAGTGCAAATGGCCTAAATGCACCCATAAAGAGATGTGGAGTGAGAGCTGGATAAAAAAACAGGATCCATCAGCATGCTGTCTACAAGAGACACACCTTAGAAACAAAGATGTAAATTTATTAAAAATTGAAGGATGGAAAAAATACATATCAATCAAACAGCTACCAGAAGAGAGCAGGAGTGACAATATTAATCTCAGATAAAAATAGACTTTAAAACAAATCCACCATAAAAGACAAAGAAGGACACTATATAATGATTAAGGGGATGATCTATCATGAAGACATAACCATAATATACACCTACGCATCCAATGACAGGGCTCCAAAATACATAAAACAAACTCTAACCGCATTGAAAAGAGAAATTGACAGTTCCACAAAAATAGTAGAAGACTTCAACACACCACTCTCAGTAAAGGATAGAACATCTAAAAAGAAACTCAGCAAAGATATAGAAGACCTAAAGGGCACAATCAGCCAAATTGACCTCATAGACATATAGAGAATGCTCCACCCAACAGTTGCAAAGTACGCATTCTTTTCCAATGCACATGGAACTTTCTCCAGAATAGACCACATCTTAGGTCACAGAGCAACCCTCAACAAGATCCAAAACACGGAGATAATACAAAGTATCTTCTCTGACCATAATACCATAAAGGTAGAAACTAACAACAGGAAGAGTAAGGAAAAAAATTAATTACATGAAAACTGAATAACACCCTGCTTAAAATCCACTGGGTAACAGAAGAAATCAGAGATGGAATCAAAAAATTCCTAGAATCAAATGAGAATGAAAACACATCATACCAAAACCTTTGGGACACAAAAAAGGCAGTCCTGAAAGGACAATTTATAGCAACAAATGCACACATCAACAAAGAAGAAAGGGACAAAATCAAAACATTAACTACATGACTCAAACAAATAGAAACAGAACAGCAAAAAAGTCCACAGCTACCAGAAGAAAGGAAATAATAAAGATCAGAGCAGAAATAAATGAAATAGAAATAGAAAAATAATAGAACAAAAGCAAAAGTTGGTTCTTTGAAAGAATCAACAAAATCAACAAACCATTGGCCAGACTGACAAAAGAAAAGCAGGAGAGGATGCAAATAACACAAATAAGAAATGAAATGGGGGACATTAAAACAGACCCAACTGAAATAAAAAGGATCATAACAGAGTAGTATGAAAAACTATACTCCAACAAGTTTGAAAACCTAGAGGATGTGGATAAATTTCTATAAACACATTACATACTGAAACTAACACAAAGTGCTGTTGAAAATCTGAACAGATCCATAACAAGAGAATAGATTGAAAAGGTAATAAAAAACACCCAACAAAAAAAAGCACGGGCCCAGATGGCTTCACTGGAGAATTCTACAAAACATTCAGAGAAGAGCTTATACCAGCACTACTTACACTAGTTCAGAACATAGGAAAGGAAGTGACACTTCCAAATTCATTCTATGAAGCCAGCATAAAGCTGATACCAAAACCAGGCAAAGAAGCCACAAAAAAAGAAAATTACAGACGAATATCTCTCATGAATATAGATACAAAAATTCTCAACAAATTTATAGGCAATAGAATTCAGCATCATATAAAAAAAATAATACACTATGACCAAATAAGATTCATACCAGGTATGCAAGGATCGTTCAACATTAGAAAATTGATCAATGTAATTTACCACATAAATAAAAGGAAAGAAAAGACTCATACGATCATCTCAATTGACAGAGAAAAAGCATTTCACAAAGTCCAACACTGATTCCTGATTTAAAAAAAACTCTCAATAGAATACGTATAGAAGGGAAATTTCTCAACATAATAAAGGGCATCTTTGCAAAACCAATGCCCAACATCATTCTTAATGGAGAGAGTCTGAAAACATTCCCCTTGAGAACAGGAATAAGACAAGGATTCCCCTTATCACCACTCTCCTATTTAACATTGTGCTGAAAGTTCTAGCTAGAGCAATAAGGCAAGAAAAAGAAATAAAGGGCCTCCAAATTGGTAATGAAGTAGTTAAACAGTCCCTGTTTTGGATGATATGATACTATACATAGAAAACCATAAAGACTCCACAAGAAAACTACTGGAACTAATAGAAAGATTCAGCAGAGCAGCAGGATACAAGATACACATTAAAAAATCAGTTCGATTCCTATACACCAATAAAGAGAACAATGAAAAGGAAATCAGGAAAATAATACCATTTATAAAAGCCCCTAAAAAGATAAAATACTTAGGAATAAATCTAACCAGGGATACAAAAGACCTATACAAAGAAAACGACAAATCACTACTGCAAGAAACCCAAAGGGATCTACATAAATGGAAAAACATACCATGCTCATGAATAGGTAGACTCAACATCGTTAAAATGACATTTCTACCCAAAATAATTAACAAATAAAATGCAATCCCGATCCAAAGACCAATAACATTCTTTAAAGAGATGGAGGAACTAATCATTAACTTTATATGGAAAGGGAAGAAGCCCTGGATGAGTAAAGCACTACTGAAGAAGACTAAAGTAGGAGTACTCACACTACCTGACCTCAGAAGCTACTATACGGCTACTGTAGTCAAAACAGCCTGGTACGGATACAATGACAGATATATTGACCAATGGAACAGAATTGAGAACCCAGATATAAATCCATCCACCTAAGGTCACCTGATCTTTGACAAGGGCCCAAAGTCCATCAAATGGGGAGCAGACAGTCTTTTTAACAAATGGTGCTGACAAAACTGGATGCCCGTCTGCAAAAAAATGTAACAGGACCCATACCTCACTCCACGTACAAAAAATAATTCAAAATGGATCAAAGACGTAAATTTAAAGCCCAAAACTATAAAGTTCATAGAAGAAAAAATAGGATCAACGCTAGAGACCCTAATACAAGGCATTAACAGGATACAAACCATAACCAACAACACACAATCTCCAGAAGACAAGCTAGATAACTGGGATCTCCTAAAAATTAAACACTTATGCTCGTCAAAAGATTCACCAAAAGAATAAAAAGAAAACCTACAGACTGGGAAAAAAACTTTGGACATTACAAGTCAGACAAAGGTCTAATCTCTAAAATCTACAAGAAAATCCAATACCTCTACAACAAAAAGACAAATAATTCTATTAAAAAATGGGCAAAGGAAATGAAAAAACACTTCACCAAAGAACACATTCAAGCGGCCAACAGACACATGAGGAAATGCTCGCGATCACTAGCCATTAGAGAAATGCAAATTAAAACCACAATGAGATACCATCGCACCCCGGCATTACTGGCATGAATCAAAAGAACTGGAAATAACAAATGTTGGAGAGGCTGTGGGGAGATGGGAACTCTTATGCACTGCTGGTGGGAAAGCAAAATGATACAACCATTTTGGAAAATGATCTGGCACTTCCTTAGAAAGCTAGAAATAGAAATAGCATATGATCCAGCAATCCCACTCCTAGGAATATATCCTAGAGAAGAGCGAGCCATCACACGAATAAACATACGCACATCTAGGTTCATTGCAGCATCGTTCACAATAAGAAAAAGATGGAAACAACCTAGATGCCCATCAACAGATGAATGAATAAAGAAACTATGGTACATACACACAATAGAGTATTATGCAATGATAAAGAACAATGATGAATCTGTGAAGCATCTCATAACATGGATGAAACTGGAGGACATTAGGCTGAGTGAAATAAGTTAATCACAAAAGGACAAATACTGTATGAGACCACTACTGTAAAAACTCATGTAAAAGTTTACACACAAAAAGAAACAGCCTTTGTTGTTTACCATGGATGGGAGCGGTGGTGGGGAATACTAAGTAGACGATAGATAAGTGGTAACTTAAGTGAAGGGTAAGACAGTACACAATACTGGGGAAGCCAATACAACTTGTACAAGGAAATGTTATGGAAGCTCCATAGACACATCCAAACTCCCTGAGGAACTGAATTGCTGGGTGGAGGGCTGTGGGGACCATGGTCTCGGGGAACACCTAGCTCAACTGGCATAACATAGTTTATAAAGAAAATGTTCTGCATTCTACCTTGGTGAGTAGCCTCTGGGTCTTAAAAGCCTGTGAGCAGCCATCTAAGATACTCCACTAGTCTCACCCCTTCAGGAGCAAGGGAGAATGAAAACAAGATACAAGGGAAAGATTAGTCCAAAGGACTAATAGACCACAACTACCACGACCTCCACCAGACTGAGTCCAGTACAACCAGATGGTGCCTGGCTACCACTACCGACTGCTCTGACCAGGATCACAACAGAGGGTCCTGGACAGAGCTGGAGAAAAATGTAGAACAAAATTCTAACTCACATAAAAAGACCAGACTTACTGGCCTGACAGAGACTGGAAAAACCCCAAGAGTAAGGCTCTCGGATACCGTTATATCTCAGTAATGAAGTCACCCCCAAGGTTTACCCTTCAGCCAAAGATTAGACAGCCCCATAAAACAAAATGAGACTAATGGGTCACAACAGTACAAGGACAAGGACTAGAAGGCAGGAGGGGACAGAAAAGCTGGTAATAGGGAACCCAAGTTTGAGAAGAGACAGTGTTGATATGTCGTGGGGTTGTTAACCATTGTCATAAAACAATATGTGTACTAACTGTTTAATGAGGAGCTATTTGTTCTGTAAGCCTTCATCTAAAGTACAATAAAAAAAAGAAAAGATAGCTACTGTAAAAAGACTAGTTTTCTTGTATGATTTATGGAAAACCATGTCGTCTCTCACTTTAGAGTCACTAGTACCTCATATCAGTCAGGATCTGCTTGATGGCAACGGGTTTTTGTTTGTTTGTTTGTTTTTAATACCCCACTTAAGGAGCCCTGGTGCACAATAGTTAAGCATTCTGCTGCTAACCTAAATGTTGGTAGTTTGAATTCATCCAACAGCTCTTCAGGAGAAAAGACCTGGTGATTTGATTCCATAAAGATTACAGCCTAGGAAGCCCTATGGGGCAGTTCTGTTCTGTCTCTTGGGGTCACTATGAGTCAAAAATCAGCTCAAAAGCACCTAACAACAACAAGAATATCACCCCATCTTAGCAAGACTTTAAGATCCATGATACTTGCACTTAAATGTTTTTTGCTGTTAAAACTCTTTCAAGCATTATGAGCCCACAGTGCATGGGGCAATAATTTTGGAGCACAGGATCCTACCCCATGTCTTTGAAATCACTGCATTCACCTGTCCACTTGCCATTGTTCATCCTCTGAGACTGTGATATATAACATAGTAGCCAGCAGCCACATTTGGCTGTAACTGTGACTTTAAATTAAAGTAATTAAAATTACGTAAATTTAAAACTTCAGTGTCTCAGTCACGGTAGCCATATTTCAAGTGCTCAGTAGCTGCATGTGGCTAGTGGCTACCGTACTGGACAGCACAGAACATTTCCATCTTTGTAGAAGTTTCTATTGACACCAGTGCTATGAACCAATATTTCAACCACAGCTAAGGATCACTCTTAGATGTAAAAAATTCACTCAAGAATAATTTAACTGTCTGTATTTTAAAAAATCGGCCACAATAAAAAAATAAGCTATAATTATGTAAGACAATTATTCTCCTACATATAAAAGAACCAGAGACAACATTTTTCATTACATACTAAAGAAAGAACATAACAAAGACTTCCTAGATACAGTAAGGACTGAACTAAAATGAGTTAGAAAAATAAAAATTCAGTTTATTTTTTAAACAGGCTTAGTCCTTGGGTATCTATGTAAAGTGGCACTTCATAATTATAACCATTCTCACATAATGCTTTAAAATCCACATAAATATTTTTGTCTTCATTTTGTTCCTTTAGTGTCTAATAAAAACACGTGTCGAGAGCCTGCATTGTTAAAATTCAATACATCAAACACAAAAGGGAAGCTAAGTCTCCAGCTAATCCAAAATGGAGCTGTTAAGTATGAAAGCCAGGAACAAAAGAGGAGTATTAAATACAAAGAAAGGTCATCTGACCGCTACACATGGAGACCCTCCTGGTGCTCTGACAGCTGAGGAACCTTGTCTTTGTCTCTTAGGAGTCCTGGTTAGTGTTAAAGCTCTTTGTCATTTATAGCAGGGTGATAGTTTTGCCAGCCCAGGATTCTCTTGGCCATTGCTCCTGCTGCTGCCCCTTTTTGTGTCTGTGCTACAGCATGCCATCAGCATCGCCACCATGGGCAGTGGAGTGTTGAAGGTGACACAGTAGTACGGATGGTGAATTGCAAGCCAGTGATATTTTGAGACTGGCCAGCTTGGTGGCTGAACCTCAGGGAAAAAATACACTTCCACCCCTGAGATACTTTCCCCACTTCCAATCTGGACCCCTCTCTATTTCCATCCCATCGATTAATAGAACAATAGAATACAGAATGGCAAAAAGGAGGAAGTAAATAGCGAATACTATAAGACTTCCCTCCTCTTTTTCCCAGACTTCACCTCATTCTGGAAATGATTGCTTATTCTCATAGCAGCTTACCATTCATAGACACCATAGACACATCGTCAGCTTTCTATTTTGATGATGAGTTAAAACATATCCCAAAGAGCCCTGTTCTGCTCCACCTCGAACCAGTTGTTGTCAAGTCGACTCCAACTTTTCCCTGTGTGGTGCGAACAAATAACACACTCCGCTGCTAACCAAAAGGTTGCTGTAAGAGTGCACCCAGAAGTGCCTCATAAGAAAACTCTGGTGATCTACTTCTGAAAAATCAACCACTGAAAACCCTGTGGAGCACAGTTCTACTCTGACACACATGGGGTTGCCATGAGTCAGAATTGACTCCATGGCAACTGGTTTCTTCTCCACCTATATCCCACACTATGCTATTTCTCTTGGTGGCTTATCACGAGACCTGAAGCGCAATCACTAAAAATTGTACCAATCAGTCAACAAATATTTACTGACACCCATTGTGGACCCGAGCTCCTTGCCTTCATGGACCTTCCAGAAAGAGGCACTCTGTTAAGATACATATATCTGAAAGTGGAGGATGAGATGCAGTCACCTTGATGAACAGGACTTTATATGGTTTGATCCTATCAAAGATGACTGAGCGGTCTAAGCTACGTGGACAGTAGGGCAAAGGTTTGGGGGTAGAAAGGGCACCTGGAGGCAACACTTGGAGTAGAGCATCAATATCATTAGAAGGCCCTAAAAGGAGAGGGAGAAGGGCTGTGAAGGTCAACCTTGGCCCAGTCAATCAGTCCATGTTAAAGTGCAGGGCTCAGTCCTCCTCCATTTCAGCATCAAGAAGGGTTAGTTACAAGCACGTTTTCCTTCCTTTGTCTGCCTTCAGTTTGGCTCACTGTTTCCTCAAATGCTGAGGCATGTTTTTACCAAAAGAGTGACATTTCAGAACATTTGGTAATTCTCTGAAATTCGTTTATTAATAAAGAGCTGCTGTTGAGTTGACTCTGACTCATGGTGACCCCATGTGTGTCAGAGTAGAACTGTGCTCCACAGCATTTTCAATGGCTGATTTTTTGGAAGTAGATCACCAGGCCTTCCTTTGGAGGTACTTCTGTGTTGACTCAGCCCTTCAAACCTTTGGCTAGCTGCTGAGAGTGTTAACTGTTCACACAGCTCAGGCACTCCCACTTATTAACACACACCCTAAAATGATAAACCTTTTCTTTATTGTACAGTTCACAAGAACGTAAGTAGCACATCGTCTGTGGTGTCAGCTATCCTATTGCTCTCATGTTCTTAGGGAATGGTGTCAACACAAAGCTGAAGCGTTGGGAGTTAGCAGGCAAGCACTTTCTTGTGTTTTAGACTTGATGGGAAAGTTTCATTGGATAAGATGACAGGGCTGAGCATGTTTTAAAGCTTGCAAAGAAGAGTAGGTAGGTTCAGCTACTAAGTTGCTCTGTGATTCCACCAAGATGACAGTTTTAATTGTGCTTGGCAGATGAGCTAATTATGGTCAGAGAAAGTTAACACTGGGTTGCAAGGAACAACACATTTTTTTCCGCTGGGAAACGGACGGAGCACACAGATGACATCCTTATGCAATTCAAGTGCTTCTTCAAGGGTTGGAAAGATACTCAAACCAAAGGAGTTCAAGATAAAGGGGAGAGAAAAAAGTATCTGTGTGGGACTGTGAAGGTTGAGTGGTGAGCAGGAAGTGGAGTTCAAAAGAGGTAGAATAATAGCTCACAAAAGGCAGCAATAAGTGGGAAAGAGCAATTAATTGAATCAGTCTGTTAAGGCTCAAAACAGTCTGATATAAAGACGACGTAATATCCTGATTCCCGAGTTAAGTTCCCAAATCTTCCATATGACTAATAATTAAAGCCAGCTCTTGGGAAATAAATTTGTTAATTTGTATATTCAAAAATTGGAACACAGTTAGCCCTTTGACCCCACTCCAAATTTTATTTTGAGGGGTGAATTCTTTAAGATCCTCAAAAAAAGTTGGAAGCATTCTATGTAACCGTGAAGAATTTGAGGTCCTAATGAAAGGCCAAGAAAACAACCTTTACTTCCAAATGTTCAGCCACATCCTACACAACCCACAAATTTTGCTTTTTAAGACTCAACTGCCAGCATCAGTATGTACTTCAGGGAGTCTTCTGAAGACACTGTCTTTTTTTTTTTTTTTTCCTATTTCTTCCATCATTTTGTTACCTTACTTTTATACTCACAGACACACACATATATATACCCACGTTAATGCCTCCATGAATGTTGGCAGGAGCAAAACAACCAGTCACTCTAAAGTGAGCAGAGTTGAAAAGCTGGCCAGCTGTTTGGGAATCTCAGAATAAAAAACAGAGCCACAGATTTGGACCTGCTGTCCCTTATCAACTCTCACTTAGGAAGAACCTTGGGCTACTAGAGGAAGAACTCTCTTGTCTCTGTCAAAATAGTTGCTAGCACAACCAAGTTGAATGTTGAAGAGGATTATTTGTTTTTCATGCAGTTCTTAAGATAATGGACCCGCTCCCACCTTTGGGAGGTGTGTTGTTCACATTTTGTGACTGCGTACAAAATGAGTGAAAAAAAGTCATCGAAATCCATGGTATTGGCAGTTGAGAAATGAAAAGAAAAATGTTTTTTGGTTTTTTGAAGGCAGATTTTACTCTCTGCTTCCAGGAATAGTGAAGGTTTCTTCTCTCCCTTTAGTAGAAAGAGGAGAAGCATAAAATGGCCACAACATTGGAAGAAACAAAGAATGATGCATTGCATTGGTGGTAGGATTGAGGAAAACATGCTACCTGAGAGGACACAGCCGAATGGCATCACCAGTAACAACATGAAAGTGAGGCTTCCATCTCCAGGGACAGAAGAGACTAAAGCACTGGGCAGTAGCTAACACTTACAGAGCCCAGGGTACAGAAGAAGACATCTAATCAGTGCTGCTCAAATATAAGTGATCATCAGAATCAGAGGCAAATTATCCAATAAGCTTACCATGCTTACCAGATCATCTGTAGTGAACAATTTCACATGGGGTTCACCCATCATCTGTAGTGAGAAATTTCACATGGGTTGAACCCCACTTAAAATTGTTCACTACAGATTAATAAGTAAGTACAAGTAAGCTTGTGCTTACCTTGCTTACTGGGTCATCTGCCCCTGTCAGGGATTGTAAACTTAAAAAGAGACTTTGATTCTGTAGGAAGGTGCTGTGGGGTTGGGAGAGAGACAGATGCCAGCCATACCTAGAAGCAGAATCTTTGATATGGTGAAAAAATGTGGAATTGTTCACTACAGATGAGCTGGTAAGCAAGGTCGGCTAATCTGCCCCTGATCAGAATCACCTGTTATAACATAGACCTGGGCCTTGCAGGTCCCAGAGATTCTAAATCAGTAGGTCTGATATGGGGCTAATGAATTTGCATCTCTAATAACTCCAAGGTCATGTCAGTGCATTTGGTACTGGGGATCACGCTTTGATACATAAACCTCTGCAAGAGAACTTGGTTAATATTCTAGAGACAGGAATTTTATAGGAAACTCAAGCCACATTTTACTTTAACAGGTAGTGCAATGGTGTATTCTATTAGGCAACTTTATAGAACATTGTGTTGATTTGCTTGCAGGTGAGAAGCATCAGGCTCTCCTGTGGCCTCCGTGTTCCCAGGAGCTGGGGAGCGGCTCTTGCTAAGTGACAGCATCACCTTTGTCACTGGGATCACATTGAGAAAAGATTGAGGAAAGGCTGAAATATACACAGAGCTTTTTGGACCCTTCTCTCAATTAATGGAAAAGCTTTTTATTCTGTTGTTCCATTTCTTAATGTTCTCAGTCTTTATGACATAGCTCATGATATCCCCAAATATTATACCAGGATTTTTTTTCTCCTCTTCTTTAAGCAATGGATTATATCTAGGCCTATTGAAAGTCCTCAGAGACTCTGAACACCTGTCAAGAAAACGGAGAATCATATTAGCTCTGGAAAGAAAACTGAGATTGTCAAATACATTGGCTTTGTTTGGTGTTGAACTTGATTTGGTGGTGACGGGAACAGGCTCTTGCAAAGGGAAATTGCGGGGAAACACACGATACTTTTAATTGAAAGAGTCAGTGATTTCCAGGCAGGTGCATTCTGTTTGGCCACCTAAAAATTGTGTCCCCAGGTGATTTAAGTAATACAGCCACTTTAGCTAGTGGTTGAAAAGGCTCGTTCCCACTGCAAAACCATTTCAGCACTTACTCATTAAACTTAAAACATCAAAGAGGATTTGCAAATCTGGAAAACATTTATGAAAAATTTAAATGGATGTCACTTTGGCAGTGTAAGTGGCATGAAATGTTTGATTTTCAACTATTTACAGATGTAACTGACTCTGGGATTAATGCATGTGTTTTCCAGGAGAAACTCTATATGTAAAGTTTTGATCAAATTTGCCCGAGAAAGGAAAATTAGTTTAAATTTATATAATGTGGGAATGTTCCTCTGTATGTAGTGTGTGTATGTGTGTGTGTCTGTGGGAGAGAGGAATATTTGTCTCTCAAATTCATATTGTTTAATGGAACTTGATATTAGAAATTCTGCATGAAAAAATTTAAGAACTTAATGTTCTAGTCCCATTTTAGTTTGGAATTCCTGAGTTCCAAAGTTGCCACATCCTTTCTTTCCTGGTTCGTATTTATGTTTGGGAACTTTGTTTAAATAACTATTTGGAAACTGGTCATACAAGACAATGCCAAAAGACAGTATGAACTGGGAACATATCTGGCCTTTCACAAGTCTAAGAGATTTCTCAAATATTGTTTTTCTGCCATAGATTCCAGTAAATGAATGATACTGTGACTCACAGCTCCAACACTTGGGGAAAAAAGAGGAAAAAGTTCAAGTTTGAGCCTAGGATATTTTGAAAGATTAAGCATTTTATGTAATTCACATGTTAGCTATTGTTTGTGTCACTTCTTACTCCTAAAATGATTTGAAGTGGCTTACAAAAGTACATACAATACTTTAAAAAGCAAGCCAGGAAAATGGGGGAAGAGAAAAATATTACTTCCATAAGTATACTTCACTAGAATAGGCTGCATATTTGGATCTGAATGTTCTAGCAGCCAACCCAAAGAAGGAAACACTCTTTTTGAGCCTATTAGAAAAATAATAATAATAATAATTAATTGCTCAAGAAAAATATAGCTAGTACTGATACTAAAACCCTAGTGAAAAAATTTTACATGGGTCGGTATGGAAAGAATATAATATTCTCAAGAGCTTTCTTACATGATATAATAATGAGTTTTAAAGGACTGAGTTCCACACACCGCTCAATGTAGGCCATTGGCTTAACCCCAAAAAAGAGCTCAATTAGAGCAATGCTATGAGGGGGCAGAATAACACATTCAAGAAAATCAGCTGTACCTTAGTCTGGCTTATTCCAAGAATAAAAGTTTGTGTAGCTAACAAAATGAATAGATGTATGTCCTTCAGACCGTTCTCTCTAACCTTGGTTTGAAACCAAGCATTTAGTAAGTGTTGAGCCATGTCCCACAATTCTCCTCTTGCATGTCACTTTAGGAGCTTTTGTAAAATGTTATTCTTAGGCATCACCCCAGGTCTAATATATCAGAAACTGTGAGTGAATATCTTGGCTATCTGTATTTCATAAAGCTTTTTGGGTGATTCTGAAGGACAACCAGGTTTGGCTACCATTGCTCTTAAAACTTTGACATTGTTAATCTTTCTTGAACATGTTTCGTCCATGGCTTCCATGACTCTGGGCACTCTTGTTTGTTCCTTTAGCCGTCTCACGCCTGCTTCTCTGATTCTACCTCTTTTGTTCCCTAAATGGATATGACCCCTTCCATCTTTTTTCTCTTCACTCCCACCCTTAGCAACACAAACAGACATATAATTCAACCACTCCATCAAATACCCCTCTCTACAAAATGTTCCTCTTTCCCTAGCTACAATACAACATTTTCAACTGCCTACCAGGAAAAAAAAAAAATGTTGCCATCTAATTGATTCTGACTCATGGCAACCTTATGTATTACAGGGTAGAACTGCTGTATAGGGTTTTCTTGGCTGCAATCTTTATGGAAGCAGATCACCAGGCCTTTCTTCTATAGTGGCACTGGTTTGGTTAGAATCCCCAACCTTTAAGTTAGTAGTTGAGCACAAACCCTTTGCACCACCCAGGGACCTTCCAAACATGTTCCCCTAAATCTCTTACCAGTCTTTTAAACTCGTCTCAAGTGATCATCTCATCTTCTTGATCAGCTCCAGCACCAATATGTTCTATTTGTAAGGATGACACTAGTACCTTTCTAGTTATGCAGATTTGAAACCTCCGTGTCAGTATCCTTGCTTTCTTGCTCCCTGCTTCTATTTTCAATCAACTGTCGAGTCTTCTTAATGGTATTTCTAAAATCTGAGTTACATATCTCAATCTTCATTCTCTTCTCTCTACAACTGCTGTAGATCCAGTCATCATTTTATCTCAATTCCAACTCACAGTGGCCCTATAGGACAGAGTAGAACTGTCCCACAGGGTTTCTCAGGCTGTAGTCGTTGTGGAAACATACTGTCACATCTTTCTCCCAAGGAGCCACTGATGGGTTCAAACTGCTGACTTGCAGTTAACAGCCGAGCACTTAATCACTGCACCACCAGGGCTCCTTTCTAAACAGACTTACTCCATACAAATTCTGCACTTTTCTGTCTTTAATCAATGCTTACATTGTTTCCTTCAGTGGAACTATCTCTTTGCTCTCACCTCAAATAAGGTCTAAATCCAACCTAATCTTCAAGGCCTGTTTTAGTCAGCTGTATATCCCACACATTCATTAGAATGATGTCTTCCCCAAAATTGAAGCACAGTTAATATTGGATGAATGAGTGAGTGAGTGAATGAATGAGTGAATGTTCATCCAAGAATGTCCTCTTGGCTGCATTATCCTGGGAAGTTTGCCAACTGACAATTAAGCCACAGTTCACATGAAAACTTATCAATGCAAGGATTTTTGAGGCCACGCAGCTCAGTACAAGAGCAATAGCTCAGTTAGGAAAGATGCGCAGGTGCTTGGAAGCATCACCCATTCTTTACTTGCCTGTTATTAGGGGTGCAATGACACCACAGGACACCGTGATTTATCAGAGGAAAATAGCCTGGTAATAGGAGTAGAACTAGACCTCATTAAGATGAAACAGTGTCTGATATCCCTAAGTCGGACAAAAGAGAATATGAAATTGAGGTGGTCAGCATTACTGCCAAGCTGCATTTGAAAAGAATCAAATGAAGTGGCAACTGACAGCACTTAAGGAGGAAAATAACCCACAAATGAAACAGAAGCATGTTGAATGTAAACCTCGAGTCTTAAATGGGTTAAAATGGGACTTTACATTTGATTTCCTTTTTCGGTGAGATGACTCAGAGCAAATCTATAAAAGGAACAAGGTGTATATATTTAATATGCTCTTGTCAAAGCCCTACAGCAAAGGGTGAGGGTGGGATTAATTTAATTACCAAATTCTCGTCCTCTTAGTATAAGTATGGGCATGTTTCTAGTGCTGAAAAGAGAAATAGTGCTTCATGAAGGGGTTAGGACAGAACAACAGGCAACTTTTTTACTTGGAGAACATTTAAGTCCCTGGCTATAGCCCTGTAAAGATCCTTGACTATTAAATAAATGGGGTATCAGTTATCCAACACTACTTTGTGTCCTGCCACCTTCCAAGACTGTAAGTAAGATGGCAGCATTTGCTTCATGTGGCCCTTAGCTAGTAAGGACCACAGTCTGCAAATACGGTATAGCCTCTGTGCAGATAAAAGTTTGTGTTCTCAATTGACAACAGCAACTCAAAATGTTTGATGGGAAGCCTAGGGAACAGTGAGTTGAAGATAATGGTGATGGAATAATTTGGAAAAGGATAGTGAGAATAACACCACAACTGGAAGAATGTAATTGATGTCACTGAATTGTACTTGTAGAAACTTTCAAAATGGTGTAACTTTGGCTATGTATATTTTCACCGAAGAAAAGTTCTCAAGGTCGAGAAGGGAGAGTGTTGACATGTCGTGGGGTTGTTAACCAATGTCATAAAACAATATGTGTACTGACTGTTTAATGAGAAACTATTTGTTCTGTAAACCTTCATCTAAAGTACAATAAAAAAATTTAAAAAAAAAAAAAGATTGTGTTCTCAAATTGCTTCACAAGAAGACCATTAACTGAGAAGCAAATGACAGAGAGCTAGAGGCCTTTCACCCTGAGTCAGATTTGGCATTGCTTGTTGCTCTTGTTTTTTATTAATTACTTAACAGAAGAAAACTTAGTTGGTGGTAGTTTTTATTTACCAACAAAAGTATCTTTATTCATGTTTTCCATAGAAATCCTCCAAAGGTACTTTTCCCTCAGCAATGGGACCATCTTCACCCTTTCATTTCCATATCTCTGAGCACCGTCACAGCCTTCACCACATTTGTAAACGGCCAAAGAACAGCCTTGAGCTACGGAAGGAAACTTTAGGCTCCCTTGGATGCAGTACCAGTACCAGTTTCTGTGGAGTTGATTCTGACTCATGATGACCCCAAGTGTCAGAGTAGGAACGCACTCCACAGGGTTTTCAATGGCTGATTTTGTGGAAGTAGGTCTCCAGGTCTTTCTTCCAAGACACCTTTGAGTTTGCAGCCAAGTGTATTAACCATTTGCACCACCCAGGGATGCCCCTTTGGTTGCATCAGGGGTCAAATCTCTTCTGGGGCCTCTACATTGAGGGGCTGGCACATGGGAGACATGGTTCCACTGCTCCCTACTGGTTACAAAGCCATTTCTTCCTTCTCTCAGTTGTCAATAATTTTTAAAGTGAGAAACACATGACTTAAAATAATACAAAGCCACATTTAAAAAAATTCATACGTAGCCTACTTCTTAATTTTAAAAACTTCAAATTACGTCCATTTATACGTGGTATATATTACACTGTTGCTAGACCATTTCCCTAGAACAGAATGTTTGTTGTATGGAAGCAACCTTGAGAGATCATCTTGTTGGACACACAGCTCTTCTTCAGCCAACTGTGACAGCAATAACAAAGGGTGCTGTTCTGTGCTGTGGGAAAAGGCAAAGTAAACAAAATAAAAGTTCAATATGTTCCCTACAGAGATTTGCTTTGAAACATGACCCATAATAATTGCAAAAGAGGGGAAATACTTTTCCATCATTCTTCATAAATCCACCTCAGCTGAACAGTTGATTTAAAACTAAGAAACAACAGGCTCTTCTGATTTTAATCTTATTTCTTAAAATAAATGAATTCTTTCAACAGGGCAAAGGGGCAACATGGTTAAGGACAAAACAGGGGCCTGGAAATGTGAAGAGTCAGCTCCATCTCTGGGTGACCAGGAGTTCATGCGTCAGTGACTGAATCTTTCTGATTCAGCTTTCCCCACCTGCTAGGCGAGATTCAACAATGACATCTCATAGATGGAAAGAAAATTCACTCAGTAATAATAATAAAGAAAGCGTTTGTTGAAAGATTCTGAACTTTGTGAGTACTTAATTCAAATCACAATATTTACACTATTTCAGTGAAACTGTCTTAAGGGACTCATCTTTCTAGCTTGGGCCCTCCTGATAAATTTTTCTAAGGAAAACTGCAACAAGAAGCCAAGGTGTTAAAAAATATATTTTTTTTTTTCCAGATTCAAGAAAGGAAATACATATGGTGTGTGTGTGGTATGGCAGGATGAGAAGAAACACAAGCAACTTGATGCTGACCTGCTCCAGGCCCCTGGGCCCACACACCTAAGGTGATTTTATGAGTCAAGGTGATTTTATGAGATAGGCAGTTTATTTCAGAAAACAAGCACTCCAAAAAATCATAATCCTTTCATTTTTACTATGAAAAAAATAAACATTTCATCTTCTCTGTGGTTAGCATACAGCAGTTATTTGTTAGTGAATTAAAAGGATTTCTTTCTTAATGTGATTCAGAAAAAATGTGAAAGACCCACAAGCCAAAGAACCATCATTTCAACATTAATATAATTCCCTCTCCCACCCATTTCTCACAATCATGTACTGTTGATATATTTAATCTTTTGTAATGGTTCCCATAGCAACTCCTGTCAGTGACAGAGCTGAAGGCTACCATACTCTGGAATCCTAGCCCTGCCCTGGGTGGCTTTTCTTTCTCTCTCTCCTCTTCCCTTTTCATTCATTTGTTTATATGAAACTTTGGGTATCTTTGAACCCTCCTTGCATTGACTGTCATAATTCTGCCAGAAATGAGAACACAGATCCTTTTAAAGATAAAAGACATGTTATTTTGTTTTTGTTTTTTGAAGCTGAGATCCCGATTTATATAAATCTACACTCTGCGTCACCACTTACAACTTTCTTTAAAAGCACTTATGAACATGAGGAGGTGCTCTTTAAGGGGTACTAATTAAAATGTGTCCCTAAAGAATAAAAACGTCACCTCTGCCTTGCCCTCCGTTTCAGGGTGAGCAGACAAACAAGATTCTGGAAATCCCCTCTGTAAAAATTCATGGGGGTGACACAGACAGGGTTTGCAATGGCAGCTTTGGGACTGTATAATGCATAAGAATTCAAAGGGTAGAACATACTTCTAATTTCCTTCCCCCAATTTGTTCCTCTGCCCCCAGATAATATCAGCTCCGAGGAGTGGGCTCGGGGACTAGAAAATCAAATATTATTATTAATCACTGTAATTACTTTTCTTGGCCCAACTGCGGAGCTGGGAAGCAAACCAAATTCTCTTGAGTGCAGTCTTAACTAAAACATGTTTCTGAGCCACTGTTATCTCATCCTTAGTCATCTTAAACTAGAAAGAACATTACTGTAATTTTTTTTCTATAAAGTATTCTGGAGCTTATTTATTTACATACATTCAACTCATAAAAGACATGGTTTAAAGTACTGCTCCCTAAACATCAAGAAAAAACATGTCTCTAACTCCCAAATGTCCAAAAAGCATCAGTGTAAATAAAATTATTAGTTTAAAAGTTAGTTACTTAAATTAGTAAGGGAATACATTTCTGCTCACCAGTGGAAGAAGATTAAAGTTTAGAGTTAATATTACTTAAACACCTTGTATGAAAGTATAGCAGTCATACTTCTAATAACTTAGTGGTACATTCTCTTTTCTAATAAATATACATCTAAGGCCTCCATCATTGTAAAATTCCATGGGGTGCCATTCACGCTGAAGAAACCATAGATTTGTGTATTTATCATGACCACTCTCTAGCAGATGGAATTAAAGTGTTTTGTTCTTAATAAAACAAATAAGCAGTATATTATGACAATATTCTGAGAGTGCAATATAAAGTATCTTGAGGAAACCATGCCTTTTTACTAGTTTGCATGGAAGCAAATATTAAATGTATGAAATCCACTCTACTTAAAGCCATCAATATGGGCTACAGAAAATATCCAAAAAATCTAATTAAGATGTCTGGTGAGATGAAACCATTGGTTATTATATGCTATACACAATAATTAAAACAATTGTTTGAACTCTTCAACCAATAGATTCACATTCAGACAGTCAAGTTTGAGACTACATGAACTCAGCATTATTAGCCATTTACTGAAATGTCTCTGTGACTTAGCTTAGGATGGCAAGAAACAAAAGCTTTCGTTTTCATGAACTAGCAGAGATGCACTGCTTTCTTAGGTGATTTGGGACATATCAATTTATCCTGTCCAGTCTAGTTTCTTCCTGAAAAAAAAATTGCAATATTTTATGGATTGAATTGTGTCTCCCAATAGGAGATACAGAAGTGCTGAGCCTTGCACCTGTGGATATGACACTGTTTGGAAATAGTGATTTTCTTTCGTTATGTTACGGATCATACCAGAGTAGGGTAGGTCCTAAGCCTAATCACTTCTGAGTTGTAAAAGAGCAGAACAGACACACAGACACAGACATGGGGAAAAGCAGCAAAGGAATGTTGAGGCTTGCCAGCAGCCACCAGAAACTAAGAGAGAGGCCCACAGCAAGAATCAATGCAACCGAGGCAATGATTTGGACTTTTAGCTTCCACGACTGTGAGAAAATAAATTTCTGTTCTTTAAAGTCACCCACTTGTGGTATTTTTGTTATGGCAGCACTAGGAAACTAAGACACAGTCTCCCTAAAATCTCTTTGTTTATATATTTTACAAGACTACAGATCAGAAGTACTGATACTTTCAGAAATGTATAATTGTATTGCAGTCAAAGAGAAACAGCCTTAAAAAATTGTTAGTATTTCATGGGACAAATGACAGATATGAGCTATTCAAACAGGCCAACTCGTATATTCTTTTCTTAAAAACACATATGTTCAGGTATGATTGATAAAAAATGCACATAATTAAAGTATACCCTTTTATAAGTTTTGACATATATCTATACCCAAGATCACCACAATCAAGGTAATAAACATACCTATCACACTCGTAATTTCCTCCTGCCCCTTTGTAGTCTCTCCTTCTCATCCCTACCCTCCCAAAACCCCATTCTGATTCCCAGGCAACTACTGATCTGCTTTATGTTACTATATATAAGTTTTTGTTTTCCAAAATCTTATATAAATATAATTATATAGTATTAATTCCAATACTAGTGGATGTCAGAAGAGACTCTTAAATTTGCTCTTGAACATAGAGTAGCTAAAGCAAATGGAAGAAATAATGCTGTAAAACGGCTGAACAGAAGGTTTCAAAAGGTGGCTCAAGAAGACTAAGTAAAGTATTATAATGAAATGTGCAAAGACCTGGAGTCAGAAAGCCAAAAGGGAAAAACACACTCAGCATTTCCCAAGATGAAACAAAGGAAAAATTCAAGCTTCGATTTGCAGTTTTGAAGGATTCTATGGGGTAAACACTGAACGGCACAGGAAGCATCAAACCAAAATAGAAGGAATACATTATCACTGTAACAAAAAGAATTGGTTGACATTCAACCATTTCAGGAGGTAGCATATGATCAAGAACCAATGGTATTGAAAGAAGTCCAATCTGCACTGAAGGCATTGGTGAAAAACAAGGCTCTAGGAATTAAGGAAATACCAATTGAGATGTTTCAACAAAGGCATGCAGCGCTGCAGGTGCTCACTCATCTATGCTAAGAAATATGGAAAACAGCTACCTGGCCAACCAACTAGAAGAGATCTATATTTGTGCCCATTTTAAAGGAAGGTGATCCAACCGAATGAGGAAACTATCAAACAATATCATTAATATCACATGCAAGTGAAACTTTGCTGAAGATAATTCAAAAATGGTTGCAGCAGTACATTAACAGGCAACTGCCAGAAAGTCAAGGTGAATTCAGAAGAAGACATGGAAGGAGGTATGTCATTGCTGATGTCAAATGGATCTTGGCTATAAGTGGAGAATACCAGAAAGATGTTTACCTGTGTTTTATTGACTATGAAAAGGCATTCGACTGTGTGGATCATAACAAATGCTTCAGCCGTATGCCACTGGGATTCCACCTGCCCACACTGGTCAGCTCCCTGAGTGCCATTTGTTTGTTTCTGGTCTTGCTTTTTTCCACTTCTTTTGGTTTCTTTCATACCTCTCATCACCTCACCCTCCTTTCTCTCAAATACCTGGCTCCGTGTGCCATCTTTGCTTCTTCTTGAAGGGCTGTGAAATGCTGCTCAACTGTGGAACTCCTTCCCAGGCCATGCCACCACGCTGGTGGGATTCCCAGGGTTTTTGTCTGTGGTTTGTTTTGACTTGTTCTTTCTTGTTTTGTTTCTTTGTTTGTTTTCTTTTTCTTTTCTTGACTTGGAAGCCCCTTCTAGCTGGGCTGTACTGTGCAGCCTGAGAGCTACTTCCCCAGTCTGTACAGCTGCATGGTGGGATCCCTAGGGGCATTTCTTTTTTTCTTTTTTTGTTTTGCTTTGTTGTTGTTTTCTTTTCTCTCTTTTTTCCTTTTTGTCTTTCTTCATTTTTCAGTTTCTCATCTCTCTATATTTACCTTCTCTTCCTGTATCCTGAATACCTGGCGCTGTATGACACCTACACCCCTTCTAGCCAGGCTGTACTTTGTGGCCTGGGAGACACTCCTCCAGTCTTCGCAGTCGCACTGGTGGGATCTCTGGGGGCTTTTCTTTTTTTTAATTTTTATACTTTTATTTAGTCTATTTTACCCTTTTTCTTTCTTCTTTTTTTCCTTTTAGTTTTTCTCCATTTCTAGGTTTCTCATCTCTCCACTCCAAAGGCAAGCTCCCTTAGAATGCTTTTTGTTTCTTTGATTGTTTTTCTTTGGCTCCTATTTCTCTCTCTCTCTCCTCTTTCCCACACCCATCTTAGCTCCACACATCACAATCTTGCCCCTCCATCCTGCCTACCTGCACTGTGCACTGAAAATCACACCCCTGAGCAGCAAAGGCACTGTCCTGCACTGATTCCTGGCCTGCCTTGTCGGCCCTAGTACATGCCACAAACAACCCATTCCAGCAACTCCCCTTCAGCTGGACCTGCCCTGCTGCACCATAGGTGAGCAACTGACCCTGCCCATTGGAGAAGGAGGTGAAAAGTTACATGCTTACAGATAAGCAAACAACAAAGAACGCACAGCCCCCCTGCTCAGACATAACCAAATAAAAAAGGAGGATGAAACAAACAAGTCTACAATCAATAAAAGAAGAAAATAACTACTGACTATCCCAAAGATAGCAGACAATATCAAAACATATAAAAAGACAGGACAGGATGGTTCAAGTAGGCTTACAAAATAAAACATCAGATGACTTTCCAGCATAAGAAAAGGCACTAGAACTACCTGATAGGGAATTCAAATCTCTTATATTCAGAGCTATCTAAGAGTTGAAGCAAAAAGCAGACAAAAATGAGGAAAAAATAGATAAATTCATGGAAAAGACAAACAAACAATTGGAAGAATTCAAGAAAATAATACAGGAAAAAATTCCAAAATAAATTCACAACTAGAAATCATACAAAACAACAATTAGAAATTCAAAAGAGAAACAGCAAGATTTCAGAAATGGACACAGTCATAGAAGGGCTGAGGAGCAGGTTTGAAACGATGGAAGACAGGATCAGCGTAGTTGAAGACAAACACTTGGATACAACTCTGTTTGAGGAAAAATCAGAAAAAAGAACAGAGAAAAATGAAGAAACTCAGAGAATGATGTGGGATACAATCAAAAGCAAAAATCTGTGAGCGATTGGAGTTCCAGAACAGGGGGAGAAAACAGAAAACACAGAGAGGATCATTGAAGAACTACTGACAGAAAACTTCCCCAATATCATGAAAGATGAAAAGCTGAGCATTCAAGAAGCTCAACATACCGCATATAGGATAGACTCCAAAAGAACATCACCAAGGCATATCATAATCACACTCACTAAAACCAAAGACAAAGAAATAATCCTGACAGCAGCTCAAGAAAAACGAAAAGTCACATAGAGAGGAGAAACAATAAGGCTAAGCTTGGGTTATTCAGCAGAAACCATGCAGGCAAGAAGGTAATGGGATGACATATATAAATTTTTGAAAGAAAAAAAATGACAGCCAAGAATAATATATCCTGCAAAACTCTCATTCAAATATGATAGTGAAATTAGGACATTTCCAGATAAACAGAAATTAACGGACTATGTGAAAACCAAACGAAACTTACCAGAATTATTAAAGGAGTCCTTCGGTCTGAGAACAAACAACATCAGCCCACAGGCTGAATCTAGAAGGATGGAGTGTACCAGTCAGATACCAACCTAGGAAATGAACTCTCAAGGATTATCCAAAACCAAAAGAATTACAACCGAGAACCAGAGAGGTTAATGTGTCAATGACAACAATATCAGAACAATAAAAGAGGGAATAATCAGTGTAGGTATAGAACCTTCCAATGGAGAAGAAGGCAAGGTGATACCAAGTAATAAGAGACTGGTTCAAACCTAGGAAGATAAGGGTAAATTTCAAGGCAACAACAAAGAAAGTTAACAAACCTACTCATCAAAATAAAGAAAAACATAAAGTCTCAGTAAAAACAAAACCTACAAAAACAAAAGAAACGAAAAAAATCCACAAACAAAAGGAATTTAGCACAGGAGAGTAAGACGAACAAAGAAAATGTCAGTACCACAAAAAAAAAAGCACTACAAAATGACAGCAATAAACTCACACCTATCAATAATTACACTGAATGTAAATGGCCTAAATGCACCCATAAAGAGACGGAGAGTGACAGAATGGATAAAAAAACAGGATCCATCAATATACTGTCTACAAGAGACACACCTTAGAAACAAAGATGTAAATTTATTAAAAATCAAAAGATGGAAAAAATATATCAAGCAAAAACAATTACCAAAAAAGAGCAGGAGTGGCAATACTAATCTCAGATAAAATAGACTTTAAACAAAATCCACCATAAAAGACAAAGTAGGGCACTATATCATGATTAAAGGGATGATACAGCATGAATACATAACCATAACAAACATCTACGCACCCAAGGACAGGGCTCCAAAATACATAAAACAAACTCTAACAGTACTGAAAAGAGAAATTGACAGTTCCACAATAATAGTAGGAGATTTCAACACACCACTCTCAGTAAAGGACAGAACATCTAGAAAGAAATACAACAAAGATACAGAAGATCTAAAGGGCACAATCAGCCAAATTGACCTCATAGACATATATAGAACACTCCACCCAACAGCTGCAAAGTGCATATTCTTTTCCAATGCACATGGAACATTTTTCAGAATAGACCACATCTTAGGCCACAGAGAAACCCTCAACAAAATCCAAAACATTGTGATAATTCAAAGTATCTTCCCTGACCACAAAGCCATCAAGGTAGAAATTAACAACAGGAAGAGTAAGGAAAAAAAATCAATTACTTGGAAACTGAATAACACCCTACTTACAAACCACTAGGTAATAGAAGAAATCAGAGATGGAATCAAAAAATTCCTAGAACCAAACAAGAATGAAAACACATTATACCGAAACCTTTGGGACACAGCAAAGGCAGTTCTCAGAGGACAATTTATAACAATAGATGCACACATCAAAAAAGAAGAAAGGGACAAAATCAAAACATTAAATACACAACTCAAACAAATAAAAGAGAACAGCCAAAAAAACCCACAGCCACCAGAAGAAAGGAAATAATAAAGATCAGAGCAGAAATTAATGAAATAGAGAATAGAAAAACAATAGAAAGAATCAACAAAACCAAAAGTTGGTTTTTTGAAAGGGTCAACACAAAATTGACAAACCAATGGCCAAACCAACAAAAGAAAAACAGGAGAGGATGCAAATAACCCAAATAAGAAATAATATAGGGGGAAATTACAACAGACCCAACTGAAATAAAAAGGATCATAACAGGGTATTATGAAAAACTACTCCAACTAATTTGAAAACCTAGAGGAAATGAATAAATTTCTAGAAACACTACCTACCCAAGCTACCACAAAGTGACGTTGAAAATCTGAACAGACTCATAACAAGAGAAGAGATTGAAAAGGTAACAAATAAATTCCCAACAAAAAAAAGCCCTGGCCCAGATGGCTTCACTGGAGAATTCTACCAAACATTCAGAGAAGAACTTACACCAATACTACTCAAACTATTTAGGAACATATAAAAGGAAGCGACACTTCCAAATTCATTCTATGAAGCCAGCATAACCCGGATACCAAAACCAGGCAAAGACACCACAAAAAAAGAAAATTACAGACCAATATCTCTAATGAATATAGATTCAAAATTCTCAACAAAATTCTAGCCAATAGAATTCAGCATTATATCAAAAAAATAATACACCACAACCAAGTAGAATTCATACCGGGTATGTAAAGATGGTTCAACATTAGAAAATTAATCACTGTAATCCATCTCATAAATACAATAAAAGAAAATAATCACATGATCATCTCAATTGATGCAGAAAAGGCATTTGACTAAGTCCAACACCCATTCCTAATAAAAACTCTGAATAAAATAGGCATAGAAGGGAAATTTCTCAAAATAATAAAGGGCATCTATGCAAAACCAATGCCCAACATCATTCTTAATGGAGAGAGGCTGAAAACATTCCCCTTGCGAACAGGAACAAGACAGGATGCCCCTTATTACCACTCATATTTAACACTGGGCTGGAAGTTTCTAGCTAGAGCAGTAAGGCAAGAAAAAGAAGTAAAGGGCATCCAAATTGGTAATGAAGAAGTTAAACTGTCCCTGTTTGTAGATGATATGATACTATACATAGAAAACCCTAAAGACTCCACGAGAACACTACTGGAAC
>NW_004444131.1:2240932-2255060 GCF_000243295.1 Trichechus manatus latirostris
GATCCAAATACCAAGAACATTCTTCAAAGAAATGGAAAAACAATCATTAACTTTATATGTAAAGGGAAGAAGCCCCAGATAAGTACAGCACTACTGAAGAAGAATAAAGTAGGAGGACTTACACTACCTGACCTCAGAACCTACTATACAGCTACAGTAGTCAAAACAGCCTGGTACTGCTACAACAACCGACACATTGACCAATGGAACATAATTGAGAACCCAGATGTAAATCCATCCACCTAAGGTCACCTGATCTTCGACAAGGGCCCGAAGTCCATCACATGAGGAAAAGACAGTCTTTTTAAGAAATGGTGCTGGCAGAACTGTATGTCCATCTGTAAAAAAGGGAAACAGGACCCATACCTCACACCATATACAAAAACTAATTCAAAATGGATCAAAGACCTAAATATAAAGCCCAAAACTATAAAGTTCATAGAAGAAAAAATAGGATCAATGCTACAGGCCCTACTACATGGCATTAACAGGATACAAACCATAATCAACAACACATGAACTCTAGAAGATAAGCTAGATAACTGGGATCTTCTAAAAATTAAACACTTATGCTCATCAAAAGACTCCCCGAAGAGTAAAAAGAGAAACTACAGACTGGGGGAAAAAATCGGCCATTACAAATCAGACAAAAGTCTAATCTCTAAAATCTACAGGAAAATCCAACACCTCTGTTACAGCAAAACGCAGGTCTGGGCCACCTGCCGCAAAAGCCAATACTGAGACAGGGGTGAGGTGAGCAGCAAGAGTGTTTTATTGTATATCCATATACAGGAGACAAAGGGGAATAAGCTCCTCCAAAATCTGCCTCCTCCTCTGGAGGCCAGTCAGAGGATTTTATTGGGACAGGGTCAGGGTCCTAAGAATCTGTGGAATGTTTGTTCCCCTTTGACGTGGGCACAATGACCTCATTCCAGACATGTTGACCTTCTGCGAGTATTCTTGAAGATCCTTTATTCAGTTGTCTCACCTTCAGATTTTATCACTCATTGTTCTACGTCCCCAAAGAAGAACTTAGGTTAATTTTTAAACTTTTATAAAATCATGGGAAAACAGGAGGCAAGAGAGAATGAAAATAAATCAGAATCAGGAGCATACAGGATTGGATAATAAATCAGAATCATAGGAGCATGCAGAAGTGAACTATGTAAGCTTTGCATTAACAATGCCACAATACTCAGGACACTAGGCCTACACTACTGACAATAAATGTGAAATTCCCGCGCAGCCCCGTTCACCTCTACAACAAAAAGACAACCCAATTAAAAAATAGGCAAAGGAAATGAACAGACACTTCACCAAAGAAGACATTCAGGCAGCCAATAGACACTTGAAGAAATGCTCGCAATCACTAGCCATTAGAGAAATGCAAACCAAAACCACAAGACATACCATCGCACCCCGGCGTTACCGGCACGAATCAAAAAAACTGGAAATAACAAATGTTGGAGGGGCTGCAGGGAGATCGGAACTCTTATGCACTGCTGGTGAGAATGCAAAATGATACATCCATTTTGGAAAACAATATGACACTTCCTTAAAAAGCTAGATAGAAATAGAAATACCATATGATCCAGCAATCCCACTCCTAGGAATATATCCTAGAGAAATAAGAGCTATCACACGAATAGATATATGCACACCCATGTTCATGGCAGCATTGTTCACAATAGCAAAAAGATGGAAACAACCTAGATGCCCATTAACAGATGAATGGATAAACAAACTACAGTACGTACACACAATGGAGTATTATGCAACGATAAGGAACAATGATGAATCTGTGCAGCATCTCATAACATGGATGAAACTGGAGGACATTAGGCTGAGAGAAATAAGTCAATCACAAAAGGACAGATATTGTATGAGACCTCTATTGTAAAAACTTATGAAAAGGTTTACACACAAAAAGAAACAATCTTTGATGGTTATAAGAGAGGGGAGGGGTGGAGTTGGGAAAACTAAATAGATAATAGATAAGTAGTAACTTTGGTGAAGGCTAAGACAGTACACAATACTGGGGAAGCCAGCACAGCTTGTACAAGGAAAGGTCATGGAAGCTCCATAGACACTTCCAAACTCCCTGAGGGACAGAATTGCTGGACTGAGGGCTGTGGGGACCATGGTCTAGGGGAACATCTAGCTTAACTGGCATAACATAGTTTATAAAGAAAATGTTCTACGTTCTACCTTGGTGAGTGTAGTGTCTGGGGTCTTAAAAGCCTGTGAGCAGCCATCTAAGATATTCCACTGGTCTCACCCCTTTGGGAGCAAGGGAGAACAAAGAAAAGATACAAGGGAAAGATTAGTCCAAAGGACTAATGGACCACAACTACCATAGCCTCCACCAGACTGAGTCCAGTACAACCAGATGGTGCCCAGCTACCACTACTGACTGCTCTTACAGGGATCACCACAGAGGGTCCTGGACAAGGCTGGAGAAAAATGTAGAACAAAATTCTAACTTGCAAAAAAAGACCAGACTTACTGGCCTGATAGAGAATGGAGAAACCCCGAGAGTATGGCCCCCAGACACCCTTTTAGCTCAGTAATGAAGCCACTTCCAAGGTTCAGCCTTCAGCCAAAGATTAGCCAGGCCCATAAAACAAAATGAGACTAATGGGACACAACAGCCCAGGGACAAGGACTAGAAGGCAGGAGGGGACAGGAAAGCTGTTAATAGGGAGCCCAAGGTCGAGAAGGGAGAGTGTTGATATGTTGTGGGGTTGTCAACCAATGTCATAAAACAATATGTGTACTAACTGTTTAATGAGAAACTATTTGTTCTGTAAACCTTCATCTAAAGTACAATAAAAAAATATATAAAAAAAAAAGAACAGATGCCTTTGAATTATGGTGTTGGTGAAGAATATTGAATATACCATGGACTGCCAGAAGAATGAACAAGTCTGTCTTGGAAGAAGTACAGCCAGAGTGCTCCTTGGAAGTGAGGATGGAAAAACTTGTTTCAAGCACTTTGGACGTGTTACTAGGAGGAACTATTCCTGGAGAATGACATCATGTTTGGTAAGCTAGAAGGTCAGTGACAAAGAGACTGACACCATGGCTTCTACAATGGTGCAGGACCAGACAGTGTTTCATTCTATTGTACATTGGGTCACTATGAGTTGGAACAGACTCATCAGGACCTAACAACAAGAAGTCTTTCTTGCCTGGCTGCTTTCACTGAGCACAATTATTGTGAGAATCATTCATGTTATTGCAAATATTGTTAGTCTATTCCTTTTTATTGCTGAGCAGTGTTCCAACATATGGAGATACCACTATTTGTTTATCTGTTCATCTATTGGTGGACATTGGGGTTGTTTCCAGTTTGCGGTTATTAAAATAGAGCTACTATAAACACTTGTGCATAATCTTTCTATGGCCATATGCTTTCATTCCTAGGAGTAGGATGGCTAGATTATATGGCTGATGCATGTTTAACTTTTTAAAAACTTACAAACTGTTTTCCAAATGGGTTGTACCATTGTATATTCCCACCAGCAATGTGTGAGAGTTCCATTTGCTTGACGTCCTCACCAATATTGGTGTCATCACTCCTTTTAATTTTTGACATTCTAATTGGTGTGTAGTTGTGGCTTTAATTTGCATTTCGCTAATGATGAATAATGTTCAGCGTCATTCCACGTGGTTATCTGCCATCCATGTATCTTTTCTTAGTGAAGTGTCTATTCAAATCTTTATTATTCTTTTCATATACGTACAACCTGTAGTGATGTTACCTTTCCTCCTGCCCACCCCTATTAGCCTGGGCAGAGATTTATTGATTTTACTGATTTTCTCAAAGAACCAATGCTTGATTTGGTTTTTCTGTTTTTTATTTTATTTCCCCTCTTTATTATCTTTATCTTTGTAATTTCTTTCTATTGCTTATTTAAGTCTTTATTTACTATCCTTTGTCTAATTTTTTAGGGGAAAAGCTGAGGGTATTGATTTGAAATCTTTCTTCTTTCCTAGTACAGACATTTAGTGCAATACATTTCCCTCTCAGAGTGACTTTAGCTCTGTGATTTCAATACTGATATTTTGTGTTTTCAGTTTAATTTAATTAAATAACTTTCTAATTTCCCTTTTGATTTCTTTCTTGACCTGTGAGTTATTTAGAATATGTTAGTTTCCAAATATTTAAAAATTTCCTAGACATCTTTCTGGTACTGACTTCTAATTAAATCCATGGAGATCAGAGATTTGAATGAATGACTTGAATATTTTTAAATTTATCAGGATTTGTTTTATGGTGCAAAATACTGTCTACTTTGACACATGTGTGCACTTGAAAAGAATATGTATCCTGCTGTTACTAGATAGAGTGTTTTAAAAGTCAAGTAGGTCAAATTGTTTGATACTGTTACTCAATATGTCTATATCCTTATTGATTTTCTATCTACTTGTTCTATTAATTATTGAGAGGACTGTTTAAATCTCTGACTATCATTGCAAATTTGTCTGTTTCTCTGCAGTTCAGTTGGATTTTGTTTCCTGTGTTTGAAGCTCTATTATTAGGCACAGTGACATAAGTGTTATACCCTATTATCAATTGACCTCTTTATTGTTATGAAATGACCTTTTTTATCAATGGTAACATCCTTTGCTCTGAAAATTACTATGTCTGTTCTTAATATAGCCACTACAGTTTTCTTATGATTAGTGTTTACTTGATGTATCTTCTCTCATTCTTTTATTTTTAACGCAACTGTGTCTTTATAATTAAAGCATGCTTCTTATAGGGCTTGGTTTTTGTTTTTTTTTTTTCCTTCCCCATCTAACCAATTTCTGTCTTTTAATTGGGGTATTAGGCCATTATAATTTAATATAATTACAGAAAGTGTTGAATTATATCAACCATCTTATTATTTGTTCCGTCTACTTTTTGTTCCACTTTTTGTTTAACTGTGGCTTCTTTTGGATTGAGCGTTTTTATTCATTCCTTTATTTAAGAACTATTCATTGACATCCATTCTGTGCCAGACATTGTTCCAGCCACTGGAAATACAACAGTGAATAAAAACAATGAAGCAGAAAAAAAAAAAAAAATCACTGCCTACTTAAACTTATTCTAGTTGGAAAAATAACAAGACCAGAGTAGGTGGACCAGTGTGTACAAGAAGAAGAATGGAAGAAATTGAGTAAGACAGGTTTAGTCAAGATCAAGTAAGGCCTTCGAGATCATGGTAGGGTGTTTGGAGTTTATTCTCAGTGTAATGGGAGCTACTGATGGGTTTTGAGCATGAAAGTAACATGATCGGATTTACCTTTAAAAGAATCATTCTAGCTGCCATATGGACAATGTAGAGTGGAAACAGAAAGTCCAATTAAAAGATTATTGCAGTTGTCCAAGGGAGAGATATTGGTGGTTTAGACTAGGGTGAGGCAGTTGAGATGGTAAGTAGTTGAATTCAAGATAGACTTTCAAAGTAGAATTGACAGCATCTGCTAGTAGATTGGATGTGGGAAGGGAAAAAGAGAAATCAGGGATGACTTCCAGGTTTTTACTCGAGCAACTGCATGAAAACTGTTGCCATTTGCTGCATAAGATCAGATTTGGGAGATTTTTGTCTTAGACATGCTTTGAGTTTGAGATGCATGCTGTTGTTGTAGTTAGCTGCCATCAAGTCATTTCAACTCATAGTGACCTTAGGTACAACAGAAAGTAGGAGGTTAGATAACAGCCTGGAAGATGAGAGGCGAGGTTGTGCCGGAAAGAGATATTTACAAGTCACCAGTGGACTCGTGTAAATGTTTAAGAAAACATCTCTATTGCTATATTCTAAGGGAAAAAAACATTTATTTGCTTGTAATACAAATATGCTATGTTTCCCTGCAGTCCAAATCCCACCACACATCCTGTATTTAGTGAAGGTCTTTTGATTGCATGCAGAAGAAACTAATTCTGGATAGCTCAAGCAGAAAGATGAAATTATTTGAAATAAATTTTTCAGTACTGTCACAGAATTGAAGAAATACTGTAAACTATGATGGAGGAATGCCAGCAATCAAGGCCAGACCAAGGACCTGAGTGATAAGAATTTGTGGAATTGCCATTAATAAAACTCAGCTTTCAGTCCATCAGAATCATGGTGATATCCTGAAAAGCCAGGAGAAGGGCCATTTGTTCCTTATTTATTAAATTAAAACTATTCTAAGTATCATGGAGCTCTGGTGGCACAGTGGTTAAGAGCTTGGCTGCTAACCAGAAGGTCAGCAGTTCAAATCCACCAGCCGCTCCTTTGAAACCCTACGGAGCGGTTCTACTCTGTCCTGTAGGGTCTCTGTGAGTCAGAATTGACTCAACAGCGATGGGTTTACTCTAAGTATGGTTCCAGGATCAGTAGCTTATTAGGAATGCAAAACTTAGGTCCTACCTCATATATTAACAAAATCCCTAAATGATTAATATACACATTAATGTTTGAGAAACATTGAACTAATTGGTCTTGCAGCCATGAAGTTCTCTGATTATTTGAATTGGGCAGATGTTTTCATATAGCAGCAAAACCATGTAAGGTTATTTTGGATTTTTACCCAAAGTAACATGAGGATTCCATATTGGTTTATTTATTGTGTTTTTTAGTAATCTATGTTTTTGAGGAGTCCGACTCATGCCGAAACCACTATGTGTGATTTTTCAGACCTGACCACAGGCAATTACAAAAACTGCATCTGGCAGTGCTCTTTGGGGGAAGCTGCCCGGCCCACATCAGGCTTTGTGAACAATCAGTGCATTGTAGTCTCTACTGGGAGTTAGAGTCAAGGACTCTGGTCCCCCTGGCCAGCCATGTTTTATACATATCTGCATTTCTAGCCTAGACACCTCTATTTGGAGGCCTCTTTATTGGGGGTCTCCCTTAGGTGCCTCTGCTGAGACTTCCTTATGGGGAGGTTGACTTGAAGAAAGTTTTCTCCACTTTGACTCAGTGCACAAGTGTTTTTCTTTCCTAGTCCTTCCTCCTCTTCCTCCCCACTGCCCCACCCTAGGTTCATAAAACTGCAGAAGCTGTTTGGGCCTCCTGATACTCTTTGAGTTTGAATGACCTCAGCAGTGAAATTACTTCCCATGTGTGTTGATCCACCTACCTGTGCTATTCCATGGGGAAAAAGTGAAACAGTGGGGCAGTCAGCACTTTCTCCAGGTTAGCCTCTTGCTTATGCTATTGCAGTAAGCGATTAAAGACTTGACTGTGACTTCCATCTTTACTTGTTGTCTTGATTGGCTACTCCAATATCTGCCAGCTAAGCTCTCTCTAGCTCAGTTCAGCTTAACTCTGAACAGTTTCATATCAATTGCTCTGGGTATTACTATACACACACACACACACACAATATATATATCTATATATACACAATATATATATGTATTTGTATGTATGTATATCTTATCCCAGTGTATTAGCATCAACATCATCTTACCACTTCCAGTGAAGAATAGAAACCTTACTTCCATTTAGGTCCTTATACCTTCCCCACAGGTCACAGGGTGGTGCAAAAGGTTTGCACTCAGCTACTAAAGGAAAAGTTGGTGATATGAATCCACCCAGTGGTGCCACAGAAGAAAGGCCTGGGGATCTACCTCTGTAAGGTTATAGCCATTGAAAACCCTATGGAATGCAGTTGTACTCTGACACACATGAGGTCTCCATGGGTCAGAATTGACTCAGTGGCAATGGGTTTGGTTTTTGGTCCTTCCTTTCTTCTAAATACCATTATTGTATGGGATAGTGTTATAATTTTTGTTTCAGTCATCAAATATGATTTATGAAACTCACAAGATAAGTAGCCTGCTGTGTGTACACATATTGCTGCTCTTCCCATTGTTCTTTTTTCCTTCTTGATGGTCCATAATTATCTCTTTTATCATATCCCTTCTGTCTGATGAAATTCTTTTAGCCATTTTTTAAGGGTAAGTCTTCTAGTAACAAATTATTTTAGTTTTTCTTCATCTGAGAACGTCTTTATTTCCCTCTTTAATCCTTTAAACCATAGAATTTGTGGTTGACAGTTCTTTTCTTTCAGCACTAGAAAAACGTTGTTCCACTTCTTTTTGGTCTCCATGGTTTCAGACTAGAAATCTATTGTCATTCAATTGGGTGTTTCTTTATAGGTAATACGCTGTTTCTCTCTGGCTGATTTCAAGATTTTTTTCTTTGTCTTTAGTTTGCAGAAGTTTAATTGTGATGTGTCTTAATGTGCACACATTTGGGTTTATCTTATTTGGGGTTCACTTAGCTTCTTGAATTTGTAAATCCATACCTTTTACAAAAGTTGGTAAGTTTTTAGACATTATTTATTTGAACACTATTTCAATACTCTCTCTTCTTATGATATTATAATACAAATGTTGGATCTTTTGGTATTGATCCACAGATCTCTGAAGTTCTGGGATCTTTCTGTTTTGTTGTTATTTCGGTTGTTTGTTTTCAGTCCTGTTGTTCAGATTGGGTAATTTTCTATGGAATTTACTTCAAGTTCATTGATTCTTCCTTTGTCCTCTCCAGTCTACTATTGAGCCAATCCAGCAAGTTTTTTTTTTTTAATCTTACTGTATTTTTTAATTCTATAATTTTCTTTTAGTTGTTATTTACAACTACTATTTCTTTACTGAGAGTTTCTATTTTTTTTATTTGTTTCAACAGAATTTGTGATACCTTATTGAAGCATTTTCCTAATGACTGTTTTAAAATCCTTATCTGATAATTCAACATTAGAGTCATCTTGGTGTTCATCAGTTGCTTGTCTTTTCTCACTCTTGGTGTGATTTTCTTGGTATGCAGGTAATTTTTATTATATCCTAGGCATCTGGGCTTTTATGTTAGGAGACTCTAAGCCCTATTTAAATCTTTTTATTATAGCAGGTAGTCACCCTGTTTAGGTTTAGCATACAGTTCCTGGCCTGCTTTTGTAGGCTGTGGTTCCAATGACAATTTAATTTTCAGAGCATCTGGGATGTGTGATGGTTAAGGTTGTGTGTCAACTTGGCTGGGCCATGATTCTCAGTGGTCTGGCAGTAATGATGTGGTTTGGCAGCTATGGGATGATATAATCACCTCCATAATGAGATCTGATATAATATAATCACCTCCATGATGAGATTTGCTATGCGCAGCCAATCAGTTGAAAGAGATTTTCCTTGGGTGTGTGGCCTGCATCCAATATTTGTGGACCTTCTGGCAAAGCTTGCTGGATTTTCCTCACTCTGGATCCTTCAGCTGGCTCCTCATCTGACCTCCAATTCTTGGGACTTGAGCTAACAGCTTACCTGCTGATCTTGGGATTCATCAGCTTCCACGGCCTGTGAGCCAGCAGCCTGCCATCTTGCCGCCTGGTCTTGGGATTCATCAGCCTCCACAGCCTGAGTCAAAGGCCTGCTTTTTGACCTGCTGATCTTGGGTTCTCCAGCCCCTGTAGCTAGGTGAGTCAGGAGAAGCCTCCAGTCTGACCTACAAACTCGGGACTTTCCAGCCTCTACAACCACGTGGGCCATTTCCTTGATATATATGTATGTGTATAGTAACAGTAAATATGTATATTATATATAATAATAAATGTTGTTTATTAGCAACACACCTTCACTAAAAGAAATGTAAAGGAAGTCCTTGAAGCAGAAAATGATTCCAGATGCAAGTCTATATCGACACAAAGGAATGAGGAGCCCAGGAAATGATAACTACATGAGTAAATATAAAGATTGTTTTTATATTATTTAAATCTCTTGAAATTATAATCAACTACTTAAGGGAATGACAATGTATTGTGGAGTATCTATCACATGCAGAAGTAAAACGTATGACAGCAATAACATAAAAGCTGGGAGGGGAAAATGGAAGTATACCTTTAGAAGGTTTTTATACTACATGTGAAGTGGTATAATATCACCTGAAGGTAATTTCTGTTGTTGTTGTTAGGTGCCATCAAGCTGGTTCTGATTCATAGCGACCCTGTGTACAACAGAATGAAACACTGCCCCGTCCTGCGCCATCCTCATAATCGTTGTCATGCTTGAGCCCATTGTTGTGGCATCCATCTCGTTGAAGGTCTTCCTCTTCTCGCTGACCCTCTACTTTAATATTTGCAGCTGTCTCATCTCATTTTGAGTCATGCCACATTAGCAAATGAAGATCCTGAAAGCTTGACTCCATCCACATCATTCAGAGGAGGCAGCTGTTCCTCAGTCATCTTTTGAGTGCCTTCCAACCTGAGGGACTCATCTTCTGGCACTATGTCAAACAATGTTCTGCTGCTGCTCATAAGATTTCCACTAGTTAATTCTTTTCAGAAGTAGACTGCTAAGTCCTTCTTCCTAGTCTGTCTTACTCTGGAAGCTCAGCTGAAACCTGTCAACCATGAGTGACCTGGCTGGTATTCGAATTCCAGCGGCATAGCTTCCAGCATCACAGAAACACACAAGCCCCCACAGTACAACAAACTGACAGACACGTGGGGGATATATATATATATATATATGCTTCACTGGCTTTGCTTCTCTAGAGAGCCCAGCCTAAGACAAGGAGCTATTTTGCCTACTTGTTTTATCTGGTGTCACTGGGGCTCACATTAGTCCCTGCTGGTGCTGCCTGAATAGACAGAGAGCTTTCCCAAGGCAGGCAATCTCTTGTCTCTAGGTGGAGAAAAGGAACTCCCTGGCCCATAGGAACAAAGAGGCTTCCTTGGCCAGGTCCTTATTGTGGTGGGATTTCCCAGCCAATACTGGCTGGCCAACTGGGGTCTCTAAGTGAGGAATGAAAGTCTCAGTCCAGTCCTGGCAGAGAATGACAGCACTTCTTGAGCCTTAGTCCTGGAAGAGAATGGTAACACTTCAAGTATCCTCCTTCCAGTAGCACTCAACACCCAGTGTCTCCATATGAGGATCAAGAGTCTCAGATCCAGTGGGGAAGGAGAGCACTTCCCCTGACCCCTTATTGTCAGTAGGGTTCTCAATCAATCCACCTAACTAATACTGCTGAGCTTGCCTGTTGTTAATAGACTCTCATGTGATCCAGGGGAGAAATGAACCTACCTGAGTCACCATCCTTCGATAGGCTGGGGGTCATAAAATGCTGGACCTTGGTTACCTTCTTTTGTTGAGTGGAGAGATCAAAAGACATTCTGCTACTATTGTTCCTCCAGTCCTCAGGTCCCTAATGAGTTTGCCTTTCTCTTTTAACCTTTCATAGTTTGCCTTTGGTTGCCTCTTACATTATTTCCAGTGTTTACAGTTGTACTTAGCACAGAGAAACAAGTCTATCATATTGCCCGGACTGGAGGTCCCAGAATTGAGGTTGTTGTTGGTGGTGGTGGTGGTTTTTATATTTTTATTTGTTTTTCTATGAATCCATTTACCTTCTGTGTTTTGTTATTAGCTATAACTCTTTGCCACATTATTGTAATAATTGCTTTAAAGTTTATACTATACAGCTTTAACTTATCAGAATTTACCTTCAGGTGATATTATACCACTTCACATGTAGTATAAAAACCTTCTAAAGGTATACTTCCATTTTCCCCTCCCAGCTTTTATGTTATTGTGGTCATACATTTTACTTCTGCATCTGATGTATACTCCACAATACACTGTCATTCCCTTAAGTAGTTGATTATAATTTCAAGAGATTTAAATAATACAAAAACAATCTTTATATTTACTCATGTAGTTATCATTTCCTGGGCTCTTCATTCTTTTGTGTCGATATAGACTTGCATCTGGAATCATTTTCTGCTTCAAGGACTTCCTTTACATTTCTTTTAGTGAAGGTGTGTTGCTAATATATTTCTTTAGCTTTTGTCTGTCTGAAAAAAATATTTATTTCACCTTTATTTTTGAGAGATCTTATTCTAGCTGGTGAAGAATCTGTTGAACTCTGCCCTGCAAACTCTAGACACCTGGACGTCCATTTGTTCCCACCTCCCTTCTCCTTAACTTAGAGACACCACTAGGCTCCACGTGGCTTCTCCTTCCTTGCATCATGGCCTGGAAACTTTCTCCAGATAGTAAACTATGACAATCATAGGATTCACCTTGTTTGTTTCCTGTGTCCCAGTTATCTTTAACCTTCAACGTCTGGTGGCCTGATGTCCAGTATCTTAAGAACTTTTGTTTTGTGTATTTTTTCTAGTCTGTTGGTTGTTTCAGGGGGGGAAATAAATCTGGTCCCTGTTGCTTAATCTTGGCTGGAAGTAGAAATTTTAATCCCGTATTCTTTATGTAGAAATATGACCTGGAAAAACAAGAGAAAATGTGGGAATACCAGTTAGGAGGCTATGTCCAGGAAAGACTAGGTGGTAATAGTAGACATGGAAAGAAGTGGATAGATTTGGGAGATATTTAGGAGGCAGAGTCAACAGTATTTGGTGACTGAGGGACTACGCGGGAGGGGGCAGAGGAGGGAGAAGAAAGTGTTAATATGTGCAGCTGGATGCATGGTGATGTTATTCACTGACACGAGGAACTCTGGAGAAGGAGCTGGTTTGGGGTGAGATAAATTCAATTTGAGATTTCTCCACCTTGATTTTGATGACTAGGGTGTTTCTGGAGTGAGGACTACTTATTCAAAAGTAACATTAGGAGACTTCCAGCAAAATGGCGCTCTAGGCAGAAGCACCACACCATCCCTCCACAGCAAGGATCCGAAAAACTAAGCCAAACAGAGAAAACAACAATCCTGAAACCCTAAAACATCAAATGAAGAGATAAATAACTCAGCCAAGCACCAAATGGAGTGAGAAAACTTACAGAGAAAGAGAGCGAGGAGAGATTCATGCAGAGGTCCCATATCAGCTA
Organism: Trichechus manatus latirostris; assembly: GCF_000243295.1. NCBI lineage: Eukaryota > Metazoa > Chordata > Mammalia > Sirenia > Trichechidae > Trichechus > Trichechus manatus. Next base: position 2,253,747 of record NW_004444131.1, read on the forward strand.
ACGCAGCGTGGATCTGCCATCTTGGACTCCTATCAGAGACCAGCGGACAGGAAGTATGAAAGGACAGCTTCACGGAGCTTCCAGCGGGAAACAAAACAACCTGTCATTTGCGATATATGCTTTCCAGTCCCTCATCCTTCTTCACCCCCACTCAGCCTCCTCTGCTTCCCGTGGCCACAGTCTCTTGTCTGGAAAGCACTGGCTGCTTGGATTCCACCCACTCAAACAGGCCGGCTCTCTGGGTGCCATTTGTTGGCTGTTGGTGTTGCTTTTTTCCCACTTCTTTTGATTTCTTCCTTGCCTTTCACTCGAATACCTGGCTCCATGCGCCACCTTTGGTTCTTCCTGAGGGGCTGCAGAGCTCCGGTAATTTGTGATATATGCTTTCCCATCTCCGACCCTTCTTCACCCACACTCGGCCTCCTCTGCTTACCGCGGACACAGTCTCTTGTCTGGGAAACACCGGCTGCTTGGATTCCACCAGCCCGCAATGGCTGGCTGTCTGAGTGCCATTTATTGGCTGCTGGTGTTGTTTTTTTTCTGCTTGTTTTAATTTCTTCCTTGCCTCTCACCACCTCTCCCTCCTTTTGCTCAAATACCTGGCTCCGTGCACCATCTTTGCTTCTTCCTGAGGGGCTGCGGAGCTCCATTCAAGTGTGGAGCTGCTTCCCGGTCTGGGCTACCATGCTGGTGGGATCCCCAGGCTTTTGTTCGTTTGTTTGTTTTGAATTGTGTGTTTGTTTTCTTTTCCTTTTCTTGAGTTGGGAGCCCCTTCTGGCCAGGTGGTGCCACGTGGCTTGGAAACTACCCCTCGGCTTGCACAGACGTGCAGAGGGATCCCTGAGGGCATTTTTTTTCATTTTTTTTTTTTTATCTTTTTTTTCTTTTTGGGGGGGGCTTTTCTTGTTCTTTTTTTTTAAATTTGTTATGTTTTCTTTTTCCCTTTTTGTCTTTCTTCATTACTCAGTTTCTCATCTCTCTATATCTTCCTTCTCTTTCTGTTCCCTCAATACCTGGCGTTGTATACCTCTATGCCTTCTAGCCAGGCTGTACGGCAACACCTGAGAACAACTTCCCCAGACTTCATAGCCGCACCAGCGGGATCCCTGGGAACTTTGCTGTACTTCAATCTTTCCGATTTTTATTTATTCATTCTTTTCTTTTTTTCTTACTCTTCCCGTTTTTGTTTTTCTCCATTTCATAGTCTCTCATCACTCCACTCCAATGGCAAGCTCCCCTAGCATTCCTTTTTGTTTGTTTGTATGTTTTTGGCTCCTGTTCCTCTCTCCTCTCTCCCATATCCATCTTAGCTCC
>NW_004444131.1:2262320-2273451 GCF_000243295.1 Trichechus manatus latirostris
AAAAAAAAGGTTGAGAAGTTAGAGGGTTGAAACATTGTGGGTTTGTTAACCAATGTCATAAAACAATATGTGTACTACTGTTCCATGAGAAACTATTCGTTCTGTAAACCTTCACCTGAAGTACAATAAAATAAATAAATAAATAAATAAAAATGGTCTTGAACTTCTGGTTCGAGGTTTAGAAATATTAAAGTTTTTTTAATGGAGTAGATATTTGTTAATGAATTCCCTGTAAGTAATTATCTTTACTTATTTGAAAATTCTTGATTTTTACCACCAGGCTTTTCTGTTAGAAGCTATTGTATCCTATCAAGAAAATTCTGACTCAAAGCGTAGATTGCAGGATGACATCCAAATAAGTCAAAGCACTGAGCCAGACTGACAAAGCAAGTTACAAGCATTGACCTCAGCATTCAGAAAAGATACTGGGCTTGGTAGTGGCATCATCAAAGAGATAAAAAAAGCCTCATGGTGTAAACTGAAAATTTTCAAATATGTAAAAAATAATTACTTACAGGGAATTCATTATCAAATTTCTACTCCATTACTACTAATAATAAAAACGTTAACATTGTGAATTTAAAATCAGAAGTTAAAGCCACTTCCATTTTTTACTGACATGTTAAAAGCAGACAGAACTGTTTCAGGCTGAGTCTAAACGACCTGATTATGAGCCAACATCAGAAGTGTGGACAGTTTTCCACAGCAATCGCAAACACCTGCTGAACTCACCATCATGTTCAATATTGTGATGAACTTTGAGATATAAGATCACAGCTTAAACACTTGTCTAACAAAACAGCATCAGACTTAAGATGCTGACCTTTATTGTCTAAAACACAGAGAATATGCTCTCTCCTGTCAATGAGCATAGCTGTCAGATGTCGTGTGCAGCCCCTAAGTACTCTCAACATTGCAAGTCGAGGCAAGGTTATTAAGCGTACATTTAATCAGCTAGCCAAGGTGAGAAGTAGCATTACACTGACTGATTTCAATAGTAACTCTAATGGGCTCTAATTGGCTGTATGGTAGATTCATTTAGTTGCTGATTGCAAGACATAGTGGCAAATATTGAGCGGATTTATCTCTCTTTATAGACAGTGCACATTTAAAAAAAAACATATTCCCAAACCACGCTGTTGAGAGCATAAATTGGGGAATCATCTTTGGAGGGTAATCTGGCAATTCTTATTAAAATTGTAAATGCGCTTATAAATCCTTTGACCCCCGCAATTTGATTCAAATACTTTATCCTACAGATAGTTTCATATGTGTTCTCAAAGACATATGCACAAAGATAGTCATTGCAAAATTGATGGTAGAGCAAAATATTGGAAACTACCTAAATATTCACAATAGGGAGTTCGTTGAATAAATTATGGTACGGTAATACAATGAACTAAAATGCAGCTATAAAAATAATGAGATAGTGCTTCTATATGTACTGATTTGGAACAATTTCTAAGATATATAAATATGTGAAGAAAACAAAATACAGAAAAGTGTGCAATATATTATTGTTTATGTGAAGAGGAAGGAGTGAGTATAAATACTATGCATATACAAGTCAATGTTTATCTCTGAAAGGATACATAAGAAACCGGTAATTATGGTTAGCTTGGAATGGAAAACTGGCGAATGGGGCCAGGGAGTAACGGAAGGTTTACTTTTTACTGTATACCCTGTCATGCTTTGAATATTTTACTATGTAATATCTATTACCTTTTCAAAAATTAAAAATCCATCAAATATTTAAAATTATATCAAACCCCATTATACTTTTTGACATGGTCTCGAGAAAAATGCTTGACTAGAAAATGGATTACAGGTACTTAAGAATGTATCTAATCATTTTAAAATTGCATATTTAAAGGAAATTAGAAGTTTCCAATAAAACTAATGATCATAAAAGGAAGTCAGAAATACAGAAACAAAGGAGTTAAGATGCTTGCTTTTCTTGGCACATTAGCTTCAAATTCTGAGAGAAAAAAATAATGACAGCTTTCCTGAACAGAAGACAAGTCTGAGGAGTCACTTAGCTCCTATCAGTCCCTCCTCCTTCTCTCTGGTAGCTCAGACCTTGTGGTTACCCAACATTTATTTATGCTTTTATAAATATACAAGTTGGCCTGGCCAACAGGAGAAGAAGAATCTAGAAAACGGGGGAAAAAATTAAAAATGAAATTGTACATGAACAAAAGAGCATGTTTACTGGAGTTATATCTGAAAACAGATCATCTGGAAGGTAATTGCTCTAGTTTCTTTCAACAGCTTAACATTCCAGAATAAAAATATTTTATTTGTCAAATGTCTATGTAATCAACTGTAACTATCTTGTCAAGAATGTCCTTAATTTGCATTATTTGTAAATTAATGGACGAGAATAGACTATATAGAATGTAAATAGGTACATAAAATAAAATAGGTCATGAGTATAGTCACCACCTGAGCAACCCCTACAGTGTTTGTAGCCCTGATAAAGAACATCTACACAGGGAGTACCTCTTTATAAATTTTGTTTGAAGATTAAAATGTAAACGTGTAGCCATGCTTTTGCATTTATAAATATCAGAGATTTTGTTAACACTTTACTTCCTATTCTAACAAGAGGTTCAAGACCTTCATGCATCAAGAAGATATTTTCTAAGTTAGACCTAAAGGACAGGTGCTTGGTTTCCCCCTTTGGCCAGTTCAACAAGTATAATTTGGTGGACTAACAGGTCCTAATGTGGACAATTACCCTAAGAAGCAAACCACCAGGGTGAGGACATACTTCCAACCACAAATTGGGCTGCTCATGCGTCATCTGTGAGAGAAATTGCTTCTTAGCAATGTCAATTGCTAACAATTGCCTTCATCAAAGTTTAATCATGTTCCACAAGTTGCTGGATGTTTTCTTGGGCAGATTGCACTCTGGTAGTACTTACCTGACTCTGAACACAACTTCAGAGCAGACTAAAAGCATATGTTCCCTAACATCCACAGGTGGCCACATTTTAAAGAACTGAACTGATGCCAAAGATAGGCAGCAATATTTGTGGAAGAGACGCAAGGAGAGAAGAAAAGGAAAACCAAGAGAAAATTAAAAAAAGAGGATAAAAACTGACTTCATTTCCCCTGTAGGAACAGACAGCTTTCCTTCCTTCCTGCCTCACCCCTCAAGCAGAACAGCTCCTCCACAGACCACAGATCTCAAGTCACACTTTTATTTACTAATAAAAACAATTTTTGATCACTTCCCTATCTACTTGTATATGTCTCTGCCATAATCCACTGTGAACAACTCCTCTCACTCCACTTTATAATCGTTTTTTGATGCCTTCATACACAAGGGGCTGTAAGATGAAAGCTGAGTAAGGCATTGTTCATCATCAAGCTCATGGTTGAGTAAATGTTTTGTAGCTCTTGACACTGAAGCGTAAACCTAGCAAAGTAGACCAGATGTCTGCATAAAGCTCCTACCTGCCTTATTAATGAGCAATTAGACTAACTGCTGAACTGAGGTATCTCCTCCTACTTCAAGTATGTTTATTTCCATTTACAAGATTTCCCACAGTGCCAAACACTGGTACCTGGAATTTGTACTGTTTCCTGTGACTCAACTCCCCAGTTGTCGTCAAGTTGACTCTGACTCACGGTGACCCCGTGTGTGACAGAGTAGAACTGTGCTCCATAGGGTTTTCAGTGGCTGATTTTCTGGAATTAGATCCCCAGGCCTTTCTTCTGATGTACCTCTGGGTGGACTTGAGCTTACAACCTTTTAGTTAGCAGCCAAGCATGTTAACCATTTGCACCACCCAGGGACTCCATGATTCCAGTAGGAAATGCCTTATCTGTGACAGGGGGAGTTAGAAATTACCTTTCAAAAAATTCTAAGCCCTACAGTTGTATAAATCTATGACTCTGAACATCCCATAATCAAAAATCTTAATAGAACCTTAGTAAATTAATCATTTGTTGATTCTGCACATATTTATTGAATGCCTACTATATATGCCAGATTCTATGCACAGCCTTAAGGATTAAAATATGAATAAGGCATGGATCCTGCATTAAAATTACAAGGAACATTAAACATGACAGGAGTGTTGAGTGGGAATGAGGGGTGGAGGGAAGCAAGTCACATAAATAAACAATCGATAAAATAAAGGTGTCCATTGCTATGGTAGAGATATGTCCTCAATGGTGCAGGAGAACAAAGGAGGAAAACCTAAGATTAGGGTCAGAGAAGAGTTCTGGGAAAAGGTAGATCTTGATAAAAATCATAGGGGGCATATGGAGTCTTCATTAGAAGAAGGGAGAGCAGATAGCACAGCCTTTAGAACATTGGAGAACTTGTTTTTCCACTGTTTTGTCCCAGTTCTAACCTAAGGCCTGGTACATCACATGTCATCAGGAGATATTTGTTAAATGAATAAATGCATGATGAATGGATGTAGTTGTTCTGTATACCTGCACCACAGAGTAAGGATGGAAAGGGAAATGCCAAATAAAGAGATTTTAATAGTGGAAAGGCCATAGAGACTTAGGTGGCTCTTGGAAATGGGTTTGAGGGATATTCTGTAGGCAGTAAGAAGCTATGAAGGACTATCACCAGAGACTGACATAGAAACATCTCTCATTTTTCCTGAGTGTTAAATGTCATACATGTCAGTGCCTGTTCCTGCATCAGTTCTCAAGAATGTGTGTGAACACCTTGGATGTATCCTTTAAGCACTACCGTGTTGGTACATTCTTCTTTGATGCAACTTTTACAAACAGAAGTTCAGAAGAATGAGGATCCTATCTTATGGCTTGGTAATTATACTCTTGATATAATCCTAACATCTTTGGAGAGGGGCATGTTGGGTCTGGGATTTTATCCTGTTGTTATTATTAGTTGCCATCAAGTTGATTCTGACTCATGGTGACCCCATGTGTTAGAGAATACAACAGCTCTGTAAAATTGCTGGCTCTAATCTTAATGGAAGCAGATCACCAGACCTATCTTCCATGGTTCCACTGGATGGTTTTGAACTACCAACCTTTAGGTTAATAGTCAAGTGTAAAACCATTTGAGTCACCTAGTGTCTTAGGCTGGGTTCTCTAGAGAAGCAAATCCAGTCAACCGTATAGATTGAGAGAGAGAGAGATTTATATCAAAGAGATGGCTCAAGCAGTTGTAAAGAATGGCAAGTTCCAAGTCCATGGTTCAGGTGTCAGGTTGAAGGCTTCTCCTGACTCACATAGCTGCAAGGGCTGACAAAACCAAGATCGGCAGGTCATACGGCAGGCCACTGGTGCAGAGGCTTTGGAGGCTAACTAATGTCAAGATTGGCAGGTAAGGTGCTAGTTCAAATCCCAAGAACCAGAAGTCAAATATGATGAGCCAGATGCAGGATTCAGAACAAAAGCCCTGCTGGAACAACCATTTCTATACTGGAGACAGGCCACACCCCCCAAGGAAACTCCCTTTCAACTGATTGTCTGCTCATAGCAGATCTCATCATGGAGTTGATCACATAACTGCCAAACCAATGAGAATCATGACCCAGTCAAGTTGGAACACAACCTTAACCATCACAGTCCACCTTTGTCAACTTGGCACCTGCACATATCTCCTTAATCCATACATAATCTCTAAATAAAGATAATTATAAAGTCATACCTGTGCGTAACATAACTAACATGTATACAACTGAACAGACACTAGCCCCATTTACATCTTATACTTTGAGTGAAGAATTCAAAAATATCTGATGCACACATACAGAGAAGAAATACCCATAACAATTAGAGTCCTCATTTCTGCAACTGGTCACATGGTCGTAGTTGGTATTTAAAACTACCTACTTCTACCACCTACTCCAAATTTCCTTTGCCCTCAGCAAGCACCTCAGCAAGTCGTGGTTCTTTGCCCGGTAGGTTAATGCAAAACTTCATTCCTGAAGGTTCTGGGCCATTAGTAGTCATGTCGGAACTGGGTTCCTGTAGATTTTCATTGACTTTAATCACAGGGCATGTGTCTTAGTCATCTAGTGCCGCTATAACAGAAACACCACAAGTGGATGGTTTTAGCGAAGAGAAGTTTATTTCCTCACAGTTAAAGTAGGCTAAAAGTCCAAATTCAGGGCCTCAGCTTCTCTGTCGGCCTTCTTCTTTTCAGTGTTCCCCCAGACTAGGAGCTTCTCTGCGCAGGGACCCTGGTCCGAAGGACACGCTCTGCTCCCGGCACTGCTTTCTTGATTGTATGAGGTCCCCAACTCTATGCCTGCTTCCCTTTGCTTTTATCTCTTTAGAGATAAAATGTGGTACAGGCCACACCCCAGGGAAACTCCCTTTACATTGGATGTGACCTGGGTAAAGGTGATGTTACAATCCCACCCTAATCCTCTTCAACATAAAATTACAATCACAAAATTTTGGCCAACCTCACAGTTCTGGGAATCATGGCCCAACCAAATTGATACACACATTTTTGGGGGGACATAATTCAAACCATGACAGCATGGTAATACTAAGAGACACCCACAGGGATGTCCTGTATTCCATACATACACTTGTTTACCTCTATTATGTAATGTCAATCCGATTTCCTCTTGGTAATCAGAATCAATCACACTAGCCAGTATGGTAACTTTCTTCTTTGCCTACTGATCCAGAGGCATGAGGAGGACAAAGTGGCCGGGTGGCATTCTTAACTTCTGGTACAATGAAATCACTGATGTGTCTCCAAGTGGGAGCATTCTTCCCTTTGGAACTAATACCTCTAGGCCTGCAAAGCATAGGGTCTCAGGGACAGGAAGTAAAATTTTCAGAATGGGTCACTAGGGGTATAGTAAGAGGTGCCACTCCCATTTCCACCCTTTGATTCCTAGACCCATGAATCCTAGCTATGGGGGAAACAGCACCATATATTGGACACTGGTTTAGAGCATTTACAGCCTTCTGAAGAACACTGCCCCAACCCTGCAAGGTATTGCCACCTAGCTGGCACCATAATTGTGTATTTAGAAGGCCATTTCATCATTCTATCAAGCCAGCTGCTTCAGGATGATGAGGAACATGGTAAGACCAGTGAATTCCATGAGCATTGCCACACTTCATTTGCTGTGAAGCGAGTCCCTTGATCCAAGCCAATCCTGTGTGGGATACCATGACAGTGCATAAGGCATTCTATGAGTCCACGGATAGTAGTTTTGGTAGAAGCATTGCATACAGGGGAGGAAAATTTGTATTCAGATTAAGTGTCTATCCCAGTAAGAATGAAATGCTGTCTTCTCCATGATGGAACCAGTCCAACGTAATCAGCCTGTGACTAGGTTTCTGGCTGATCACCTCAAGCAATGGTGCCATATCAAGGACCCAGTGTTGGTTTCTGCTGGAAGACTGGGCACTCAGCAGTGGCTGCAGCCAAGCTGGCCTTGGTAAGTGGAAGTCTATGTTGCTGAGTCCATACATGACCTCCATCCCTGCCACCATGGTCACTTTTTCATGAAGCCATTGGGCAACGATGGGAGTGGCTGAGGGAAGAGGATAACTAGTTTCCACAGAACACGTCACCCTATCCACTTGATTTTTAAAATCTTCCACTACCAAGGTCACCCTTTGGTGAGCATTCACACGAGACACAAATATTGTCACTCCTTTGGCCTATTCAGAGAGGTCTATCCACGTACACCTTCCCCATTCCTCCTTGTCACCAATTTTCCAATCATGTTCCTTCCAAGTCCCTGAGCATCCAAACAAACCATGAGCCACAGCCCATGAATCAGTATACTATCATGCATCTGATCGTTTCTCCTTCCAAGCAAAGTGAACAACCAGGTGGATTGCTCAAAGTTCTGCCCACTGGGAGGATTTCCCTTCACCACGGTCCTTCAGGGAGGTCCCAGAACGGGGCTATCAAGCTGCCACTACTTTCAAGTGGTACCTGCATATCACCCAGAGCCACCTGTAAGCCAGGCGCAGGTTTTCTCTTCCTCAGTCAACTGATCATAAGGAACTTCCCACGAGGCCATAGGCGTAGACTGAGAAAACCAAAAAACCACCAAACCCATTGCTGTTGAGTCGATTCCAACTCATAGCGACCCTATAGGACAGAGTAGACCTGCTCCATAGGGTTTCCAAGGAGCAGCTAGTAGATTCGAACTGTCAATTTTTTGGTTAGTAGCAGAGCTCTTAACCACTGTGCAGACTGGGAGAGGGCAAGTAATGTGACAGAAGAGGAGATGATGGGTATTTGGGCCACTTCCACATGCAACTTACTTGTGACTTTAGGTCCTGCTTGGGTCCGATCTTGCATATACCACTGCCATTTAATGATGGAGCGCTGCTGTGCATGTCCAACTTTATGACTCTGTGGGTCAGACAACTCGCAGTTCATGATGGCAGCTCACCTGCATGGTGACTTGATGGCCCATGGTTAAGTGTTCAGTCTCTGTTAAGGCCCAGTAACAAGACAAAAGCTGTTTCTCAAAAGGAGATTAGTTATCTGCAAAGTATGGTAAGGCTTCGCTCCAAAATCCTAAGGGTCTGCACTGTGATTCACCAACAGGGGCCTGCCAAAGACTTCAAATAGCATCTCTATCTGCCACGGACATTTTAAGCACCATTGGATCAGCTGGATCATATGGCTCAAGTGGTGGAGTGGCTTGCACAGCAGCCTGAACCTGTTCCAGAACCTTCTCTTTTTCTGGGCCCAACTCAAAACTAGCAGATTTTTTAGTAACTTGATGAACAAGCTGGAGTAGCATACCCAAATGAGGGATATGCTGCATACAAAATACAAAGAAGCCCACCAGGTGTAGTGCCTCCTTTTTAGTTGTAGGAGGAGCCAAATATAACAACTTATCCCTCACTGTAGAATGAAAATGTTGAGATGCCCCACACCACTGGACCACTAGAAATTTCGCTGAGGTGGAAGGTGCCTGAATTTTTATCAGGTTAATTTCCTACCCTCTAGCACACAAATATCTTACCAATAAGTCTACAGTCATTGACATTTCTTTCTTACTAGGTCCAATCAGCATAATGTCATCAGTGTAATAGACCAGTGTGAAGTCTTGTGGAAGGAAAAGGCAATCAAGTTCCCTGTGAATTCAATTATGACATACGGCTGGAGAGTTGATATAGCTCTGAGGTAGGACAGTGAAAATGTATTGCTGGCCTTGCCATCTGAAGGCAAACTGCTTCTGGTGGTCCTTCGAAACAGATATTGAGAAAAAGGCATTAGCCAAATCAATAGCTGCATACCAGGTACAAGGAGATGTATTAATTTGCACAAGCAATGAAACCACATCTGAACAGCAGCTGCAACTGGAGTCACTACATGGTTAAGTTTACGACAATTCACTGTCATTCTCCAAGATCCATCTGTTTTTTGCACAGGCCAAGGCAGTAATCCTTCTAGGAGTGCAGCATTACTTTTGGTTTACTATTTTCCTAGGTAGGGGTAGTTCTAATAGCCCCCACTTGGCCTTTATTACCATAATAACCCTTACTCCACATGTTAGGGATCTAATGTGGGGGTTCTTTCTGTTGCTGAGTATGTCTATTCCAATTATTCATTCTGGAACTACAGGATGGGTTTGGTGACCTGCTGAACTCACTGTGAGACAGACATGAGCTAAGACTCCATTAATAACTCCATATGCCCCCAATCTGACTGGTGGCCACAGTCACATTTTTAGTCTCCTGGAATTAGTGTCAGCTCAGAGCCAGTGTCCAGAAGTCCCCAAAAAGTCTGATTATCTCATTTTACCCAGTGAACAGAGCCTCTCATAAAAGGCCGTAGATCTCTTTGAGGAAGGTTGGGAGAAAGACTAACAGTATCAATTTTTGGAAGTTCTCCAGGGTTCTTCCTCAAGGTGACCAAACTCTCCCTTATTTCAAGTGGTTGTGAGTCTGTAAACTGGCTGAAGTCTGGAATTGATTTAGGGCCATGACTCTCTATTCTGGTGATCCAAGTTAGGCTGCCGTTCACTTGACCTAGAATTCTTCTGCTTGTACCAGATAAAGTAAATATTTAGTAGATTTCCCATCTACTTCACTCCTAGGGAGACTATGACTAAGTAGCCAATGTGTAAGTCCATATAAGTCATGCTATTCTGATTACTGCTTTGACGCCACTGTCCATTACGGTAACCATGCTGACCTTGTCTTTGTCGATCGAGTTTCACCACTTGGCCCCTACCACCACAGGGTCCAATCAGGCCCATTATAGTTAGGTGTCTTAATTCAGTTAGGGCAGTTTCCACTGTCAAATCCGACTTACATAAAACAGCAATCGTGGAAGTCCTCGAAGATGCTGGGGCTCCCTTCGCCAATTTGTTCCTCACTGTTGGAATAAAAGGTGTGTCTTCTGGGTGCTCCATGTGTGGATCTGTGGGTCTAACCTGATAAATCCACTTTAACTTGTCAATTTCCCTAAGCCTTTGGATACCTTCTTCTACAGTATACCAAGGCAAGTCTGGCACTTCAACTTGATTTAGTGAAGGCCACCACATAATCCATGCTTCAGCAACCCAACCAAATAAATCATTAGATCCTTTCTTAGCTTCTCGAGCTGAAACTTGGAATGAAGAATCTGTGCTTAGTGAGTCCATGTCAATAAACTCAGACTGATCCTACTTTATGTTCCTTATACTACTATCCCACACCCTTAGTAGCCACTCCCACACATATTCCCCAGATTTCTACTTGTACATATTAGAAAACTCAAGCAGTTCTTTTGGAGTGTAGCATACCTCCTCCTGGGTCACACTTTGTGCTTCACATTTTGAGGCTTACTGACACTTAAGTCTAGTTATAGGTCTAGAATCAAAAATGGGTGATAGGGGTGTGTTCTGAGAACATTCAGCAATGTCTTATAAAGCATCTGCTTCAGGCAATGCCCCAGGCAATGACTCAGATGCCTCCCCAGGGGATGACTCAGACAAAGGCTCTTTTTTATTATTATTAGTGTACTTCAGGTGAAGGTTTACAGAACAAATAGTTTCTCATTAAACAGTAGTACATATATTGTTTTATGACATTGGTTAACAACCCCACGAAACGTCAACCCTCTCCCTTCTCGACCTTTATTTTTTTTGGTGAAAATATACATAGCCAAAGATACACCATTTCAAAAATTTCTACATGCACAGTTCGG
>NW_004444131.1:2273551-2318938 GCF_000243295.1 Trichechus manatus latirostris
ATTCTCACTTTAGATGAAGGTTTACAGAACAAAATAGTTTCTCATTAAACAGTTAGTACACATGTTGCCCTATGACAATGGTTAACAACCTCACTACACATCAACACTCTCTTTACTCAACCTTGGGCTCCCTATCACCAGCTTTCCTGTCCCCTTCTGCCTTCTAGCCCTCGTCCCTGGACTGCTGTGCCTCATTAGTCCCATTTTGTTTTATGGGGCGGTCCAATCCCCTGCTGAATGGTTAACCTCGGAAGTGACTTCACCACTGAGCTAAAAGGGTGTCTGGGGGCCACACTCTCGGGGTTTCTCCAGTCGCCTTTAGGCCAGCAGATCTGGTCTTTTTTTTGTTAGAATTTTGTTCTACATCCTTCTCCAGCTCTGTCCAGAACCCTCTGTTGTTCAGACAAAGGCTCTTGAGGCACAGCTGGGTTAATCTTATCATGCAAGGTGTGGAGGTGCTAATGGTTTTACTGGGGAGGGTGGTTTAGCAGGCAAAGATGGAGTAATTTCTTCAGATAGGAGTGAGAGACGTTCTGTTGGCAGTAGTGATTCAATGGAATTTAGGGGCTTAGTGTCCCCACCTCCCTGATTATTTGCTGATGTGTCCCTACCCCAAGTTTCAGTATCCCATTTCTTCCCAATCAGTGCCCTCAGTTTAACTTCAGACACCATTCAAAGCTGGGAATTCAGTTGGTGCTGTAATTCAGCCATTCTTACCATAAGAGTTTGGTTTTGGTTTTCGACAATACCAGCTCTGTTACTATAACAAATAAAGCTTTCTTTCAGGGCACAGTTGGCAACTTTGAGGTCATTTATGCAGCACCTGTGATGTGACTTGGAAGCCCTGAGCTCGTCTCTTTCCTTCATTACTTTGTCTACTGAAAGTAGGACCAACCACCAGCTTTCTTATACTTCTCATTCTGACAAAATTGTAGAATTGTAGGAAAGTATCAAACATGCAATCACCCAGAGCCTCATGTCTCACTAATACTTGATCTAATGCTGGTGACATTTTGTGTATTTCTACTGCCACCTCATGCTATGGATTAGCAGTGCCCTCTTTACTGCTGGAAGCAGAGTCATCAACATCTTTAAGACTAACCAGATTTGAGGAATAATATAGAAAACTCATTCTTACTATTTTGTTTCTCTAGAACCACTCCTGGTACCAAATGTCTTAGGCTGGGTTCTCTAGAGAAGCAAAACCAGTGAAGCATATATCTATATACAGATAGATAGATAGATAAAAAGAGAGGGAGATTTATCTCAAGGAAATGACTCATGCAGTTGTAGAGGCTGGCAAATTCCAAGTCCATAGGTCAGGATTTAGGCTGGAGGCTTCTCCTGACTCTCACAGCTGTGGGGGCAGATGAACCCAGGATCAGCAGATTTATACTGCAAGCCACTGGCGCATAGGATGCTGAGGCTGACGAATCCCAAGATTGGCAGGTAAGCTGCTATCTCAAGTCCCAAGAACTGGAGGTCAGATGATGATGATGAGCTGGATGCAGGATCCAGAGTAAAAGCCTTACTGGAATATCCATTTATATACTGGAGGCAGGCCATATCCCCAAGGAAACTCCCTTTCAACTGATTGGTTGCTCATAGCAGACCTCGTCATGTAGTTGAATACACAACTGCTAAATGACATCATAACTGCCAAACCACTAAAAATCATAGTCCAGCCAAACTGACACACAATCTTAGATAGATACTATCCATGCAGTGAGTTTGTATCACAGCTGAGGAACGCTGAGCTTGGAGAATAAACCACTTTGAAACAGTAAGTAAGCCTGCTCTGTGTCTGAGGGAAACATTACCTTATGTCTAAATGTTGCCAGCTTCAAACCCAACCCTGAGAAGTGGGTAAATATCACCAGGGCTTTGCATTCTGGGTACACCCAGCAAGACATGTAGGAGCACGAGAGATCCATAGACCACAGTTTCTCCCAACAGGAGGCATATATTTCATACCTGGAAGGAAAAATGAAAACTTGATTTAATTAGTACTAATATTTTGTGATTTTTTAATGCTTCTCTGTAGGTATCATCCCAGTATCCTCCTCTCTTCAGTAACAGGCTAGAGACCTGAGAGCTACAATTTTTGAGATAGCAACACAGTCTGCTGCTGTATTTTGTATTTCTTGGCTTAGTAACAGTAATGGTATTATAACATATTATATTTATTCAGCACTTACTATTTCTAGAACTATGCTAAGTGTTTTATATGAATCATCTTATTGAATCTTCACAACCCTGTGAAGTAGATACTATTACTGTTATTCTCATTTGATAGATGAGGTAAGTGAGGCAAAAAAAATGAAGCACTTATCCAAGGTCACTTACGCCGCAAAGCTTGGTTTTTAATGCAGATCTGACTGACTTCAGAGCCTGCTCATTTTTAGGAAAATGTTCTAAAATACTAAATTATGATTTCAGAGATTGTAAACATGTGTTATAGGTAATCAATTTAAACATATTTTATGCTGTAAATAACTTATTATTTTGTATAGCCAGGGTAGTCCTACGGTTATTCATGGGTTTGCTACACAGGGAATGCAAGTCATTTCTCATGCTGGAGACCTCTGGAAAGGTAGTTGGGTAGAGAGTCTCAGAATAGAAAGATGAGAGCCAAGAACAAACAAGAAAGGAATAAGACCAACCAGCTGCCACAGAGTTGATTCTGACTTATGGCAAGCCCATGTGTGTAAGAGTAGAACTGTGCTCCATAGGGTTTCCAATGGCTGATTTTTCAGAAGTAGATCTCCAGGCCTTTCTTCCAAGGTGCCTTTGAGTACACACAAACCTCTAACCTCTCGGTTAGCAGCTGAGTGTGTTAACCACCTGGGAAATTTTCCCCATCTTCCTCTCAGACTAAGAAGAAAATTTGTTAGAGACTAATTCAAGGAATCATTGAGTATACCTCACAATAAGGATGTTCTAAGACTAGACAATGACTGTTTACCTGTAAGTGGGACCTGGCCTGAGACTGTGGGCTTCTCATGAAGACTGTTCATAGGTAGGGGTGATTCTACTACTGGATAAGAGAGAGGGAATTCCTCATATGATTCTCCATGTAATTATCCAAGAATGGGAATCAGAAAATGAGATCAGTGTTAAAGACAGGAAAGAGGCTGATTGGTGCTGCAGTCTGGAGAAGTTAAATAGGGGAAACAAAGAGTGAAAGAAGGTAAAATGTAAACTGGGGTTGTTCAGAATCTATGTCCCTAAGTACTGGGTGTCTATCCAAGTTCAGCTGTGGGGGCAAGGGTGGTTTTCCAAAGGGACTAGGTGCTCGCAGTGTGGGTACCTAAAAAAAGAAATACCAAACTTGGCAAAATTGGAAGACCCAAAACAAGAAATTACCCAATAAGCAGAGAGGCTGAGGGAGACAGACTTTTAAAAGACTGAGACTGTTTGTCAGAATCCTCAGTATCCATACCCAATCTACAGATTTAGCGATATTCACATCTTTATTTAATAAAACTCTGTAACACAGGATTTAGGAGGATGTACAAGGTATGTACCAGGGAGGATTATGGACACTGCCCACGTACCAAGATGGATTTAAAGAGATTACACAGGGGGAAAAAGACACTTCTCAAAAAAATACTTGGTTTCTCAAGGAAAGATGTAATCAAAATAAAGTTTACATGAGTATACGTATACCTCTTTAGACATGAGACAAATCAAGGTTTAAAAAAAAAAAAAAAGAGGCACACACACACACACACATCAACTCATATCCAATCATGTAAATTCTCTTGAAAGAACTTCTTCATTTGGGAAAAGTCACCGTGTTATCCTATCCTTTCTTCACCACACCATTATAATTGTAGAACATTTCTTGCCTGAATGTCTGATTTATCTGCTTTATACTTCTCTGATTTCTTATGCAGATGACACTGATGATCTACAATCATTTTAGAAGTATTATTTTAATGGTACAGAAAAGGAAGCTAGAGTATGAAGCCACATACATCCTTGGGGAAATTATTACTTGCTTTCTTTTCTTTCTTTTTAGTTTTTAAAACATGAGAAATAGATTAAGGTCTAGTTTCAAGCATTCAGGACCAAAATAGAAGATAAGTACTTTCCTTCACCTTTATTTTGACTCACTGCCATTAGTAGACAATACTTTAGGGATAATAATCAGTAAATTACATAATTAACACCTGAGGAAAAACTTATTTGTGGTTGAAAGGAGTCTCAATGTATGGGATGCCACATTTTTGACAATCTAGTCTCATACACACATGTCAATGAGAAAAACAATGACTCAGTAATATAACACAGAACAGCTCAAGGGCAAATTATGAACAGTAACAGAGGTACAGGAATTTACAACCAGGGACAGTTACCATATTATTAGTCAGATATGTTGCTGACTACCATAGGATCTACTTAAATACTTTATTCCAAATTCCAGACTATAATTAGCCGGTTATTTATGACCCGGTTCAGGGAATATAGGTAAAGAAACTTTGGATAATTAAATAACACGTAGAGTAACTTTCTCAAAATTTTACTCTTTTTTATTAAAAAAAAGAAAAGATGTCTTAATTTTGAAGAGGAAAAACACAGAAGCTGTTAATGACTGTAGCTTCCAAGTCAAATTACTTAATTTGGTGTTATGTGCTATGTTAATTTCAGTTTTCCTACAGAAGAATAAAGCTAATTGAAGGTTTGTCTGACATTTCTTCCCTCAGTGCTGTAAGTTCTTTTCCTTGCCATTTCTCTCTGGAAAACTGATGCACCCCATTACTTTCTTAAGCACCCTTGGAGGCAGCTGCTTCAGCAGACGTTACCTGGTGCTAAGTTCCTAGATTTAACCAGTTATCCATTTGAGAAGACAGATTTGGCCTGGGATTCTAGTCTCAGCTCCTCTACCACTTTGCCATGTGACTTTGAAGAAGTCATCACCTCCCTGGGACCAGACTCTTAATATCTAATTTGAGGGGGTTGCACAGGGCGATCCTCTGGGTTTCTTCCATTCCCTCATATTCTATCATGTGGTTATAGGAAAGAAACGTGGCTAGGGAAAGAGCAGAGGACTAAGATAAGGGACAGTAGCTTGAGAAAGGAAATTAGTTCAACTGAAAAATCCAGGCCAACAATTTGATCCAAAAGATGGCAGGTGGCAGCATTTCAAGAGCTTGTTTTCTAGTTTCAGAGTTCCCATCTCAGATCATGGAAAGCCAACATCTCAAAACAATCACTTCTCCATTTTGGCATCTTCCAACTCCAAATCGGCACTGAGACACACCGTTCAATCGTAGTGCCCTTAGTGTGGAATTCTCCCTACTCCCAGCTCCATCTTTCTTCCCATTTTCTTTTTCTTTTTCGCTCACATATTGATATATCAATAGCACAAGGAGTGAAGGGCCAAGAAAAAAATGAAGAGAATTTGTAAATATACAGCAACAAAAAAAATGAAGGTGAAGGAATGCTAGTTTCCTGAAGGAATCCTAAGCAGGCAGAGCTTAGCAAAATGATGATTACCAAGAAAAGATACAAGATGTGCCACATCCAACTGACAGGTAAATTTTCCAGATACTAAGAGGAGGCTCTGTAAGAGTACTATAAGCGGAAGGCTGGCCAAGGGATTCCCAGGAATGATCGAACAAATCAAGAAATGAAAAATAGATGCCAAAACCAGGAAGAGAATATATTATCAGCTCCCAAGAGAAGGAGCTGAAGTCCTGTTGTTGTCATTATTCAAATCCAGGCGAGTCAGGGCATCAGAAAGACATACCAGAGGGAATACTCACCAGGATCAGATGAATAGGCTGCATGACTTAATATGTCCTTCCCCACTTTTCTATTTTGGTGCATGGATGAAAGCAGCAAGAGCTCTAGGGCTCCACGAACAAGAATAACTCTGGTGAAATTATTTGAGTTGATAGACATTGAACTGTGGTTTGTGGGAATAGGGTAATAAATTGTTAGTTTTGGCAAATGGTGTAGTGGGAAAAGAGTGTGTTTTCCCTGATGGCACCCAAATTTTTCATTATCATAAAAGGAAATTGTCTCTTAACAGTGAACATGAATTCTGTAAGAACATTAGGATCTTCCTGGGATATTCAGGTGTGTGTGGCAGGGAGTATGTTGAGAGGAGAGGGCATTTTATGTTTTATCCATCTAACTAAACATAAAACTGGAGGAAAAAAAGAAACAGTTGCTGTAAGTCGACTCTGACTCATGGAGACCCCATATGTGTCAGAGTAGAACTATGCTCCATAGGGTTTTCAACAGCTGATTTTTCAGAAATAGATCACCAGGCCTTTCTTCTGAGGTGCCTCTGGGTGAAGTTGAACTGCCCACCTTTTGGTTAGTAGCCTGCACTTGACTGTTTGTGCTACTCCAAGCTCCTAACTTATGTTTATAAGAACCGAATAATTTTTTTTTTTTTTCTGACCTAGGTAACATGAGGGGAATATTCTGACAAAGACCACAGCTTCTGCATGTCTCTTCAGTCCAAGTGGAGGTGGTGGAAGGTCTGTAGATGGAGTAGCTCAAGTCTCCACCATTGTAAACGTCTCTTAGGAGAGCCCTGCTAAGAAAAGGACACTGGTCACTCCCTTTCTGCCATCAAAGAACAGTGATGCACGCTGGTGTTCATCCAAATGTATTCCTGTTTCTCCCAGAGGATAGTACCCTGTGACGTAACAGTCTGCTTACAGAGACAGGGAACTCCCGCAGAACAGACACAGACACAGAACAGGCTTGCACGTGTCTTCTGCCCTGAAACTGAAGCTCCAAAGAAATCACTCCTGGAGCAAAACCACGCAGGCAGCCACACCCCACCTTCAGGTCACCCACTCCCCACTTCCCGAAATAGATTTTTTGGTGCTGTTGTGAAACAGTCAGGTCCTGGTTAACAAGAAGAATTCAGGATTCACTGTCTTGCAATTTCTGGCCTAACTCCATCTAATGACGTTCTTAAATTCTAACAAACTTTTCTACAAAAATGAGGCATTCTCCAGGAGCCCTGGTGGAACAGAGGTTAAGAGCTTAGCTGCTAACCAAAAGGTCAGTGGTTCAAATCCACCAGCTGCTCATTGGAAACCTTATGTGGCAGTTCTACTCTGTCTTAGAGGGTCGCTATGAGTTGGAATCATTCTACAGTAATGGGTTTTGTTTTTTGGTTTGATCTCCAGGATAAAACTTGACCTCCTTCTCACACAGCTTGGATCCTAAGAAAAGGGTAGAAGAGACTATCAAGAAATAAAGTGCACTCCCTAAAAATCAAAACTTTTTGCCCAACAATAAAATCAAAAGAAATCAGACTGGCTATTTAAAGGTATCTTACGGTTCTTTAGAGCCTCAATAGCATACCTACTGCTGAGCTGATGACAGGTGAGGATTTTACAGAAATCAGTGGATCAATTAGCACCAGGGGGTCCCTTACAAGGCAAGCACTTTCAGGCTACAAATTATTGGTGACATTTCTAAACACAGATTGATAGCTGAAGCCAGGGCGGCTTCTCTATACCTTTGGAGCATTATTAGGGCACAAATACTCTACCCAACTTTTCTATTCTATTATATAAAAAGAGAGCATCCTAAGAATTTTGCCTTCTCTCTGACCCATATGCTCAGGAGACCTGGTCTATGATGGCTCTAATGAACCCCAAACAGGCTTGTTAGTGATGTTTACATTTTACACTTTTAGGGACATACATACCAGAGTGTGTACATTGTGTTAAGATTATATAGTTGTTGGTTGTTAACAGAGTCACTTCTAAACTATCTGGTCCCCATAAAATTTCAGTCCCTTATCTTGCGATAAAGGATCCACTTCTGTTTTAAACTAGTTGTTCTCAAAAATGTTGTCGTAAAACAATAGTGTTCCATAAACTGGGCCAAAGCATTCCACAACTAAAATCTAATAATGTCAAGCACAAAAAAGTCCTACAAAACATACTGAATTAATGATTGTCAGGGAGGTTTACTCACATTTATTTTTCTTAAGCCTTTGGTGCCTACTCCCTACTTGTCTATTAGAATATGTTGGGTGATGACAAAATGGATGAACAAAGAACAAATAGTAAGAGGAATACTCAGTTACAATTGAACCTGCTGGTTCAACAGCCTGGTTTCTTTTTTCCCCCACGTATATGTGTGTTCACGGTTGTGATTTTTTCTGTGTGTGCTAAAATATATATAACAAAATATTTAGCAGTTCAACAATTTTTACACGTACAACTCAGTGACATTATGTTCATCATGCTGTGCAACCATTACCACTATCCTTTTCCGAATTATTCTATCACCATTAACACAAACTCAGTGTCCCCTAAGCAATGGCTCCCTTTTCCCCCTCCCTCCCACCCTGGAAACCATAATAAGCTTTGGTCTCTATACATTTGCTTATTCCATATAAACGGGATCAAAAAAATTTGTCCTTTTGTGACTGACTTATTTCACTCAGTATAATGTTTCCAAGGTTCATCCCTGTAGTAGCATGTATCAGAACTTCATTGCTCTTTATGACTGAGTAATAATAATCCTTTATATGTATGTACCACATTTTGCTTACCCATTCATCTCTAGATGTACATTTCTGTTGTTTTCACCTTTTGGCTATTGTGAATCATACTACAATGACCATCGATAAATATGTACCTGTGTGCATGCTTTCAATTTTTCTGGGTATATACCTAGGATTTGGGATTGCTGGATCACATAGTTGTGATTTTTATATCACAAACATATAACCTGTTCTCATTAAGCTTTTTAGCCTTCATAAGATGAGGGAAGTCTCTAATCACAGCTTAACAGACTTTTTTAAAATATATATCTGCCTTTAATAGGGCATACCCACTCTCCAGATACTTGTCAATGACTGTAACTCATGACTCACTGCCTCTCAGTAGTGAGCAAAGCTCAGTGGAGAACAAGAAGACTGCAGACACATAGTCCATGCCTTTCTTAATAATTTAAGCAGTTGCAGACTATTGGTAAAGGATTAGATAGCAAATACTTTGGGCTTTGTGGGCCATTCAGTTTCTGTTGCAACTATTCAACCCTTCTATTGTGACATAAAAGCAGTCATAGATAATATGTAAATAAATGAGCATGGTTTGGTCCAATATGAACACTGATGTTGGAATTTTATATAATTTTCACATCTTTAAATATTCTTCTTTTTTTTTTTAACCACTTATTAATGTAAAAAATCTTCACATTTGACCCAGAGGCCATAGTTTGCCAACCCCTGATCTAAAGTCACAAAAAAATCAAACTCAGTGCCACTGAGTGGATTTCAACTCATAGCAACCCTATAGGACAGAGTAGAACCGCCCCATAGAGTTTCCAAGGACCAGCTGGTAGATTCAAACTACCAGGCTTTTGGTTAGTAAATGCATCCTTGGACATCGGAGAACTGAGTACCTGCACTTCCTCATTTTGGTCCTTCACTAGATTACATTTACTGGGTTGGCTTTGCCATGGTACCATCAAACTACAGAAAGGATGTGATAAAAACAGCAGATGAAATTCAAAGTGAGGTTTACTGTGAAGATGCTGCCCAGAGTGTCATGTGTTGCATTACTATGTGGAAGACTTCTCTCAGGTCTTGATCGAGGAATGGTTATGCTTCTCTGGGCAAGGGCTTATTCCAAAGAATCATAACATTGGTCACTTTCCCTCTTTGCTTTAGCTGCTAGAAAGTTCAGAGAATATTTTGCCCAGGTCAGGATATTGGATCTCAGAGCACATTATTTTGTGAAAACATACCACACATTTATCTTATTTTTCTACCCTCATTTTCCCCTTTATAATACATTCTTTACTTTAAAATATTATCATACTGTTTGTATTTTGGCCATTTGGAGTCCCTGGCCTGTGCAAATGGTTAATGTGCCCAGCTGCTAACCATAAGTTTAGAGGTTTGAGCCCATCCAGAGGCACATTAAAAGAAAGGCCTGGCAATCTGCTTTTGAAAAATCAGCCATTGAAAACTCTATGGACAGTATGATTGATATCAATAAATTATACACCTGAAAAATGTTGAATTGGAAAATGTTGTGATATAAACATTTTTATAACACCCACACAGACACAAAAAAAGAAAACCCTATGGAGCATAGTTCTACTCTGACACATATGGGATTGCCATGAGTGGGAGCTGATTCAGTGGTAACTGGTTTTATATTTTGGTAATTAATAGCCACAACAATGGACTCAAATATACCAATAATCATAAAGATGGCACAGGACTGGGCAACATTTTGTTCTATTGTACATTAGATTGACACAAACTGGAGCCGATTCAATAGCAACTAACAACATTTTGGTAATTAGCCTACTAAGACGGGGTGCACAGAAAATAATACAAATAACATAAATGCATTATGGTCATTTTCTGTTCTTAAAATTGTTGGTAGTTTATTAATCAAAAATTATTTGTTATAATAGTCTCAAAAAGAGAATATGAAACAATGCTAAAAGACTTAAAGAGATATCAATCTATAAATGACAATAACTTCAAAACAATAAAAGGAGAATTAAATGATGTAGGTATAGAACTTTCAAATGGAAAGGAAGTCAAGGCAATATCAAGTAATAATAGACTGGTTCAAACTTAGGAAGATAAGACTAAATTTCAAGTAACCATCAAGAAAGTTAACAAACCTAGTCTTCAAAATAAAAAAAGAAGAAAAGCATAACGATTCAGTAAACACAAATCTATAATATCAAAAGAAAATCCACAAACAAAAGGAACTAAGCACAGCAGTGTGAAAGGAACAAAGAAAACGCAGTACCACTAAAAAAAAAAAAAAGAAATACAACAATATGGCAGCAATAAACTCATACCTATCGGTAATCACACTGAGTGTAAATGGCTTAAATGCACCCATAAAGAAACAGAGAATGGCAGAATGGATGAAAAATCATGACTCATCAATATGTTGTCTACAAGAGACATACCTTAGACACAAAGACACAAATATATCAAAAATCAAAGGATGGAAAAAAATATATCAAGCAAAGAGTAACCAAAAAAGGGCAGGAGTAGCAATACTAATCTCAGATAAAAATAGATTTTAAGGCAAAATCAACCATAAAAGACAAGAACAGTGTTATAGATTGAATGATGTTCCCCGAAAAATACGTGTCAACTTGGCTAGACCATGAATCCTAGTATTGTGTGGTTGTCCACCATTTCGTAATCTGATGTGATTATCCTATGTGTTGTAAATCTTAACCTCTAGGATGTTAATGAGGCAGGATTAGAGGTGGTTATGTTAATGAGGCAGGACTCAATCTACAGGATTAGGTTGTATCTTGGGTCAATCTCTTTTGAAACATAAAAGAGAGAATCAAGCAGAGAAGAGAGGACCTCCTATCACCAAGATAGAAGAGCCAGGAGCAGAGCACATTCTTTGGACCTGGGGTCCGTGAGCAGAGAAGCTTCTAGTCCAGGGGAAGATTGATGAGAAGGCCGACAGAGAGAGAAAGCCTTCCCCTAGAGCTGATGCCCTGAATTTGGACTTTCAGCTTACTTTACTATGAGGAAATAAAATTCTCTTTGTTAAAGCCATCCACTTGTGGTATTTCTGTTATAGCAGCACTAGATGACTAAGACACCATCTTACCCTAATGTTTGGCACTAATCAAAAAAACAGAAAATAACAAATGTTGGAGAGGTTGCAGGGAGATTGGAATACTTACACACTGCTAGTGGAAATGTAAAATGGTACAACCACTATGGAAAATGATATGGTGCTTCCTTAAAAAGCTAGAAATAGAAATACCATAAGATCCAGCAATCCCACTTCTAGGAATATATCTTAGAGAAATAAGAGCTGTCAGACAAATAGACATATGCACACCCATGTTCATTGCAGCATTATCCACAATAGCAAAAAGATGGAAAAAACCTAAGTGTCCATCAACAGATGAATAGATAAACAAATTATGGTACATACTCATAATGGAATACTACTGAACGTTAAAAAATAATGATGAATCCTTGAAACATATCACAACATCGATGAATCTGGAGGGCATTATGCTGAGTGAAATAAGTCAATCACAAAAGGACAAATATTGTATGAGACCTCTATTATAAAAACCCAAGAAAAGGTTATACAAAGTAAAAAACAGTCTTTGATGGTTATGAGGGAGGGAGGGTTGTGGAGGGGAAATCACTATCTAGATGGTAGACAAGTGTTAACTTTGGTGAAGGGGAAGACAACACACAACATAGGGGAAGTCAGCACAAATTGACCAAGGCAAAGTCATAGAGACTTCCTAGACACATCCAAACACCTAGAGGGATCAAGTTACTGGAGCTGAGGGCTAGGGACTATGGTCTAGAGGGACATCTACATCAATTGGCATAACATAGTTCATAAAGAAAATGTTCTACATCCTACTTTGGTGAGTATTGTCTGGGCTCTTAAAAGCTTGCAAGTGGCCATCTAAAATATATCTATTGGTCCTATCACATTCAGAGCAAAGAAGAATGAAGAAAAACAAAGACACAAGGAAAATATAAATCCATAGGACTAATGGACCACATGAACAATAGCCTCCACCTGCCTGAGTGCAGAAGAGCTAGATGATGTCCAGTTATGATCACTGACTGCTCTAACAGAGATCACAAGAGAAGGTTCCGGACAGAGCAGGATAAAAATGTAGAACAAAATTCAAATTCACAAAAGAAAGACCAGACTTACTGGAATGACAGAGACTGGAGGATGCCCTGAAACTATGGCCCCTGAACACTCTGAACTGAAGCCATTCTCAAAGCCTACCTTTCAGCCAAAGATTAGACAGGCCTATAAAACATACCTGAGGTATGTGCTTTGTAGCTCAATCAAGTATACGAGACTAAGTGGACAACACCTGCTGAAAAGCAAAGACAAGAAGGCAAGAAGGGACAGGAAACCTGGAGGAATGGACACTAGGAACCCCGGGTGTAAACTGAAAGGTGGAGAGTGCTGACACATTGCAGGCACTGCAACAAATGTCACAAAACTGTATGTGTATAAATTTTTTGAATTGGAAACTAATTTGTGATGTAAACTTTCATCTAAAACACAGTAAAATTACAAAAAAAGAGTGCTATGACCTCCAAGTATGTAACTAGTGTTTGAGATCAGTGGCTTTCTAACTTACCATAGCCGAAGAGTCTTTTCTTCAAAGGAAATCTTATGCAGAAGCCAATATATGCCAACAGACACACAGAGTAGCTGCTTTGAGTGAGAGGGAAGGAGACCCCAGGGTAATGAGGTAGAGAGTCCACCAGAAGGACAATTGCTAGGAGTCCTTATTAAGGTGACAGATGCCTGGCCTCCATTCAGAAGCTCTGACTCTTCCTCTGTCAGGGATGGCATGTGGGAACCTGCATTTTAAATGAGGTCCTTGGGGAGTTCTTTGAAACACTAAAATCTGAGCAACATCACTGAAGAACTCAGTTAAGTACGGTTTGAAAAAACACAATTTCAGGCAATAACACCAAGTATTGGAGAATTCTGAGATGATAGAAATAGGAAAAGGCTCAGTGGGTTCTTGGTGTAAAGGGAGAGGCTACAGTGATTAGGAGCCTGGACTCTATGACCAGGTTGTCTGGGTTCATACCCTGGCTCTGCAGGTTACTAACTCTATAATCTTGAGCACATTATTTAACCTCCATATAAGTGCCTTCTTCATAAACTATATCCCTTGTTGTAAAATAAGGATATTGATAATCACAGGTTTGTTGGGAAGATTTTGTAAATGAATGCAAAGTTTTTAGAGTAATACCCATATTATAGCAAAATACTTTCCTTTATTTTCCGCCCACCTTTGATCAAACATTTCACAAAGTTGTTTCTAGTTTCCCTTCCTACTTCTTCTCTCCTCCTTTTCTCATTTCTTTATGGCCTTTTTTATTCATATTCTGTTGTATTTGCCCATTTTGATACCAAAAGTACAGTATGGTAGAACAGAGGTAGAGAAAGGGAAACCACGTATTTATGGCTGATGGTATCAGGATCAAGTTGAGAAGATTATGAGGAGGATTGGAAGGGAGAAATTCTTTCAGTGACCTTGAAGTCATGATGGGAACCCCACAAAATACAGGGAAATATATACACCAGTCTTAGCTGAAGGCAGTTTCACTTCCATAACAGACTGGGTAAATCCTGATGATACAGCTATAGGCCCAGAGCTATTTTCTGATGTACAGTTTGAGTCAAGCTGTAGCCTCACTTCCCATGGCTGACCAGCAATTGTAGTGCAGACATTCCCAGAAGGAGGTGCATACACAATGTGTGAATAGCTTTAGTCACATCATCTTTTAACGCAAAAATACAAGCCAATGTAGTAAGTATATTTCAATCATTGCAATGAGTTTATCATTTCAAAAATTTCAGGCACATACAGTGCCTTAAGAAAACAAAATGTATATCTCAAACCAGCTGCTGTAGAGTCAACTCCAAGTCATGGTGACCCCAGGTGTGTCAGAATAGAGCTGTGCTCCATAGAGTTCTCAATGACTGATTTTTCAGATGTAGATCACCAGGCCTTTCTTTCAAGGCATGTCTGGGTGGAATCAAACCTCCAACCTTTAGGTTAGCAGCCAAGCACATTAACTGTCTGCACCACCCAGGGATCCTGTGTAATATTTACCCAGTGGTAAAATATTGTGTGCACATTTTACTGCACATAGGGCGGTGATATTGTCCCCACAGGGATGAAAATTGGTTCTTGGGTGGTGATAAAAATCTTAGATATGACAGTGGTTTGTGGTTCTCCAAAAGGCCCTAATATATAAACAGATACTCAATGTATCTGAGGTATTAAAATGTCATGGGGGGTGTCTTAGTCATCTAGGGCTGCTATAACAGAAATACCACAAGTGAATGGCTTTAACAAGGAGACATTTATTCTTTCACAGTCTAGGAGGCTAGAAGTCCAAATTCAGGGCGTCAGCTCCAGGGGAAGTCTTTCTCTTTCTGTCAGGTCTGGAGGAAGGTCCTTTTCATCAATCTTCCCCTGGTCTAGGAGCTTCTCAAAGCAGGGGCCCCAGCTCCAAAGGACACGCTATTCTCCTGGCTCTTGTTTCTTAGTAGTATGAGGTCCCCATCTATCTCTGCTCCCTTCTATCTTTTATAACTCAAAAGAGATTGGCTTAAGACACAATCTAATCCTGTAGATTGAGTCCTGCCTCATTAACATAACTGCCACTAATCCCATCTCATTAAAGCCGTAGAGATAGGATTTACAACACGTAAGAAAATCACATCAGCTGACAAATGGTGGATACACAATACTGGGAATCATGGCCTAGCCAAGTTGACAAATATTTTGCGGGTACACAATTCAATTTATGACGGGGAGAAGGGCAATTAGGGGAAAAAAAAATCTAAAAAGACTCCTTAGGGAAGGGCAATAATAATAATAAAAAGAGGCTGAAAAGCACTTTTAGTGGAATAAACTGCTGCAAATACAGTGGCAGAAAAAACTAGGGGATGTTGGACGAAAGAGCTTTTTAAGGCAGAACCATTAAAACAATCCTGATGACTGCTAAAGATTCCAAGGGGGCTTCAGAGCTGCTGGAAGATATCATAATTGGCAAAAGTTTTAAGATTTTCTGTAAGATAGGGTTAAATTAAATAAATGTGTCATAAAGTATGCTGCATTGTGTTTTCAGTTAGATTACTGCCTGATTCAACAAAGCTTTAGCATCAGCAACTAAGAAATCAAAAGAGAGATCCACCATGCATTCTTGAATTAAAAATCATGCCCCATGAATTCTCAACTATGACAATAGCTACAATAAAATTATTGCGATGCCCAAACTCATCTAATCACACATTCTGTCTGGCCTCTTCAAGCATACATACTACACAAAAAAATGAGTCCCGGCCTTTCTTTCTCTCTGCTAGATGTAAATAGGAAGGAATGTAGGAAAGATTATGATCAAAGTTCTGTCGTAAATGCTTATATTTTCCCAAAATGCAGACTTCATTCTAGAGAGGATATCAGTTTAAAATTTAGTTTATTAAGACAGGGTGAAAGGCAGAAGTTTAAAAGAGCAGTATTAATATTCTGTTCCAATCAACTCCTGATTTCTGTTTTGAAGGGCACCATAAGATGGCTTGATTTTTATTACAGTGAAGAAAAGTAAAATGACTCCTTTCCATTAATCAGAAAGAACTGTAAAAATAGGCTTCACTAAAAGCGAACGCTGACAAGTCCAAATGGCAAGTTTGATTTTGTGAAAACATAAAGAATATCTTGAGAAATACCATAATCAATTCTGAAAAACTTAATGTTTTTCCTTTCCTAGCATGTCAGCTCTTGCAGTCCTCAACCCCAAATGCTTCTTTGCGTGATTTTCTTCTGTACAGAGGATAATAAACTATGTAGCTCCACACTGAATGGCAAACGTCATTTCTGCATTCCCATTAAGCCCACACTCCGGCCGGCAGTGATCAGTACGCTTGGTTTTGAACCAAGACCCTTCAGACCCGCAAAGATCCTCCCTGGCAATGCAGGACGGAGAGCCGTCACTGATTTATGTTCTCTCAGCAGTGCCTGACAAGCGATGCACTAGGAAACAAAGTAGAAAACCATGTGAACGCCACCAACAGGCCCTTGGGGAAATGCTGCGCAGCAGGGATCAGGAACCATACCTAAAAGTCAACAAAACTGAGACTCGAGGTAGCACATGTTACTTAACGTGAAATGTGGCCTCTGCATGTTCTGTACCAAAGTAGTTCCTCTGAACCACAAGGACTCTCTTGCACTCAGACTGATAAGCCTGTTTCTGGGGTGGGGTCATGGAAGTGCCAATCACATAGGCTGCTGACCGTTGCCCCTCTTTAGTCACACCCCATAGATTGCTTTGACTGGCAGCTATGATTGGAATAACCACCGCCACTACAACCTCCAAGTATTTGGACTTAGATTCCCTACAGATCAAACACCTTGTAGGACAAGTGGGATTAGAGAACCATCTCTGACAAAGTCCGCGTTATCGCAGGCAGCCCACAGCGTGAGAATTCTGCTGGTTAAGACTCAGATGTATTCGTAAATATAATATGCAAATTATTAATATAAAATGCAAAGTTTTTGTTGTTTTCTGAATGGAAAAGTAGAGCAGATTTTTTTTAATGTGGTGCAGTATTGCTGGAGAACTTTGACGTCTGCTAAAAGTATTAAGAGTAGCAGTAGTAGATCAACCAGACGGTAAATACAGGTAGCTATAGGAAAGGGAGAAAGAAGAGTAAGAGGAAAAGTAGCGTCAGTGACATTTTAGCAGCTAGTCATGGGTGACTCACACAGTCCATGCAGTGCCAGGAATCTGGGTCCCTGGGCTTGATTCTTTCATATCTTCTGAACAGAAACCACAAATAGTTTAAAACAAAATCATTCTGCTTAAATGTAAAATACTCCTAGACAGAAATGGAACAGATTACTCAAAACCTTTACATTAATGCTTGGTGGTTTAAACAGAAAGAAAATAATTAATTAAGGGACAAAACATCTTTGTAGAAAGAGCTGACATGAAAAACTCACATTTGAGTTCCAAAGGTTCCATCTGGATAAACTTGCACATCGAGCATATGAGAGGAAGTGATTGCTCATTCTTTGTAATGCATCTGGGAACTCTGGTGGCACAGTGGTTAAGAGCTTGGCTGCTAACCAAAAGGTTGGCAGTTCAAAACCACCAGCTGCTCCTCAGAAATGCTATGGGGCAGTTCAACTCTGTCCTATACGGTCGCTATGAGTTGAAATCGACTGGACAGCAATGAGTTTTGGTTTTGGTAATACATCTGCCCATCAGTTGTTAATGTAAGGACAGTGAATCCATATTTTCTGTCAACAATTCCATACACTATAAATCCCCAGAAAACATTACTACTTAAAGCACATAATCCATGTTAGAGAGTCCTGCACAGCAGAGGCAATGGACAAATGTCAGCTTCCTTTCTAACATTTGACAGGCCAACTTGTTTTTTTGGAAGATGTCCTCCTCACACAAACATAGGCACTGTTCTAAGGGGAAAACAAAGTGCCATTCCTGTCAAAAAGTCTTAAATCTAGTGTGAAACTCTTCATCCAGATGAGCAATAACAAAAACCTCCCTTAGCTCTTTCCCTGAACCAGTGATTCCTAGAAGACCTGTATTTATTCCAACACGGTGGCCCATGTAATATCTCTCCAGTTTTGAGGTGAATTCTGATGGGACATATTATTCATTTGTTGCTCCTCTAGGTAACCCATTTGGCATGATATTTCACCGAGTATTTTTACTTTTTTTTTTTTTTGGTTTTAAATAACTTCACAACAGCTGTGCTCTGAATCAGCATCTTTTTGTTTCTTGTAAAGTGGCTGGAATCTGGGAATTTTGAAAGATGCTTCTTCATACCATTGATCAAAGATCCCTTTCCCTGAGAACTCGTTCACTCCCTAGCTGTACATTAATCAAATCCTCCCCTTTTCTCAAGCGTCAAATGTGTTTTGCTTACCTCCCCATAGCTTTAAGCATGAACCCACATTAGGAAAGTTGATGAAGTAGCTCTGTTGTCAGGAAGATCCAAAGGTCCTTTCATCTCAAAGGCTACAAATTCCATCTCTTTTGTCAAACCCGTTTACTAAATGGTAAGGCCATGTCTTATCTGACCCCTTTGAGGCCCTGTATTGTGGGGTTGGAGCCAACACCTGAGACTTGGCAGCAACCAATCTTGGATGTTTATGAAACAATGACCTACAAGGGTCGACCTCCTATGGGGCATGACCCTTCAATACACATCCGGGATCCTTTTCCAATGGCCAACTCGTCACTTTCCTAACTGTCAGTGTCTCAACCGTTTGTCTCCGGTGAGTCAAATTGCCTTTTACAATAAATTTTTATTGGCCTTCTATAATTCTCTTTGATTTGAAGCTTTAATTAGGAGTCATCATGGGCACATAAAACTTACTTTTGTCTTTGTAGCAATAGGTAGTTATCATTTCACCCCACGTAGCAAAAGCTTTGTTCCATGCCCAACTTTTAGCTTCCTAATCATATTATAATTGCCTGCATTTGTACTTCTCCTGGCTTAGTCGGTCTCATTCTGAGAAAAGTCATTCTAATTCAAAATGAATACGTAAATAAATTACTAGTATTTGCCAAACCAAAACATCACACCAGTCCTTTAAGAAATGAGGAGAACTCAGCCTAGAAATCTGTTGCCTAGCAACAGGGCACTAACTTTGCTCTCCATTTTCAAACCAGTTGATAGCCTCCTGTTGGCCTGTCTTATTAGGAAGGAATTTTTGGCTTTTTCTCTTTCAGGGAACTGACTTCAGCCGTCCTCAGTTTTTTCTGAGTTTCATAGTAATCCTGGTTCTCAGGAGATCCCGATGTGTTTCCCTTCCCTGGTAAAAATGACTTTTATCCCCAATTAAACACGGTTTCCAAGAACAATTGCCATATTTCTTATAAAAGGACACCCGGCTCAAATGGAAGTTTAATTGATTTTAATTAATAATAGTAACACCAAGCAACTAAATGGCACTTTATACTTCGCAAAGCCCTTTCATGTCCACTAACTCTTTTAATTAAAATTTTAGATGCTTATCCAAACTTCATTGACTTATGACACCGTGCTCCAAAGTGTTTGAACTATGGAAAAATGGTTTGTGGTGGTGTTGTTGTTTGGCTTTGCTTTGTTTTAAATCAGAGGCAGTATCTGATGACCAGACTTTCATATGGTAATTTGGCATTTCAACTCCTCAGTCTGACCAGGAATCTAGAGGAAAATCAAAATAACATCTTTTATCCGCTCCTTTTTTTTCTTCCGCACTGGTTTGTGGGTGATAAGCCTTGTGCAGGGGTGGTGAAACAAGCGAACAGCACCATTTCTAGCTCTTCTTCCAACCCTAGCTCCTCTGGGTGTTCAGCAGGAAGCAGCGTCACGGGGATGTGGGGGAGACGGAGGCTGCATATCTCAGGTGGCTCCTGTATTCACAGCTATCTTGAGGCTTTTTTTGTGCTATTCAAGGTTTTTGAAAGCTTCTCTGTGTGAGAGCATCTCCTTAGAATCTATAGCACTGCTGCTTTAAATGTCACTATGAACCACGTCAGCGGTGTTGAATTGTTCATGAGTCTTAGTTTTGACTCTGGCCCTTCTGATGCAGCTCTCCACCTGGCTTCCATGTTGACTCCCTAATTTTGCCCTGGTGTTAGCTGTCCAGACTTCATAAGCACAGTGATTTCTATTCTTTGAAAAATCCATGTCAAGGAGCAATTTCCTAGGAGGCTGAGTTCCAGGTTAGGCAAAAGAATGGCAAAGTGTATTTAAATCACCCCTATCTCTTCAGTATATATACTCTACAGTATGTATACTCAAGGTGACCCCATGTACAACAAAACAAATCTCTGCCTCGCTATGCGCCATCCCCATGATCGGTTGCGGATTGAACAGTGCTCCACTGGGATCCATAGAGTTTTCATTGACTGATTTTCGAAAGTAGATCACCAGGCCTTTCTTCCTAGTCCTCCTTAGTCTGGGAGCTGTTCAGCGTTATAGCAACACACAAGCCTGCACTGGCAGACGTGTGGTGGTGCTTGTGAGGTGCATTGGCCAGGAATGGAACCCAAGTCTCCCACATGGGGGGCGTGAGAATTCTACCATTAAACCACCAATGGCTCATCCAGTTTTTGCCCTTAGCAGATGGAAACAAAGCTTCAGCATAACTCTTCGAAAAATCTACTCAGACAGTCAATGTAAAGATGTGAATAAACAGATGAGGGAATTTCACTTCGAAGGACTGTGTTTAGACATTAACAAAATATAAGAGAAACAAATGTGTCCTAAAATAGCTAATCCCTTTGGCAACTGTATTATCTGGTATGTGTTTAACGATATGTGAATATATATACCTTAAGACTCCAAATATCTATTGTAAAGAAGTAGAGAAAGAATATAGTTAAATATTCATTCAGACTTCCCA
The DNA here is from genome assembly GCF_000243295.1 of Trichechus manatus latirostris. Lineage (NCBI taxonomy): Eukaryota > Metazoa > Chordata > Mammalia > Sirenia > Trichechidae > Trichechus > Trichechus manatus. The sequence goes on from NW_004444131.1 coordinate 2,294,495, forward strand.
CAACACTTGCATTGTCCAAGTAAACCTTAGTAGACAGTAGGTTTCTTTCATTCTTTTTTTTGTCTTTTCACACCAGAAAAAGGATTTCCCAAAACTCTTTCTCACCCTCCTACTTCATCCTCCCCCACAGCAGGCGGTTGGCCTATGCATCACCTCCGAGTGGCTCATCTCATTGGAAAGCATTAGAAAAAAGTGTCCAAGCTCAGGCACAGAGGACAGGACCGTATCACTAGGGAGTGTCCTCTGGCCAGCACCAGCTATATAATTTGTGAAGCCCAACCCAAAACATTGTATATCCATACAATGGAGCATTATTCAGCGATAAAGAGAAGTCCTGATACACGCTCTGACGTGAAAATATTATGGTAAGTAAAATAAGTCAGACTCAAAAGGATAAACATCGTATGATCCCACTTATGTGAAATATCTATAACTGGCAAATGCATAGAGATAAAAGTAGATTAATGGTTACCGGGGCGGGGGAGGAGGAAATAGGAAGTTATTGCTTAAGGGGTACTCAGTTTCTGTTAGGATGATGAAAATGTTTTGGATATAGATAGTGGTGATGGTTGTACAACATTGTCAATGCAATCATAATGTCACTGAATTATATAATCCCAAAATGTAAAATGGCAAATTTTGTTATATATATTTTACCACAATCATTTTTGTTTTAATGACAGAGGTTGTGTTTGAAATCTGGTCTGATGACTCCCAAAGTGTGCCACTGCTGCTGTCCTCTGTAAGTTCAGGAAAGCTTATTCTTGCTTCCCTTCTTAGCAGTAGGGCCAAGTCTATTCAAAATAGTGAATGAGGAAACCTAATGAGTCAATAAATCTGGTTGTTGAAATAACAGAGCTTCCCTAGCACCTATCTGCACCCCTCCTTTCTCTGGGCATTCACCCTCTTTCCAGGAGCCCAGTGCCCTCACTATCTCCTAGGACCTCCGTTCCCCTATACCCTCTACCTTGATGCAAACAACATCTTAAACCCTGGGCCTTTCCCAACCTTTCTTTCCATCAAAACGTCCCTATTCTATGTCCCACTCATTGAAGGGAATACTGTCTGCCCAGGTACCTGATCAGATCAACATGTTAATGAGTCAGTGCTTAACGCAAACATTTCCGTAACTCAAACAGTGCCTTAATTTAACACCCAAAGATGTGACTAAAGCCTGAGTTTTAAGGCTTTATTACAAGGTCAGTGAGTGAGTTTTGTTGTTGTTGTTTTCCATGAGGGATGCTTTTCTGAACCCCTCAAATTATACCTTAGTCACATTAAGGAAACCCTGATGGTGTAGTGGTTAAGAGCTGTGGCGGCTAACCAAAAGGTCGGCAGTTCAACTCCACCAGGCACTCCTTGGAAACTGTATGGGGCAGTTCTACTCTGTCTTATAGGATCACTATGAGTCAGAATCAACTTGACGGCAATGGGCTTTTATGGGTTTTAGTCACATTAGGCCTGGTATGTCAATAGCATTTTTACCAGTATAAAAAAAATAAATAAATGATTTAACCATGGTTATCAGATTTGTAGGTTAGGTAACAGGTATGCAGAAAATAACTTGAGGTACAAGAAAGCTTTCCCCGGCAATAGCAATAAAATACTTTACGTTTGATTTGTAATATCTGTATCCTGTTAGTGCTAGCCCTGCAGTGAACAAAATTGCCACTTCTGCCAAATTTCATGGTCAGTAATTCTGTGATATGGAGCTATGTTCATTAAAATGAAATCATCAATGGCCTTACATTGATGACCTATGACAGACTTGAACCTTCTCTCCCAAAAGTACGCTTGTAACTCAAACCACTTTGTTATATAGTTCACTAAAACAGTTTTGAAATACTTGGGAAGCATTAATATAGAAAAAAACACACAGTGTCTCATAATTTCCACATTGTCCTTATTTGATACAAGATATTATCTCTCAAGTGCTCATCTTTGACAAGAAAGAAGCTATGTTGTATATTGAGCCCAGTACGTGCAAACGTTTGGAGAAATTTGAAAAGAATAATCATTTATGTTTAGTTTTGGAATATGATCTTACCCTTACATTTAACGATGGTTGTGTCTGATATTCCATGAAATTTTTAAACTGTTTTAGTGGACTGTATAATGAAAAAATGACTTGTAACAAGATAACCAAGTCATACTACAAAGATGATACAGAAGAATCTGAGACGAGTTTCCTAATCTTGTTCTTTCTGCTTGTCCTCTGTAGCATTAGCCATTATTTACCCTCTTTGGAGCCTCTCTCTTTCCTTGGCTGCCATGACACTGTACTGTAATTAATCTTTTTCCTCTCTTAGTCTCTTTCTCCTTTGCAGCGCCTCTTCCTCCCTGCCGTGCTCCAAAGGCCAGTTGTGGCTCTTTCCTCATCCCTTCTCTCTACACATATACTGTTACTCTTAGCTACTTGTCACAATGTCATCTTATCACTTTGGCTCCAAATTTCTGGTCTCTTTACCAACTTCAAATCCTCCATTTTCAGTAATCTGAACAGCTCCTCCATGAGCTCAAGAAATCTGAAACTAAACTCCCAAGGTAGAATACACTGGTTGAGGAGATAGTAAATTCCCTATTATTGGATACGTCTATCTGTCTATCCTTAGGCTGAACATTCCTTTGGCAAGAAGATACAGCAGGGTCTTGAACACTGGAAGTAAGACTGGACAACATGAGGTTGAATTAAGGTCCTCATCAACAATGAGCTTCTATAAATCATGAATTTTCCCCAAAACCAGTTTCTCCTTTTAAATTTCTCCTGGTCAGTTTTAACTCTTAATTTTCATTTTCTTTCCATATCTAATTAGTAACCAATTCTTCTTGATTTTTTTATACACATTCTTTCTAATCACTGATTCTGTTGTTTTTATCTGCCCTTGAGTCTACCCCAACTCATGGCAATCCCATGCACAACGGAATGAAATGTTGTCTGATCAGTTGTGGATAAGACTGTTGTGATCCATAGGGGTTTCATTGGCTGATTTTCAGAAGTAGATCACAGGATTTTCTTCCTAGTCCATCTTTGTCTGGAAGCTCCCCTGAAACCTGTTCATCATCATAGCAACACATATGCCTCCACTGACAGACAGGTGATGGCTGTGCAAGAGGTGCATTGGTTGGGAATCGAACCTGGGTCTCTCACATGGAAGAAGAGAACTCCACTGAGCCACCACTGCCTCCCACAACTTTATTGGATCCATCCCATTCTCCATTCCCATCACCTCCAGGCCCATAGACTACAAAGTTAGGCCAATGCAGTTGATGCATTGCAAGGGCCCACAGCCTTTGAGAGGCCTTGACAGGTCTACCTGGGATGCATCTAGAGCCAGAGCTTCTGTAGCACCCTTTTATCAGCCAGGCTACTGCTGCCACCCAAGACCTTAGGGGAAACTCTCAGAGGAAAAAGCTTTAGTAAATGGAGGAAAGAGAGGAAGGGGAAAGAATGGGGAAGGAAAGCAAAGGGAAAGGCAGGTCCGGAGCCTGTATTTGATCCCCAGTCAATTGCCATGTCCTTCAGTGCAGACTGCTGGACTTTGCAGCTGCCTCTGCGTCTGGACTCCCCTTCCCAGGTCTGCAGTGACTGCTACTGAAGCATCCTTATTCTGTTCCATAAGTTCACTGCCACCTCTTCCCCTCAAAACCCTCAACCTCCATCTTTCCTCCACTATCCAACAACTTCTTGAATACTTAACCCATTTTCTCTTCTAGGAGAAAGTGAGAATCTTTTCATTGTACTAGAGAACCTCACATTAGGCTCTGGGTCAGGTTCCATGTTTACTCATTATATCACCAGACTCCTTGAAGACCTACTACCTCTAGTTATCAAGATTCTACCTATTCTTAAACACCAAACCAAATATCTCCTGATTTTCTAAGCTTCTCCCCCAATTTCAGTCAAAAATGATCTCTTCCTCTTCATGTATGAACTAAGATTTTATATTACTTATATGGTGACACCTCATGCCCAAAGTACTTGAATTGCTTGTGTTTTAATTTTTGTACATAGTTTAGGTTTTCCACTAGTCACATTCTAGAGTTCTTACTAATATTTCTTTATATACATCACAATATTAAATAGTGTCTCGGTAGGCATTTGAAATTTTTTCATTGGCTAACTAAATTAATGAATGAATAAATCTTTCCTAGCAACAACTCTTGCTAAAAACAGACTTTCTTTTCTTAAACTACCATAAATTTTGCTCTCTCAATATTCCTTGAGGGAGGCACATGTTTTGGTTTCAAAAGATTTTGCCACATATACCAAAAAAAAAAAAGCAAGAGTTAATATATGAACTAAACTATAATTAATATTAATTACTGTCTATGATAGTTCACAAGTTTTTTGTTTGTTTGTTTGTGTTTTTAAGGTACAGTACTTTGGTAGTGTCAGTGATGTCAAACTTGAAAGTAAGGTTTTCCACCGAAAAACATTTACAGTTACCTAGAGTTACCAGGGTATCTATATGTGCATACTCTTATTGTTGCTAGATGCACTTAGTGAAAGGCCTGGAGCAAAATTATTATATGATCACTAAGTTTAAAGTGCTCACTTAAGTCTAGGAAAAAAAATACTGAAAAAATACATAAAGTATGAATGAGACAAGATCTCCACAATCAACTTTAACAAATGCTCATGTAAGATTTATACCACTCTCAAAAGATTTACTCTCTTCGCTGTAGTATACTAATAAAGGGAGGTAGTTCTTAGCTGAGAAATTACTAGCCTTCTGTTTCAAAAACATGACATTGTATTCCTAAAATAATAAAAGTCACAATATCAATTTGAAAAGAGATTATATTAGATGATATTTTCGCTCTACAAGTAAAGAACCATCTATCTGACATCAGAGTTGGTGTGTTTCAAACACCAAAATGTTTCTATATATTTAAGACCTAAATGACATTATTACTTGAATTTTTAGAGCAATGTTGAAAGTAGTGACATTCAGCTAGCAGTTCAGCCAAATCTGTACACTTCCAGTCTGTATAGTACATCAGTATTTGTTCAAGAAGTTGTCAACTGCCAGGCACTGTGTTAAGCTTTAGGAATGAAAAGATGAACAAGACATGGCCCTAAAGTAACTCTTATATTAGGCTGGGGGATAGGCACGCAAACTAACACTTACCATGTGGTAGGTGCTTTATTAGAGGCATGTTCCAGGTATCATGGAAAGACATAAAGATGGCAGCTCCAAACTCTGCCAGGGAAACAGGGAGAAGCAGGAGAAGGCAGGAGAAGAGATTAGACATGGCTTCACTAGGAGGGTACGTGTGATCCGGGTCTTGAAGAATGAGCAGGCTTCTGTTAGGAGAAAAGAAGGCTCTTACAGGTAGAGTGACCAACATGTCTGAGGCTTACAAGAACAAGAGAATCCTTTAATATGACTTGCCTCCTAATATCAAAGATTAAGTTTTGTTTAGTATAATTGTAACATTGACAGAATAGTATTTTAATTATTTGGAATTTTAAGATTTCAAAAGAAAAAAAGACTTTTTTATTTGTTGATCCAGTTTTGAAACAGAAAGTTCTGGCAGTTTTCTGTGAAGACATAGATTCACAATTAAAGCATACTCCTTTGACCTGGCCAGTCACCAGAATGATCTTTACTTATTAATATATAGAGAAGTTTTAAGATAGCTGGGGAAGAGATGAGCAAATGTTCTCATTCACCAAAGAAGTGACAATGTGTGTAAGTTAATGGAAATGACAGTGTCTCTGTCAGTAGATACAGTGGGAGGCCATGCCTACTTTACATGGAGAACCCTGGCTGTTCTTGACATTGGGGAGAAGCAGCTACTGTGGTATTAATCACTGAATACCACAACTTCGTACAAATTCTCAGGGAAGAAATCTGGTTGTACCAAGGGGCATTCTTAGCAACAGTATTCTGTGGTTCATTTCCTGAACATTTCATAATCCAACTTCTAGACTCACAATGGTTTAAACTGTGGACTAAGAAAGCAACAAAAAGATATTAATAAAGAATTGGTTGTAATAACAAAGCAATATAAAATAATTGGAAGCAACCTTATGGTCCAACAGTCAGGTTACAGTTGTGCAAATTATGAAACAGCCATAAAATAAAAAATGCTGCACTCATTAAAAACAGTGCTTATAAAGAACTTGTGAAGACGAAACGTTTATATCACACTAAGTTTAAATTACAAAGGTGCATGATTGTGTATAAAACATGATCTCAATTAGCCAAGGATTCCTCTTGCTAACTTTGCTATCTCTTCATTCTCCCTCTCCACGTCTGGCCACTTGACTGTAACCTGCATGTGTGCAGGGATCTCGTCTGTTCATCAGTGACGAACACAGTGACTCACACAGAGTAAGGCTCTGGTGAATTTTGTTTGATGAATAAGTTAACTTTGTAAATAATATACATGTAATCCCTTGCTAAACCCTTAACATTTGGATGAAGTGAAGGTACAACTCATTAAAAGAAAAATCTTACTACTAGCTTCTCAACCACAAAGCAGAGTCTAGAGAATGATGCAAAAGAGTTTGTTACTTATCCTTACCACCTATGAGTCCCTACTGAGGACATCTAGAGGCAGGGAGTGGGAGCACAAGAGGGTCCTCTCTTCTCCCACCACAGCCCACATGGCCCCTTGGTCACTTAAAGCCTTCCCCATTCGCCCAGGCTCCTCCTTCCATTTGGGTTTTCGTTATCCCAATCAAGTCTCAGGGTGACACCTTTACGAGGAAAAAAACAACCAAAAAACTTTTACTATTAAGATGACCATCTTTTAACATAACTCCAAGGTGCTACAAGAGTCCTGTCTTCTTTTTCTCTTTCTAACCAAAGACTTCTTTCTGTTGTGAGTAACTTGTATGGGCCAGTGCTACAGACAGGATTGAGTATGAAAGGAAAGAAGAGAAACCCTTCATTGTCATGAATATAAATGTGCTGTGAAATGATTAGGGGAGTATGCACCAAAATATCAAGAATGCATTCCTCTAAGCAGTAAGATAGCAAATAATGTTCTATTGTGTTTATACATACTCGATTTTTCTACTTCCTAAAATTAGAATACAAAACTTAGAAAAACAATAAACATTTTTAAACCTAGTCGACTACAAATCACTAACAATTTTCAACATCTTTCTGTATCAATCCACAAACATGTTAAAAGAAACCATAATTTAGGGAAGACTGTATGTGCAATTAAAACAAGCCCTACAGAGCAGTGTTTTCTTTGAAATCATACCCAATCTGAAGAAAGTATCAATCACATTTCCCTATATACTCCAATTAGATCGTACCTCCTGAATTATTTTCAGGCAATACACAACTTGTGTGCAGTTTATCAAAAGTTTGCTTTCCAAAAAATTTTTTGGCTATGACTTAATCTGACAAAGGCCTAAACTCTAAAATCTATAGGAAAATCCAACACCTCTACAATAAAAAGACAAATAATCCAGTTAAAAAATGGGCAAAAGATATGAACAGACACTTCACCAAAGAAGATATTCAGGCTGCTAACAGACACAAGAGGAGATGCTCCCGATCATTAGTCATTAGAGAAATGCAAATCAAAACTACAACGAGATACCATCTCACCCCGACATTACTGGCAAAAATCAAAAGAACAGAAAATAACAAATGCTGGAGGAGTTGCAGGGAGATTGAAACTCTTATCCATTCCTAATGCAAAATGGTACAACCATTTTGGAAAACTATATGGCACTTCCTTAAAATGCTAGTAATAGAAATACCATACGTTCCAGCAATCCCACTTCTAGGAATATATCCTAGAGAAATAAAAGCCATCACATGAATAGACATATGTACACCCATCTTTATTGCAGCATTATTCATAATAGCAAGAAGATGGAAACAACCTAAGTACCCATCAACAGATGATTGGATAAACAAACTATGGTACTTACATACAATGGAATACTATGCAACGATAAAGAACAACGATAAATCAGTGAAACATCTCACAACATGGATGAATCTGGAGGGCATTATGCTGAGTAAAATAAGTCAATCATAAAAGAACAAATACTGTATGAGACCACTATTATAAAAACACATAAAAATGTTTTCACACAGAAAGAAATGATCTCTGATGGTTATGAGGGAGGGGAGAGATGGGAAACGAAAAACACTAACTAGATAGTGGGTAAGTGGCAACTTTGGTGAAGGGTAAGAGAGTACACAGTACTGGGGAAGTCAGTACAACTTGACCAGGGTAAAGTCATAGAAGCTTCACAGACACATCCAAACGCCATGAGGGACCAAGCTACTGGGCTGAGGGCTGGGGTCCCTCGTCTCAGGGAACATCTAGCTGAATTGGCATAACACAGTTTATAAAGAAAATATTCTACATCTGACTGTGACGAGTAGCGTCTGGGGTCTTAAAAGCCTGTGAGCGGCCATCTAAGATATATCTACAGGTCCCATCCTGGCTGGAGAAAAGCAGAAAGAAGAAAACCAAAGACACAAGGAAAAGATTAGTCCAAAGGACTAACGTACCGTACCACAGCTACCACAGCCTCCACCAGACTGAGCCCAGAACAACTGATGGTGCGCAGTTACTACCACCAACTGCTCTGACAGGGATCATAATAGAGGGTCCCAGACAGAGCAGGGAAAAAGTGTAGAACAGAATTCAAATTCACAAAAAAAAAAAAAAAAAAAAAAAAAAAAAAAAACCCAGGCTTGTTGGTCTGAGAGAGACTGGAGAAACCCCTAGAGTATGGCTCCTGGGTACTCTTTTAACTCAGTACTGAAGTCTCTCCTGAGGTTCACCTTTCCAAAGATTAAACAGATCTATAGGGCCGACAATAACACATGTGAGGAACATGCTTCATAGTTCAATCTTGTATATGAGACTAATGTGCACACCAGCCCAAAAGCAACCACGAGAAGGCAGGATGGGACAGGAAAACTGAACGAATGGAAACTGGGAACCTGGGGCGGAGGAGGGGAGAGCATTAACACAGTGTGGGGTTGGCAACCAATGTCACAAAACAATTTGTGTATTAACTGTTTAATGAGAAACTAATTTGCTCTGTAGACTTTCACCTGAAGCACAATTAAAAAAGAAAAAGAAAAGAAAAAAAGTTTGCTTTCCAAAGATTCCTCGCAATTTCATTTGATTTTCTATAACTGCTGAGCTCCTCTGGAACGGTGAGTCTGAATACACGGTAAAATCCTTTTTCTTAAGATTCCAGCTCAGTATTTATTATAAAGAGATTTGGATTTCTGCACTAAGCAGAGAAATCAGAATCTCAACTCAGTGATAATTACTATGGTAAGCAAGGCTAGATCATTATGGATTTTGCTGGTCAAACGCCCTGTGAGTTATTGAATATGCACCACTTTGGGGAAGCAGAAAAAGCTGGGATGCCTCTATGGTCTTTTTCTTTGTTGTTAGCTGTTATCAAGTCGATTCTGACTCATGGTGACCCCATGTGTACAGAGTAGAACTGCTCCTGAGGGTTTTCAAGGCTGTGACCTTTCAGAGCACATCACCAGTCTTGTCTTCTGAGGCACCTCTGGGTGGGTTCAAATGCCAACCTTTCAGCTAGTACTCAAGCACTTAACCATTTGTGCCACCCAGGGACTCCATCTTTTTCTTTACATATTTATTATTGACTGATTTATTGATTCATTGCTAAATACAAGTCAGTTAAGCTATAATCATGTTGCTGAGCATGATGAGAGAATCAACAAAGAAATCCAAAAGGAGCAAAAGTATATTGTGTCAGTGTTGGAGCCCCAATAGTGCAATGGTTAAACGCTGGGCTGCTAACCGAAAGGTTGGTGGTTCGAACCCACCCAGAGTGTCCATGGGAGAAAAACCTGGCAATCTGCTTCCATAAATATTACAGCCTAGGAAATCCCACTGGGCACTTCTGCTCTGTTACATGGGGTCGCTATGAGTCAGAAATCAACTCAATGACACCTAACAACATAGTTCTTTATATCCTGTGTACAGCTATTGTACATTGTCTATCATTTGCAACAATCTTCCTTAATGACTCCCACATATTCTAATTCACACTTCACCACAATACTCACATTCTCTAGCTCCTGAGAACAGACTAATTGAGAGGGTGTGCTGTATTACAAAGTACAATTTGCCTAAAAAGGAGATTGCCATCTCCCTCATTAATTTTACATTACCATACTGTGTTTCTATTGATGTTATCACAATGCTTTCTGCAGCTACTTACAGCGATTGCAAAAATACACAGATTGCTCTGTCATTAAGAAGAGTAAATGATTTTTTGAGTGATGCAAGTAAAGGAAAAACTTTCATGATCATTTTCTTTGGCTATAGTAAACTGTTCCATGATTACGGTATATGTTTATATGTAAACAGTCATGTGCAATATACATTGATGTGTTTGAGCTACTGCACTGCACTTATACTATTGAACTGTTTAAGATGACTTGCTCTCCTGAAGACTGTTGCTTTGATGGCACATAGACAAAAGAATCTATTTATAGTGTTAGAAAGATGTGACACCATCTCAATTTTTTCTGATAACCTAAATCGTTGAAAAAATGGATGGGAAAGGCTAGTCATAGAACAGCTACTAGCATAGTTGTCATCACATAGGATTTGATAAAGGAGCCCTGGTGGCACAATGAACACTTGCCTGCTAGCTGAAATGTTGGCAGTTCAAACCTACCCAGTGGCTCTGCAAGAGAAAGGTCTGGCAATCCAATCCTGTAAAGATTGCAGCCTAGTAAACCCTATGGGCCAGTTCTACTCTGTCACATGAGGTCACTATGAGTCAGAGTCGACTTGATGGCACTTAACAACATAACAGCGTACATACCAATGTACTAAAAGACAAAACCAATGGAAAACCCTTTGGAAACAAAGATAGTACTTCGCTGTGGAAAAACAGTGGACTAGGAAACAGAAAAAAGGGTTTCTAACCACACTCTGTCACTTACTTAAGTAATACTATGGGCAAATGTAGCACATTCATTTGCTAAGAGCCTGGACTTTTTAAGTAAGACAGACCTAGGCTTGACTAGAAGCCCTACCACTTACATTCATGTAACCTTGAGCAAATTATTCTCTGAGCCTCAGCTTCCTGCATCTTTAAAAGTGAGATAATAACAGTATCCAACTCACGAGATCATTGTAAATATTACATGCAATAATGCATGTAAAGTGCTTAGCATAGCATCTGGTAGATAAGAGGCATCCAATAACTGAGAGGTATTATTATTACTGATAAGATACTATTTCTGGGTCGCAACTTCTTTAGCTCTATGAGACAATTGGATGAGACCATATCTGAAGCCCTATCCAGGTATAAGAGTCTATGATTAAACCAGAGGATGATTATACTTTACAAAATAATTTCTCACATGAAGATTCAAAATAATATTTTAATTCAGTTCACAAAAACATTAACCTACATTTTGGAAATTGTAAGTGAGGCAAAAACCTGGTAATAGGGCTAGTATATAGGAATCAAGATTTTGTTTCTCTATGCTTATTTGTTTATCTTTCGCACCTGACAGTAAGGTTTTTGGAGAGAAAGATTATATCTTATCTGTTTTTGGAGACCCAATGCCCACCTTGTTGAGTGATTTAAAAACAAGTAATAAATGAATAATTTAATGACAAGAAAAAAGCAGCCTAAAATCCCTGTCTTTGTGGAAAATATAATCTAGTGATAGTACTTTAAAGAAAAATAAAGTATGGAAGGAATAAAAAAAATCTTGGGCTAAAGTTTGCAGTTGTAGTTAGAATGGACAGTGGGGGCCGGGGGGAGGGGGCTGACTAAGGATGTGACATTTGAGTGAAGAAAAGGTTATAATGGAGTAAGCCACTTTGATATCTGACAGAGGAACGTTCCAGACAGAGGGAAAGCAGGTGCAAAGACTCTCATGTGGTAGTCTGATTAGTGTGTTAAATAACATCAAGAATACTGGTAGGGTTGAACAAGAGGGAGCAATAGGGAAAGTAGTAGGAGGCGAAATCCAAGAGGTAGTAAGGAAAATAGTTTGGAGTTTGAACAGACAGCAACATGACCTGATTTCTTTTAACTGGATTACTTTGGTGGTTGTGTTGAGTAATCGGTAGGGGGATTAGGTAGGGGTAGAATAAAGGATATCAGTTAGGAAGTCATTGCCTCTTCTATAGAGAAAAGATAATGGTGGCTTGGACCATCACATGAGAGCTGATGAAAACTAATCATATCCAGGATAGATTGTGAAAGTTGAACTGTAGGATTTTCTCACAAATGGATTTGAAATTTAAAAAAAGAGAGAGAGAATAATCAAATGAACAATTGAAGGGAAGGAGCTTCCATTAGCTGAGATGGCAAGACTATGGGGAAACAGGTTTAGAGCTAAATATTAGGAGCTCAGTTTGGACTTGTTTGATTTGAGATGCATAGTAGACATCTGAGTACAAAATAAACAGATACAGAGTTTGGCATTTGGGGTAGAGGTTACAGCCAAAGGTATAAATTGGGAACCATCCATGAAGAGATGGCATTTAAAGCTACAAAACTCAATGAGATTATAAAGGTAATGTTGGTAAATAGACAATAGAAAGGGTCAAGGACTGAGCCGAAAACTACTCAAATGTTTGGAGATCTGTACCTAAAGAGAAAACAGCAAAAGATCCAACAAGGATAGCTAGGGGATAGGAGGAAAACCAGGAAAGTGTGGAGCATATAAATTAAGTGCACAAGGACATCAAGGGAACAGAGCTTAAACCACCATGTCAAATGCTACTATTAGGTCAAGTACAATGATGACTGAGAATCAGCCATTGGGTTTAGCAACACGGAGGTCATCAGTGACGTAGCTAATGGAGGTTTTTGTGGAGTAGTGGGGGCAAAAGCCTGGTTGGAGTGCATACAAGAGAGAATGAGTGGAGAGATTAGGGAAAGCATGTACAGGAAACTCTAAATTAGTTTGTATTAATAAGTGGAGAGCACTAAGACTTATCATAACCATACTTGCCAAACCAAAGACAAAGAAAGAATATTGAGAGCAGTTCAAGAAAAATGAAAAGTCACTTACAAAGGGGGAACAATAAGACTAAGCTCTGATTACTCAGCAAAAACTATGCAGGCAAGAAAGTAATGGGATGACATATATAAACCTTGAAAGAAAAACACTGCCAACCAACAATAATATATCCTGAAAAACTCTCTCTCAAATACTATGGTGAAATTAGGACATTTCCAAATAAACAGAAATTAAGGAAATTCATAAAAATCAAATCAAACAAGAAATAATAAAAGTAGTCCTTCAGTGACAGAACCAACATCAGACAAGAACCAGAGTCTAAGACACAGGACAGCATCAGACAGATATCAACCTAGATAAAGAGCTCTCAATAATAAAACAAAGCTAAAAGACATAAAACAGGGAAGCAGAGACGTCAATCTGTAACTGACAAAAATGTCAAAACAACAAAAGGGGGGGTAAATGGTGTAGGTATAAAACTTTCAAATGCAGAGGAAGTCAAGTTGATACCAAGTAATAAAATACTCGTTCAAGCTTAGGAAGATAAGGGTAAATTTCTAGGTAACCACAAAGAAAGTTAACAAACCTACTCATCAGAATAAAAAAGAAGAAAAACAAAGAGCCTCCGTAAACACAAAATGTATAATAATGAAGGAAAAGGGAAAAAAAAATCCACAAACAAAAGGAACTAAGCACAGGAAAGTAAGAGGAACAAAGAAAACATCAACACCACAAAAAAAGCACAATATGCCAGCAATGAACTCATAACTTACTGATAGTCACACTGAATGTAAATGGCTTAAATGCACCCCTAAAGAAACAGAGAATGGCACAATGGATAAAAAAAAGCACAACCATCAGTATGCTGTCTACAAGAGACACACCTTAGACACAAAGACATAAATATATTAAAACCCAAAGGATGGAAAAAAATATACCAAGCAAACAGTAACCAAAAAAGGGCAAGAATAGCAATACTAACCTCAGATAAAATAAACTTTAGGGCAAAATCAACCATAAAAGACAAGGAAGTACATTATATAATGATTAAAGGAACAATCCACCACAAAGACATAAAGTTAGTAAATATCTACACACCCAATGACAGGGCTCCAAAATACATAAAACAAACTGTAATGGCACTGAAAAGAGGAATAGACAGTTGAATAATAATATAGGAAATTTCAACACACCACCCTCAGTAAAGGACAGAACATCAAGAAAGAAACCCAACAAAAATACAGAAGATCTAAAGGCCAAAATCAACCAACCTGACCTCATAGACATATATAGAACATTTCACGCAACAGTAGCAAAGTATACTTTCTTTTCCAACACACATGGAACATTCTCCAGAATACACCACATTTTAGGGCACAAAGCATTCCAAAACATCAAAATAATACAAAGCATTCTCTCTCATCACAATGCCATAAAATTAGAAATCAATAACAAGAAGAGCAAGAGAAAAAAATCAAATACATGGAAACTGAGTAACACCTTGCTTAAAAACAACTGGATAACAGAAGAAATCAAAAGGGAATAAAAAAAAATTCCTAGAATTAAATGAGAATGAAAACACGTCATACCAAAACCTTTGGGACACAGCAAAGGCACTGCTCAGAGGTCAATTTATAGCAATAAACACACACATCAAAAAAGATAAACAGGCCAAAATCAAAACATTATCCCTAGAACTCAAAGAAAAAAAAGAAAGAGAACAGCAAAAGAATTCCACAGGCACCAGAGGCAAGGAAATAATAAAGACTAGAGTAGAAATAAAATGAAATAGAGAACAGGAAAACAATAGAAAGATTCAACGAGGGAAAAAGTTGGTTCTTTTAAAAGATCAACAAAATCAACAAATCATTGGACAAACTGACAAAAGAGAAACAAAATAGGAAGCAAATAACCCAAATAAGAAATAGACGGGGGACATTACAACAGACCCAACTGAAATGAAAAGGATCATAATAGAATACTATGAAAAATTGTACTTGTACTCCAACAAACTTAAGAGTCTAGAGGAAATGGACAAATTTCAAAAACACACTACCTACTTAAACTAACACAAACTGAGACAGAAAATCTGAACAGACCCATAACAAGAAAAGAGATTGAAGAGGTAATTAAAAAAAAAAAAACTCCCAACAACAACAAAAAAAAGCTCTGGCCTGGACAGCTTCACTTGAGAATTCTACCAAACATTCAGAGAAGAGCTCACACCAGTACTACTCAAACTATTTCAGACCATAGAAAAGGAAGGAATACTCCCAAATTCATTCTATGAAGCCAACATAAGACTGATACCAAAGCCAGGCAAAGACACAACAAAAAAATTTTAACAACTGTTACAGACCAATATCTCTCATGAATATAAATACAAAAATTCTCAAAATTCTGACAACCAATTCAGCATCATATAAAATAATAATACACCACAATCAATCAGAATTCATATCAGGTATGTAAGCATGGATCAAACATTACAAAATCAGTTAAAGTAATCCACCATGTAAATAGAACAAAAGAAAAGAATCACATGATCATCTCAACTGACACAGAAAATGCATTTGATAAAGTTCAACACTCTTTCCTGATAAAAACTCAAAAATAGAAATAGAAGGGAAATTCCTCAACATAAAAAAGGACATCTATACAAAACAAACAGCCTACATCATTCTCAATGGAGAGAGGTTGAAAGTATTTCCCCTGAGAATGAGAACAAGACAAGTCTGCCCTTTATCATCACTCCTATTTAACATTGTGCTGGAATTCCTAGCTAGAGCAATAACGCAAGAAAAAGAAATAAAGGGCATCCAAATTGGAAGGGAAGAAGTAAAACTATCCCTGTTTTCAGATGATATGATCCTATACATAGAGAACCCCAAAGATTCCGCAAGAAAACTACTGGAACCAATAGAAAGATTCAGCAAAGTAGCAGGATATAAGATCAACATACAAAAATCCGTCAGATTCCTATACACTAAGAAAGAGAACTTAGAAAAGGAAATCAGGAAAACACTGCCGTGTATAATAGCCCCTAAAAAGATAAAACACTTAGGAATAAATCTAACCAGGGACATAAAAGACATATACAAAAAAAAAAAAAAAAACCACTACTGTTAGAAACCAAAAGAGACCTACATAAATGGAAAAACATACCATGCTCATGGATAGGAAGACTCAACATTGTGAAAATGTCAGTCCTACCCAAAGCGATCTACAGATGCAATCCTGATCCAAATACCAATAACATTCTTTAATGAGATAGAAAAACTAATCTCCAACTTTCTACGGAAAGGAAAGAGGCTCCAGATAAGCACAGCATCACTGAAGAAAAAGAACAAAGTAAGAGGTCTCACACTATCTGATCAGAGAACCTGCTATACAGTCACTGTAGTTAAAACAGCTTGGTACTGGTACAACAGACACATAGACCAATGGAACAGAACCCAGAACCCAGATGTAAATCCATCCACATACAGTCATCTATCCATTACATGGGGAAAAGACAGTCTTTTTAACAAATGGTGATGGCAAAACTGGATGCCTATGTGTAAAAAAATGAAACGGGACCCATACCTCACACCATACACAAAAACAAACACAAAATGGATCAAAGACCCAAATATAAAACTTAAAATGATAAAGATCACTCAAGAAAAAATAGGAGCAATGCTAGGGGTCCTAATACATGGCATAAATACAATACAAACCATAACCAACAATGCACAAACACCAGAAGATAAATTAGATAACTGGGAGCTCCTAAAAAATTAAACACTATGTTCATCAAAAGACATCAACAAAAGAGCAAAAAGAGAACCTACAGACTGGAAAAAAATTTTGGCTACAACATATCCGACCAGGGTCTATCTCTGAAATCTATAAGATACTGCAACACCTCAACAACAAAAAGGCAAACAATCCAATTAAATAATGGGCAAAGGATATGAACAGACACTTCACCAAAGAAGACCTTCAGGAGGCTAACAGACACATGAGAAAATGCTCACGATCATTAGTCATTGGAGAAACGAAAATCAAAACTACAATGAGATACCATCTCACCCCAACATTACTGGCACTAATCCATAAAAGAGAAAATAACAAGTGCTGGAGAAGTTGCGGGGAGATTGGAACTCTTAAGCACTGCTGGTGGGAATGTAAAATGGTACAACCACTATGGAAAATAATATGGCACCTCCTTAAAAAGCTAGAAACTGAAATACCATATGATCCAGCAATCCCACTCCTAAGAATATATCCTAGAGAAATAAGAGCTCTCACACGATTAGACATATGCACACCCATGTTCATTGCAGCATTATTCACAATAGCAAAAAGATGGAAACAACCTAAGTGCCTATCAACAGATGAATGGATAAACAAATTATGGTACATACATACAATGCAATACTACTCAAAGATAAAGAACAATGATGAACCCTTGAAATATCTCACAACACGGATGAATCTGAAGGGCATTATGCTGAGTGAAATATGTCAATCATAAAAGGACAAATATTGCAAGAGACCGCTATTATAAAAACCCAAGAAAGCGTTTACTGACAGAAAAAAAACCATCTTTGATGCTTATGAGGGAGGGGAGAAGTGCAGAGGGGAAACCACTAACTAGATAGTAGACAAGTTAACTTTGGTGAAGGGAAAGACAACACACAATATAGGAGAAGGCAACACAACTTGACCAAGGCAAAGTCATAGAAGCTTCCTAGATACATCCAAACACCTAGTGGGATCGAGTAACTGGGGTTGAGGACTGGGGACCATAGTCTCCAGGGACATCTTGATTAACTGGCATAACATAGTTCATAAAGAAAATGTTCTACACCCTACTTTGCTGAGTAGTGTCTGGGGTCTTAAAAGCTTTTGAGCGGCCATCTAAGATACATTTATTGATCCTATCATGCTTGGAGCAAAGGAGAATAAAGAAAACCAAAGACACAAGGAAAATATGAGTCCAAAGGAATAATGGACCACATGTACTACAGCATCCAGCAGCCTGAGACCAGATAACTAGATGGTGCCCGGCTACCACCACCGACCAATCCTGCAGGGTTCACAATAGAGGGTCCCGGACAGAGTGGAAGAAAAATGTAGAACAAAATTCAAATTCACAAAAAAAAGACCAGACTTACTGGTCTGACAGTGACTGGAGGAACCCCCCCAAGACTATGGCCCCTGGACACCCTAACTCAGAACTGAAGTAACTCCAGGAGTCCACCTTTCAGCCAAAGATTAGACAGGCCTACAAAACAAGCAATAATAGACGTGAGGAATATGCTTCTTAGTTCAGTCAAATATATGAGACCAAATGGGTAACCCTGCCCCAAAGCAAAGATGAGATGTCAGGAAGGGACAGGAAAACTAGACAAATGGACACAGAGGACCCAGAGTGGAAAGGGAAAGGGTGAGAGGGCTGACACATTGTGGGGATTATAACCAATGTCACAAAACAATTTGTGTATAAATTTTTCTTTAATGAAGAACTAATTTGTGCTGTAAACTTTCACCTAAACCACAAAATTCTTTAAAAAGGGGGGCAGGAGCTGGGGCAGTAGCTACAGGGGAATTGGTCTCTAGAGAAGGGTATTTTGTTTGGTTTGTTTTTAAGGTGATAAATAATTACATATTTGGGGGTGGATGGGAATAGTCCACTATGGATGAAAAACTGATGATGTAGGAGAGAGAGAAAAATTACTAGAATAACTTCAAGCTCACCTACCTTGAAAAAAATAAGAGAGAGTAACATCTAGTGGACAAGTGAAGCAGTCAGCCTTAGTGAAAGAGTAGGGACAATTCCTCCATATATTCAGCATTAAAGACAGAGAAATGGGCAAGCTTAACGATGTGGTACTTTATTTATATTCTTTGGTAATGATAAAAAGACATTTGTTTGTTTCTTAAATTCACATATGCTTATAAGAACAGCCCTGAAGTTATTATTCTAAATTGCAGATGTTGTGGAAATAATTTTAATTCAGCAAATTACACTTTCACCTGGCTTTTCAGGAATGCATCTATAGCCTGAAGTAAATTACTCTTAGGCAATGTAGCTCACTTCTGGAACCATCCATGGAACACTGATTTTTGAGAATAGACTTTTAAATATATTTATACTACATAGCTTACAGTCTCTTTATAACAGAAATCTGTAATAATATTTCATATGTGAATTATCTTTCTATGTTATGAAGCAACGGTCTTTACAGTCCCTTTTGGTTACTCTCTATCTTCTCAGCACGCCAACAGGCCCTATCATATCTATCATTTATTCAATACTTTACCACATGGAATCATGTATTGCTGTCTATTTCATGTATATGTGATATATATGTATGTGTGCACTTATATAAAAGAATATAACATAAGCAATTGTATAATATGGGTCATACTTGCTTATAAACAAAAAAGCTTAAGCTATTGTCATCAAGTCAATTCTGATTCATAGCGACCCTACGGGACAGAGGAGAACTGCCCCATAAGGTTTCCAAGGAGCGACTAGTAGCTTCAAACTGTCAACGTTTTGGTTAGCAGCCAGAGTTCTTAACCACCGCGCCACTTGCTTGTATTTGTGCATTATCGACGATGACAAAACCCATTGCCGTTGAGTTAATTGGGACTCATAGCAACCCCATAGGGTTTCCAAGGCTATAAATCTCTGTGGAAGCAGACTGCCACATCTTTCTCCTTCGGAGCCACCAAACTTTCAGTTAGCAGTGGAGCACCTTAATCAAACACAAGCAAAACCAAGAAATTTCTGGAGAAACATTCATTAATTGTTGAGTGTTCGTAAAAACAGACATAGAAAATAAATATAAGCAAGAGTCCATGGAGAAATAAGACACCTGGACTACTGGACAGAGAAAAACTGCAGGCCTACAGGCATTCCCAAGACTAGTAACAGAGCATTAAAAAAAAAAAAACAACAGTATTTTTCCTTAAAAAATTGGGAAAAAATTTTGCCTGAAGAAAGCTCCTGAAAATGATATTTCTAGGATTATAGATCTTCTGTTATAAGCCTCACCTATAGAAGTTGGCTGCCCACGCATGTAGAGACTGAAAGGCTGAATTTGAATCTCACATTGTAAGTGGGCATCATAAAGGTTTCATGGGTATACCATGTAAGTTAAAACTTGTATCAGCTCTCCCTTTTCATCTAAGATTGATTCACTTTTGTCCAATAGATCTTGTCTTCTACTGTAGGTTTCTTGAGGGAAAGTTTTATACCATCTTACATCATGGTATCACGCACATAAAAGCACTTAAAATATACTTGTGAAATCTAATTTTCAAAGAGGAATCTGTCCAGTGATAACAAATATTCTGGTTGTTGCAATTCCTAATTACTAGAGAATATATGTTAAAGCAGAATTACGCTATACATTATTGGTATTAATAAACTATAAAATAAATAAATCATAAATTACTATCTCAATTAACTGCTTCTTAAAATGCCCTAAAATAATCAATTTTATTAACACTTACTGGATTTTACTTTGTTAACTTCATTGTAAGATATTTGAGAAATTCAGAAAACACAAAGGAGAATTTTACATTATCATCTGAATCCATCTACAAAATAAATTCATTGTTAACATTTTATTATATCATCTTAACATTTTTCCATGTAATTGGGGTTTTATAGTATCTGTTTTATAACATGGTTCTTTGTCTTTTGTGTTATTAAAAGTTTTCCAAAACATCATTTCTTATGACTGCATCAGTGTACAGATACTCCCCAATTTATTTAATTCTTGGTCATACATATTGGTCCTTAATGTTGTTTCTAAATTTTCACTATTATAAATGATGCTGAAATAAACATTCTTATGAATCAATTGTCCAAAATCTAAGGCTACTTCCTTAGGTTAAATTCATCAAAGTGGAATTATTTAGTCAAAGGGTTTAAGCATTACTAAGACTGAATGCATGCTGCCAAATGGTCCTGCAGAGAAATTGAATAATTTACACTCATCAGCACCATGTGAGAAAAAATACTATCTTCCCTATGATCTGATATTAGTCTGGGGAAGTTTCTCCTCCTTTAACAAGAGAGTATTAGCAATTTTGAAAAATTTGACAAATAAAAAAAAACCTCATTTTTTTTAAATTTGTATTTCTTTGAATGCTAGTGAATTGAATTTTTTTTTCAAATTTTCTGGCTATTTATAGTTTATATTTTAGAAACTAATTTTCAAGTCTTTGTCTTCTTTTGGTCCACTGTCTATTGATGTAGTCTTCTTTTACTTCTTCGTTTGTATATATATCAAGAATATCAGGCATTTCCTCTCACATGTCTTAAATTTTTTCTGTTTATTCTTTTTAAATTGTATTAAAAGATATTTTTGATCTACTGAATATTTTAAAAGGTCAAATCTATTGAGTTTTAGGAAGTAAATATTGGTCTTTTGACTATCCAGCATCCATTTCCTCTTCTTCACAGTGCTTTAATTTCCTTTCCACACGGCCATTGGGTATAGTCTAGTGGAACTGTAATTGAAGCCCCACCCTCCCTTTGCCATCAGGTGGACATATAATCAAAATTAGGCTCATAGGGCATGTCCTCCTTAAAATTTAATTTTATTTTTAATTTTTTTAAATTGTACTTTAGATGAAGGTTTACAGAACCAATAGTTTCTCATCAAACAGTCAGTACACATATTGTTTTATGACATTGGTTAACAACCCCATGACATGTCAACACTCTCCCTTCTCGACCTTGAGGAGCTTTTTTTTGGTGAAAATATACATAGCCAAAGTTACACCATTTCAAAAGTTTCTACATGTACAATTCAGTGACATTGATTACATTCCTCCAGTTGTGTTACTATCATCACTATCCTCTTCCAAATTATTCCATCACCATTATCTTCATCTCACTGTCCCCTAGGCTTCCCAGCAAATCTTTTGAGTTGCTGTTGTCAATTTGATCTCACATAGATAATTCTTTTTTTTTTTTTTTGTACCTTAGATGGTTTGCAGAACAAATAGTTTCTCATTAAACATTTAGTACACATATTTCCCTATGACAATGGTTAACAGCCCCATGACATGTAAACACTGTCCCTTCTCAATCTTGGGTTCCTCATCACCAGCTTTCCTGTCCCCTCCTACTTTCTAGTCCTTGTCCCTGGACTGCTGTGCCTCATTAGTCCTGTTTTGTTGTATGAGGCTGTCCAATCCCCGGCTGAACGGTGAACTTCGCAAGGGGCTTCACCACTGAGCTAAAAGGGTGTCCAGCGGCCATACTCTAGGGGTTTCTCCAGTCTCCTTTAGGCCGGTAAATCTGTTTTTTTTTTTTTTTTGTGAGTTAGAATTCTGTTCTACATCCTTTTCCAGCTCTGACCAGGACACTCTATTGTAATCCCGGTCAGAGCAGTCAGTGGTGGTAGCCGGGCACCATCTAGCTGTACTTGACTCAGTCTGGTGGAGGCCATGGTAAGCTGTGGTCCATTAGTCTCTTTTGACTAATCTTTTCTTTGTATCTTGTTCTCTTCATTCTCCCTTGCTCCCGAAGGGGTGAGACCAGTGGAGTATCTTAGAGGGCTGCTCACAGGTCTTTAA
Organism: Trichechus manatus latirostris; assembly: GCF_000243295.1. Taxonomy (NCBI): domain Eukaryota; kingdom Metazoa; phylum Chordata; class Mammalia; order Sirenia; family Trichechidae; genus Trichechus; species Trichechus manatus. The sequence goes on from NW_004444131.1 coordinate 2,317,066, forward strand.
GACCTCAGACGCTACTCACCAAGGTAGAATGGAAAACATTGTCTTTATAAACTGTGTTATGCCAATTGAGCTAGATGTTCTCCCAGACCATGGTCCCCACAGCCCTCAGCCCAGCATTTCAGTCCCTCGGGGAGTTTGTAAGTGTCTATGGAGCTTCCATGACCTTTCCATGACCTTCCATGACCTTACAAGTTGTACCGGCTTCCCCAGTAACGTATACTGTCTTACCCTTCACCAAAGTTACCACTTACCAATTTAGTTTCCCCCCAATCCCTCCCATCCCTCATAAGCAACAAAGATTGTTTCTTTTTGTGTGTAAACTTTTCCATGAGTTATACAGTGGAGGTCTCATACAATATTTGTCCTTTTGTGATTGACTTATTTCATTCAGCATAATGTCCTCCCGTTTCATCCATGTTATGAGATGCTTCACAGATTCATCATTGTTCTTTATCTTTGTATAATACTCCATTGTCTGTATGTACCACAGTTTGTTTATCCATTCATATGTTGATGGGCATCTAGGTTGTTTCCATTTTTTTGCTATTGTGAACAGTGCTTCAATGAATATGGGTGTGCATATGTCAATTCGTGTGATGGCTCTTAGTTCTCTAGGATATATTCCTAGGAGTGGGATTGCATTTTGTAGTGCTTTTTTTGTGGTGCTGACATTTTCTTTGTTCCTCTTACTCTCCTGTGCTGAGTTCCTTTTGTTTATGATTTTTTTTTTCATTTCATTTTTGTAGGTTTTGATTTTACTGAGACTTTATATTGTTCTTCATTTTGATGAGTAGGTTTGTTAACTTTCTTTGTGGTTACCTTGAAATTTACCCTTAACTTCCTAGATTTGAACCAGTCTATTATTACTTGGTATCGCTTGACTTCCTCTCCATTAGAAGGTTCTATACCTACACCACTTATTCCCTCTTTTATTGTTCTGATGCTGTTGTCATCTATGGATTAACCTCTCCAGTTCCCTTTTGTAATTCTTTTGGTTTTGCATAGTCCTTAAGAGTTCATTTCCTAGGTTGATATCTGGCTAGTAGAATCCTGTGTCCTATATTCAGCCTGTGGTCTGATATTGTTTGTTCTCAGATCAAAGGACTTCCTTTAATAAGTCTTGTAAGTTTGGTTTGTTTTTTACATAGTCCCTTAATTTCTGTTTATCTGGAAACGACCTAATTTCACCATCATATTTGAACGAGAGTTTTGTAGGATATATTATTCTTGGCTGGCAATTTTTTCTTCCAAGGTTTTATATATGTCATCCCATTGCCTTCTTGCCAGCATGGTTTCTGCCAAATAATCTGAGCTTAGTCTTATTGTTTCTCCTCTGTACGTGACTTTTTGTTTTTCTCGAGCTGCTCTCAGGATTCTTTGTCTTTGGTTTTAGCGAGCGTGATTATGATATGCCTTGGTGATTTTCTTTTGGGATCTATCCTATATGGGGTTTTCTGAGCCTTTTGGATGGTTAACTTTTCATCTATCATGATAATGGGGAAATTTTCTGTCAGCAATTCTTCAGTGACCCTCTCTGTGTTTTCTGTTTTCTCCCCCTTTCTGGAACTCTGATCACTTGCAGATTTTTCTTTTGATTGTATCCCACATAATTCTCAGGGTTTCTTCATTTTTCTTCATTCTTTTTTCTGATTTTCCTCAAACAGAGTTGTAGCCAAGTGTTTGTCTTCAATTTCACTGATCCTGTCTTCCATCATTTGAAACCTGCTCCTCAGCCCTTCTATGACAGTGTCCATTTCTGAAATCTTGTTGTTTGTCTTTTGGATTTCTAATTGTTGTTTTTGTATGATTTCTAGTTGTGAATTTATTTTAGCATTTTGTTCCCATATTATTTTCTTGAATTCTTCCATTTTTT
>NW_004444131.1:2319106-2405842 GCF_000243295.1 Trichechus manatus latirostris
TTTTTTTTTTTAATTTGGCTATGTCACAGGCAGTCTGTGTGTTCTTTGTTGTTTGTTCGTCTGTGGGTGTGATACTTTTCACCTCCTTCTCCAATGGGCAGGGTCAGTCACTCAGGTATGGTACAGCAGGGCAGGTCCAGCTGAAGAGGAGTTGCTGGGATAGGTTTTTTGTGGCACTTACCAGGGCTGACAGTGCCGACTGGGAATCAGTGCCGGGCAGGTTCCGGTAGGCCATGCCTGTGCTGCTTGGGAGTGTGATGTTCAGCACATAGTGCAGGTAGGCAGGAAGGAGAGGGTAGATAGTGATGTGTAGAGCTAAGATGGGTATGGGAAAGATGAGAGAGGAGAGAGGAACAAGAGCCAAAAACATACACACAAACAAAAAAAGAGTGCTAAGTGAGCTTGCTATTAGAGTGGAGAGATGAGAGACTGAGAAATGGGGAAAAACAAAAATAATAAAAAGAAAAAGGGTGAAAGAAGAAAATGAATAAATCGACAAACTAGAAATGAAGAAAGACAAAAAGGGAGTAAGAGAGAGAAGAAAACTAAACAAAGAAATGAAAAAACAAAACAAGAAAAAAGAAACGTCCCCAGGGATGGCTCTGTGTGTCCGTGCAGAGTAAGAGACTAGCTTCCAAGCTACACAGTACTGCCTGGCTAGAAGGGACTCCCAAGCCAAGAAAAGAAAAGTAAAACAAACAAATCAAAACAGAACAAATCAGGGCAAACAAACAAACAAAAAAGCCCCGAGGGTCCCACCAGCTTGGCGGCATGGGCCGGGAAGCAGTTTCACTGTGGAGCGGTGTTTCGCAGCCTTTCAGGAAGAAGCAAAGATGGCGCATGGAGCCAGGTATTTGAGAGACAGGAGGGGAAGGTGGTGGGAGGTAACGAAGAAATCTAATGAAGTGGAAAAAAGCAACACCAGCAGCTAAAAAATGGCACTCAGGGAGCTGGCCAGTGTGAGCAGGTGGAATCCAAGTGGCACTGGGGGGAAGCTTGTGTTTCCTGGCCAATAGACTGTGGCTACAGGAAGGAGAGGAGGCTAAGTGGGGATGAAGAAGAATGGGGGGTGGGAAAGCCTATATCGCTGTTTACCGTTTGTTCTGTCTCCTGCTGGAAGCTCTGTGAAGCTTCTTTCTTGTACCTTCTGTTCACTGATCTCCAATAGGAGTCGAAGATGGCAGATCCGAGCTGTGGTAGCTGATAGGGGACCTCTGCATGTATCTCTCCTCATGCTCTGTTCTTAGTCAGTTTCTTATTCCATTCAGTGCTTGGCTAAGTTCTTTATCTCTTCATTTGATGCTTAGGGTTTCAGGATTGACCTGTGACTCTGTTTGACTTAGTTTTTCTGATCTTTGCTGTGGAGAGACGGTGTGTTGCTTCTGACTATAGTGCCATGTTGCCCGAAGTGGCCAAAATTTAATTTTTATCTGAGGAACAAAGAAACTGAAAATGTTTAGAGTTCATCCAGCTCCTGTTGAATGCCCTGATCATATTGTTTCCTGCTACAAAACTTCCTATAGTTTCTGTTTTCTGGTCTCCAAAGCTCTTATGGTAACTATCTATTTCCAAAGCATGCCCATTTCCAAACATTCCTGTCCACTCTGTGAGCTCCTGATATTAGTCCATTAAAAATCTTTTTGTTTAATGAATCAATCAGCATAAGCAAGGTTATGCCGAGGTGACAAAAAACCCAACAAACTCATCAAAGTTCGTTTTTCACTCAAGATCTGTACTGGCAAAAAGGTTTTGGAGCCCAGCTGACAGAAATTCAATCTTAATACATGCTTCCATGATTATAGGAGCAGGGAAAATAGTACGATACACCTCACTGAAATTTTCTGCCCAGAAGTGATACGCCATCACTTCTGCTACTTTTCACTGGTCAAAGCAAGCCACATGGCCAAGCCAGATGTAACAGAGGCAGAGGAATATAATTCTTCCCCAAGGAGAGATAGTAAATATTTGGGAATAATGTTACTGTCTACTGTACTCAATTAATCAAAGAAGTTTCCTGCTGCTTATAACCAAATAACCCTTAATGACACAATTTTCCTTTTGGAGTTCTGCCTTTGATATTATATTTAGAAAGGCTTTCTTAACAATGAAATTATAAAAAAAAAAGTCTCTTGAAATTGTCCTCTAGTTTGTTTAGAGTTATTAGTCCAAATTTTCCAAATTGGTGCTGTACTTTGAGGAAAAAAAATAGTTCCATGTAATTATGCCAAACGATGCATTATAGGGCAGTTTGTGAATTCACAATGCACATTAACATCATTTTTAGTATTTTTTGCAGAAAAGAAACCAGTTTAGTTTAGTTTCATTTGGCACTTCTTAACTTACGTAGACATAAAACTATTTGTTCATGTTAACCATATTAACCACCCATAGATCATTGTTCATTTGTACACATTTAAGAAATGCTATTTTATCTTATTTGGAATTTATTTTGTTGTACAGGGGATAAAATTCTGCATTTCTTTTTTAATTCAAAGAGTTAACCAACTGTTCTAGAACCACGTTGTTGTTGTTAGGTGCCATTGAGTCAGTTCCGACTCATAGCGACCCTATGTACAACAGAAACAAACACTACCCAGTCCTGCACCATTCTCACAATGGTTGCTATGTTTGAGTCCATTGCTGCAGCCACTGTGTCAATCCATCTTGTTGAAGGTCTTCCTCTTTTTTGCTGACCCTGTAGTTTACTAAACACAATGTCCTTCTCCAGGAACTGGTCTCTCCTGATAACATGTCCAAAGTACATGAGATGAAGTCTTGCCTTCTTTGCTTCTAATGAGCATTCTGGCTGTACTTTATCTAAGACAGATTTGTTCGTTCTTCTGGCAGTCCGTGGTATATTCAATATTCTTCACCAACACCATATAGTAAATAAATTCTATTTTACCTAGTAATTTGATACATTACCTTTATCAGATACCACATTTTTATCTATACTAGGGTTTGTTTCTAAGTTTTATACTCAGTTTCACTGATATTTCTGTACCAGTACAAGCAATACATTGTTTTAATCATTATAGTTCTATTATGTTTATTTATCTGGTACTGTAGGTCCTTTGCTACTCTTGAACAATTTTTTTTCTTTATTTTTATTCAGTAGTCAACAAACTAAAGTACCTGCTAATAAAAGGAACTGTGATGGGCAAATAACACACAGGTGAATAAGACAAGGGTCTCTGCATACCTGGGGCTTATATTCTAGCAAATATACAGTCATTAAATAGTTAATTATATAAATTATTAATTACAGTGTTGATGCATTCTATGATGAAGTATAAGGCCATAAAACCAAATAGGAGGGTAACTACACAGGTGTTCCTTGAAATAAGTGATATTGAACTGACTTTCAGAGGACAAGAAAGAAATAACTAGGTGAAGAGGAAGAGAAAGAGAGATTCCAGAAGAAGGAAGAGTAATAGTCTTTAGGTAAAAGCATACAAGCATTTAGCACACTAAAGCCACTGTCCCCAGGGCATGAAATGTGAGACGGAAATAGCCCAAAATGCAGCTGAGGAGCTCCCCATGAGCCATGTAATATGGACTCTTACAGAACATAAGTAGAACTTAGTTTTGATTTTAATAGTAAGAAGAAGCTATGGAAGGATTTTAAGTAGTGGAGCTACAAAATCAGATATTCCCTTTTTTTAAAAAAAAAAAAAAAAGTGCACTGTGGTTACAGTGGGTAAGGGTTGAAACCGAGAGACCAGTTAGAAGGCAATCTAAGAAATAATAGTTGCCTGGATGACAGAAGAGATGAAGCATGTGAAGAGACATTAAAAATATTTAGGAGGTGTCTTAGGCTGGGTTCTCTAGAGAAGCAAAACCAGTAAAGTGTATAAATATATAGAGAGAGAGATTATATCAAGGGAACAGCTCACGCAATTGTAGAGGCTAGAACATCCCAAATCTGTGGATCAGGGTAGAGGCCTCTCCCAAGTCAAGTCACACAGCCACAGAAGCTGGCAAGCCCAAGATCGGCAGGTCAGAGAGCAGGGCTCCCGCTCACAGGCTGTGTAGATTGACAAATCCCAGATTCAGCAGATAAGCTGACAGCTCAAGTCCCAAGAACGGGAGATGAGACGACAGGACGCAGCCGCAGGATCCAGAGAGAGCAAAAAGCCAGAACATCTGCCTATATTCAGATTCAGGCCACACCCCCAAGGAGACTCCCTTTCATCTGATTGCTACTCACAGTATATTCAATAATAGGAGTGATTACATTAAAACACTGAGAATCATGGCCCAGCCAAGTTGACATACAATCTTAGCCATCACAGGAGCTAAAATCAATTGGATTTGATAATGGATGAAATTTTCCCAGATAAGTTCAGCATCCAAAACCCACTGTGATCTTGACTGAGTTCAACCTATAAATAGATTTGTGTAAAGTTGATATTTTGTACAATATTTATTCTAACTAGGAACATGATTTGCTTTTTGTCATTTATTCACATCTCCCTTTATGCTCCTCAGCAATACTTACGTGTCATCTTTGTGTAGATCACATATATGTTTATTGTAAACTAATTTTTTAGAAATTGTGTTTTCTTCTTGTTGTTACGAATTGGAATCTTTCTTCCAGGTGTATTTTTACCTGATTGTCATTGGTATACAAGAAAGATTGTGGCTTATGTAAGTACTTTTTAACTCACCACCTTACAGTAGTATTCATTCACTATTACACCTAGGAGCCCTGGTGGTACAGTGGTTAGGAGCTTGGCAGTTTGAATCCACCAGCCACTCCTTGGAAACCCTATGGAAAGTTGTTACGAGTTGGAATCGACTCAACTGCAATGGGTTTGGTTTTTGCTTTGCTATTATACCTGATTATTTTTTACAATTAATTCTTCTGGGCTTTGGGCAAATAACGATCATTTAATTTCTCGTTTCCAGTGCAAACATTCTTCTCCAACTTATTGCAATGGATAGAAGTTCTAAAGACAATAGCAAAAATTCTACTCTTATACCTGGTTTTTGTAATTCCAAAGTGAATTCCTCAGAATTCTAATATGTTGTTACACAAATAAAGGGTTCTGGAGTCAAATAAGCTTGGGAAACACCAGCTTGAGCAAAGTAAAACTGATTTCTTTATTGCATTTTTTTTCCCCAGAGGCTTTCATATGTTAATGCTCGTACCGAGTATCCAAAAAAGAATCTAGCATACAGCATTTCCCAAATTTATTTTCTCTCCTCTACAGTATCTTTTAGGCCTCATATTGTGTGGGACAGTAATTTGGAAAACGCTGCCTTACTATTTCAGCACTGTTTTTCCTCTAGAATCTTTAGGTTGTAAGAGAGGACTACTCACACTAACTAGTTTTTCCCAGTCTCAGTTGAAAACTGCTGGGAGTGGAAATCTACTGGCTTAGTAAGGATCAGGGATCTACCTCCTACTACCCACCATTGGACCTTAGGGCAAGTCCTACAATCATGTTCCCTAGGGGCCCACCTTAAACATGGGAAGAGACAACTCTCAGTTCTCTGAATTCTGTGAAGTCAGGCCACCAGGCAAATAATCTCTGTCCTTCGTGCATACTCGAGGGTTACTCAAGCACTGTCCAGGAAAATCCTCAACAGATTGCCTGATTTATCCCTAGATAGTTCCAAACCATTGGACTCACTTAAAAACTAAGGGTTAAGTAATTTACTCTTCACTTTACCCTGTTTTCTATGCCTCTAGCATTGTCTAGCCATTTGATAAGGCTGGTGGAGAGTGCATAGGTGGTAATAATAAACATTAGTCTTTTTAGTGATTGCACAAGTGCAATGAAGTCTTTGTCTATACATGATAATTTCCAAAAAAATCCACCTTACTTTTTTAAAATTAAAATACATTATTCCCCTTCACCTAAGATTTTATACATCTATACATATACATATAAAAGCAATCAGTTCACAGCACAAAAGGATAACACAAGTTAAATGGATGTGCTAGAAGAAAAATACACACCTCCACTGATGCTGAGGAAACCTATGGGTAATTGAGTAATTTGTCTGAACTGGGACTTTAAAAAATATATGTTGGGCACCACAGTGTCTCAAAAATGCAACTTCCATATACAAAGGAGTGTGCTTTTTAAAGCATTAGCCATCTGTAGCAATGTTATAACAGCAGCCTCGGTCTTTTTTTCTAGTGACTTCCCCATGGTGCATGTTCCTGCAGTTACACTGGGAACTCAAATCATTTCGCATACAGAAAGCCACAAAATATGAATACACATACATACTATACGAATAACCAAATCCATTTCTTGAATAAAGATATTTTTATTGCCACTCATTAAATTGCTATGTTTGAAATGTCTCAAGCAAATGCTTTGGAACAATGTCATGCCAAGCATACCCACACAAACAGAAAAGCAGCTCAACTTAAAAAAAACAAAGTGCCAACAGCCACCATGCTCTGATTGGAGCCACATGGTACTCTGGGATGCCATGTGCTGACTTTTCCAACAAAATTAACTTGGAACATTTCCTCCTGAGGACCCTCCTTTCCCATTTCCTTCCCCCCTTCTGATGTAGAATGACTTACAAGAAACTTGAATGTTCTTTATCCTTACCCAAGGATAAACGACAATACAAAATGATTATGATCGATGAATGGTTTACTGAACCCCTGTGTAGGGTGGTGTTTTGTTTTTTTTAATCCCTGAGCTATCAGGACTACATTTTACCTGTTCAAATATAGACCCACCCAACTACCAGCCATGATTAGTTTCAAGTTAATTTTCAGGATGATTATTTGCCCCCCTGAGGGCAAATGGCCTCAAGTGGCTGCCTGCAGCCCTGGGCTCGAGATTGCAGCTCTTGGTGTGAATGCTTGGGCAGAGTCGAGCTAGAAAATGAGGGAAGCCAGAATTATTCTCACCTGAAACACAGTTTGGTATAGCAAAACCTGGCTTATGGGGAAAGGAGTCCTTGAGTGGTGCAGGTGGTTAACGTTCTCTACTGCTAACCAAAAGGTTGAAGGTTCGCATTCATCCAGAGGTGCTTCGGAAGAAAGGACTGGTGATCTACTTCCAAAAAAATCAGCCATTGAACACCCTATGGAGCACAATTCTGATACACATGGAATCACCATCAGTCAGAGTTGACACCAAGGCAAATGGTTTACTAGTTGGTGACGGGGAAACAAGAAGAAATGGCGAAAACACATTTTACATATGAAGAACCTGAAACACAAAATTCTGTTAGCTTGTCCAAATACCACAGCTCCTAAACCAAAAAAAACAAACCTGTTGCTATCGAGTTGATTCCGACTCATAGAGACCCTATAGGACAGAGTAGAACTGCCCCACTGGGTTTCCAAAGAGTGGCTGGTGGATTTGAACTGCCGGCCTTTTGGTTAGCAGCCAAGCTCTTAAATGGTGGGAAGGAGTAAGATTGAGGTGTAACTGACTCCAAAGACTAACTGCCTTGCCCTTCCAGTTGCAATCCTGAGCTGTGGTCAAAAAACGATTCCATTTTAGCATAAGAAACAAGCAAGTTTCCCCCATAAAGCATTGACTTCATTGAATATCACACTTGCAATACTCGTTGTTAGCTGCCTTAGAGTAGGTCCCGAACTCCTGGCGACCCCGTGCACAACGGAATAAAACACTGCCCAGTCCTGCACTATTTCTTTGATGGGCTGTGGATCGGACTGTTGTGATCCAATTAGCACTGTTTAAAAGTAGAGTTTTATTAAAAAACAAAACTTTGCATTTTACTTGACATGAGCAGAGAACATTACAGTTCGTTTTATTACAGTTCGTTTTATTACAGTAGAGTCCCTAAGGGCCACTACATAGACCACCACAACCATCCTGTAAGCTAATTTCCCGATCTTATAGATGAAAGAAACTACCTGAGGATAACCAGGACATCCATTTGAATGCCCTGTGGCTTGGAAATATTTGCTGCAAATGAGCACCCCATAACGGAGTCTGCTCCAGCAGCTAGTGAGTGTAGATCACAAAGCCCTAAAATGCAACAGCATGCACCATATACCAAGGATCTCACAGGAGCACGGGTTACATTTGCACTTCAGTTCTCGCCACGTTGCCTCCCTGCCCCTTGGCCTCACCTGGACCTCTCCTGCACTTCAAGGGTGGTTAGAAGCTGCTCATCTGTTGCAAAAGAGAACTCAAGGATAGCTACTCCACGCCAAGAAAACATATGGTCTAATTTCCTGGAAGAAAGCATGGAAGGGAAGGGTTGAAATGGGGTGCTCAATTTATTTTTAGAGAAAAAAGGGATTGAGCAGGGTAGTGAGTTGGCTAAATTGTTCTAAAGAATAATTTTAAAAGACAGGTGTGCTAAACCAGGTGTGATGTTTCCCGAAACCAGATCGTGTTTAAAAAAAAATTCTAGAAAAGGAAATGTGTGTCAGTGTGTCATCCCCTTGACACTGGGAGCGATAAGGTTAAATGATAGCCCCACCACCCCCTTTTCACCACCTGCCCCGTACCCCCACTGTTACAGTCAGGCAGGATGTAAGAAAGTCTTCTACAAGATGACTAACGCCTCTCCTCATTGGTTGAATCCTTTTCACTCTGACCCAGTGAGAAATTTAATCACCCATCCAAGCCATTGAGGCTTAAGACCCCTCCCACTACCAAAGCATAATGTAAAATTGCAAAAGCTGTGGATGGAATACCAAAAGAATACTCAGAGAGAAAGAGGAAGAGAAAGACGCAGGACCAAGAAAGTAGAGAAAGAAGTCATTCCTAGGTTGTAATACAGAGTGTATAGGGGGAAATGGCACCTCCCTAAGAATGTGTTTGTTCAAGATTGTATCCTTAAAGTGAACTTGAAACAATTTCATAAGTGGAGGATATGGACTTTCTACAGCTGGCTCTGAAGTCCCTGTCACACAAAGTGCACATACCGGGGGTGAGGGCAGAATTGTGTGACTCTCACAGAAGAACAAACTCTGGTGCACTCAAAAAAGGATAAATATGGACTACATTCTAACAAAACTTGTTCTCATACCTAAACTTCACCAGTTACCAGTTGCTGTTGAGTGGATTCCTACTCATGGCAACCCCATGTGTGTCAGAGTAGAACTGTTTTCCATGGCTTATTTTTCAGAAGTAAATTGTCAGACCTTTCTTCCAAGGCTCCTCTGGGTGGGCTTTGAGAAACAGAGTTTTAATTTTCCTGGAATCCAGATTTCTGGGGTCTATGGAGTTGGGGTAACTTACCCAGACAATTGCCGTAAGATGATCTTTTGAACCTCAAGCCTTGAAGAAACTGGTTTCATAAAGTCACCTTTGAATCAAATAATAGTTTAGATAAATTAGTAAAGACCATTTTGCCTTAGTTATTAGGCTCTTTTGAAGAATTAGCTACGTACAATTTGAAGGAACAGAAACTCTAAGGTCAGACTAAAATCTGTGTTTTAGGGTAAATTATTATTATATCAACAACCGTTTTTTGCCCTGTTTCCATGGCAATGTCAATAAGATGGGGTAAAGGAATCTTTGGAAGTTCTTTCCACTCTAACATTTTTAACTCCCTGTTTGAGATATTACCCTGATTTGCAAATCATATATTGAATAAACTTCAATCAATTTCTATTATTGGCTTAATGTGATTTTTGTTTTAACAACTTGAACCTCCAGCCTTTCACTTAGCAGCCAAGCACATAACCATTTGCACTACGTAGGTACTCCATACCCAAACTGTTGTTCTTGATAGGTACTCTGGAGTAGGTTCCAACTCACAGCAACCCTACGTACAACAGAATGAAACACTGCCCATCCTGCGCCATCCTCACAATTGTTGCTGTGTTTGAGCCCATTGTTGCAGCCACTGTGTCAATCAATTTCATCAAGGGTCTTCCTCTTTTTTGCTGACCCTGTACCTTACCAAGCATGATATCCTTCTCCAGGGACTGGTCCCTCCTGATAACATGTCCAAACGTGTGAGACAGTCTCACCATCCTCCCTTCCAAGGAACATTCTGGCTGTACTTCTTCCAAGACAGACTTCTTCTTTCTTCTGGCAGTCCATGGTATATTCAATATTCTTCAACAATACTGTAATTCAAAGACATCAATTCTTCTTTGGTCTTCCTTATTCATTGTCCAGCGTTTGCGTGCATATGAGGTGACTGAAAATATCATGAGTTGGGTCAGATACCTTAGTCCTAAAACTGACATTTTTCCCTTTCAACACTTTAAAGGTCTTTTTCAGCAGATTTGCCCAATGCAATACATTGATTTCTTGACTGCTGCTTCCATGGGTGTTGATTGTGGATCCAAGGAAAATGAAATCCTTGACAACTTCAGTCTTTTCTCCGTTTATCATTATATTGTTTTTTGGTCCACTTGTGAAGATTTTTGTTTTTTTCTATGTTGATGTGTAATCCATACTGAAGACTGTAGTCTATGATCTTCATCAGTATGTACTTCAAGTCCTCTTTGCTTTCAGCAAGTAAGGTTGTGTCATCTGCATATCTTAGGTTGTTAATGAGTCTTCCTCCAATCCTGATGTCGCGTTCTTCTTCGTATAGTCCAGCTTCTTGGATTATTTGCTCAGCATACAGGTTGAATAAGTATGGTGAAAAGATACAACCCTGATGCCACTTTTCCTGATTTTAAACCATGTAGTATCCCCTTGCTCTGTTTGAACAACTGCCTCCTGGTCTATGTACAGACTCCTCATGAGCACAACTGTTTTGGAATTCCCATTCTTCGCAATGTTATCCATAATTTGTCATGATCCACACAGTTGAATGCCTTTGCATAGTCAGTAACACACAGGTAAACATCTTTCTGGTATTCTCCACTTTTCAACCAAGATCCATCTTACATCGGCAATGATATCCCTCGTTCCACATCCTCTTCCGACTCCGGTTTGAATTTCTGGCAGTTTCCTGTCAATGTACCGCTGCAACCGTTTTTTAATTATCTTCAGCAAAATTTTACTTGAGTGTGGTATTAATGATATTGTTTGATAATTTCTGCATTCTGTTGGATCACCTTTCTTTGGAATGGGCACAAATATGGATCTCTTCCAGTCAGTTGGCCAGGTAGCTGTCTTCCAAATTTCTTGGCAAAGATGAGTGAATGCCTCCAGTGTTGCACCTGTTTGTTGAAACATCTCAGTTGGTATTCAGTCAATTCCTGGAGACTTGTTTTTCGCCAATGCCTTCAGTGCAGCTTGGACTTCTTCCTTCAGTACCATCAGTTCTTAATCATATGCTATCTCCTGAAATGGCTGAACGTCAACCAATTCCTTTTGGTACAGTGACTCTGTGTATTCCTTCCTTCTTCTTTTGATACTTCCTGCATCAGTCAACCTTTTCCCCATAGAATCCTTTGCTATTGCAACTCAAGGCTTGAATTTTTTCTTCAGTTCTTTCAGCTTGAGAAATGCCAACCATGTTCTTCCCTTCTGGTTTTCTAATGACAGATCTTTGCACATTTCGTTACAATAGTTCCCAAACTAAGTTTATCATTTTCACCAATTCTAACTAAAAATAAATTGTTTTTGTTGTTATTGTTGTTGCTGCTGTTGTTGTTGTTTTGCCAAAATCTTGATAAAACGGTGGTACCAGGATTGGCACACAAACCAAATTTATTTTTTGCATAAATGACAATCAATTGTATAGAAAGCTGCACACAATATTTCCCCCTAGTGGGTTTAGTCATTCTTTCATTTTTTGTTGTTGTTATTGTCTTTAGGTAGTCTGGAGTTCAAGGCGGCTGTCTTACTTGGAAGGGTTCTCTCACCTTGGGAGACTAGGTTGGTAGTTCTGCTTATCTCAGTCTGAATATGATATACCTTGCATCTAGATGGGTGAAGAATGTGCATCTCTAATAACGAGATTACACTTCTATTGCAATTCTAAACACAGTTTTAGATTATGAGACAGAATGGCTCCTTTCTGCCTTGGTGTCACCACCCAAGGGCCTGACAACGTTTGCTATGACCATCACCTCCCAAGCACAGCTCTTCCTTGGAGGGCGACCTCACTGGGGGCAGGGAGCATGGTTTGTTCATCTTTGTTGCTCATATTCTCCCCTCAAATTACTACTCCAATTCCCAGCACTGTGGCTTACACAGAACCAGAGCTCAATAAATATTTATTGAAGTCAATCTGCTGTAACCTTCTTCATGCTAACACTTTGACAGTGCTGAACATCCAAGCCAGTTACCTAGAGAATAACAAAAATGGTTTTACTAAGGAGGAAGCATATTTTCAGATGACACTTGTGAGTTTTGTCTGATTACAAAAGCAATGCACATTTATTATAGAAAGTTGGAAAATTCAGAAGAACATAAATAAAAAGTATAATAATAATCCTGCCATCTACAAAAGAACCACTGTTTGCTTATTCTTCCAGGTTTCTTTATCTGCCCCTACATTCATATATTACCAAATTGGTATCATAGTGATTGCTATTTTTAATCTTTTTAACGTAAACTATGAGTTTCATTCTGCATGTCCTTAAACATTCTTGAAGAACACGATTTCTAATGGTTGCAATGTGTTCTACCATAAAGGTGTTCCAGTATTTCGGAATTTAACCAATTTCCTTTCTTGGGTATCTTGGTTGTTTTCAGTTTTCTACTATTATAAATAAAGTTTCAGTGAACACCCTAGTACATAAATCTTCGCACCCATTTTAATTGTTTCCATATGTGAAATTCCTAGAAGTAGAACTGCCCAGTCAAAGAATAAAAATCAAGACTATTTTGAAGATGAAAAATGATATGCAGGCCAGAATCTAACTTTATCCATTTGAGAGAATGAGACCAGGTAACTTCCCTTGGCCTCAGGGCACAGGCTCTTGGACCTTGACTTTTCTGGTTCAAGAAGCTGCCACCGGCTGTCTTCCCAGTTCTGGGAGAGGTACATGTTCTATTGAGAGTCAGTGCCAGAAAATGAAGAGAGACTTGGCTATGAAGCCAGACAGGCCTGTGTCCTAATTCTGATACGTCCAGTTATTAACCATGACTTCAGCTAATGTACTCATTCCTACTTCCTACCAATAAAAAATGAAGATAAGATGACTGTATCAGAGAATGCTGACTATCCAGTATTTGTTCTCTCCTTCTTCCCTAGTATCAGAAACCTATTTTTCATTTGGGAAGGCATTACACCTAGTAAATTTATGACAAAACTAGTCTCCCCAGCAGCTAGATGAGGTCTTATCTATTAGAACGTAGTCATAAGATGTAGAAGAGATAAACAAAATGTGATATAAATACAATGGAATATTATTCAGCCATAAAGAGAAATAAAGTTCAGATACATTCTACAACATGAGTGAACCTTGAAAACTTCATGTTGAGTGACATAAGCCAGACAAAAAAGAACAAATATTATATAATCCTACATGAAAAATCCTACATGAAATACCTGGAATTGGCATATGCATAGATACTGAAAGTAGGTTAACGGTTACAAGGGGTTAGGGGAAGGGGAGAATGGAGAGTTACTGCTTATTGGGTACAGAATTTTTGTTTGGACCATGAAAGAGTTATGGAAATAAGCAGTGGTGATTGTTGTACAACATCGTTCATATAATTTTAGTGCCACTGAATTATACATTTAAAAACACTTAAAATGGTAAATTTTATGTTATATATATTTTACCATAATAATAATTTAAAAAAAAAGATGTAAAGGGGAGCTGTTGTGGGACTCTTGGGAAGACGTTTGAAAAGCAGGAATAGTTCAGTGGTGTGTATGTTGAAACAGCAAATGTTTGTTACATATACGTTTACCACAAGTAAAAAATAAAATAAAAACGGGGATAGTTGAAGGAAAACATTTTGCATTCCCTCCTTTCCTTCCTCTGATGTGATGACTGGAGCTTCGGCAATCATCTTGTGATCTTAAAAACTAAGCTACACGCTGAGAATACTGGAAAAGACAAACTGGTGACCAAGTCCCTTGTGATGTCATGAAGCTGCTACATCTACCC
Organism: Trichechus manatus latirostris; assembly: GCF_000243295.1. NCBI lineage: Eukaryota > Metazoa > Chordata > Mammalia > Sirenia > Trichechidae > Trichechus > Trichechus manatus. The sequence continues at coordinate 2,333,046 of NW_004444131.1, forward strand.
TGGACTGACTCATTTGTACTGCTTTACCTGAGAGAATAAACAGTGTGTTTAAGCTAGCATTGTTTTGAGTTTTCTCTTATAGACAAACAAGCCTAGTCCTAACTGATGAGAATACTTCTATTACATAGTAACTGTGATGATAAAATAGTTTATTAAAATGCCTGACACATAACAGGCTCTCATTAATGGTCAGGTCCTTCATTTTTTATATAATTACACATAGTTTTTATTCCCAGAATATGCTAAACTTCTGGTAACCCTCTCTTCCTTGGCCCTTTTCCCTCCCAATATTGTCACTGCTGTTGTTAACTGCCATGGAGTCGACCTTGACTCCTAGTGAAGTTAGGTACAACAGAATAAAACATTGCCTCATCCTACATCATTGTCATGATCACCAGCATGCTTGAGTTCATCGTTGGGGCTACGGTGCCAACACAACTCACCGAAGGTCTCTCTCTCTCCGTCACTGCCCCTCTACTCCACCAAACACAATGTCCTCCTCCAGCAATTGATTTCTCTTGATGACGTGACCAAAGCAAGCAAGTCAGAAAATGTTTTGTTGAGATCCATAAGGTTTTCATAGGCTAATTTTCAGAAGTAGATCTCCAGGCCTTTCTTCCTAGTCTGTCTTAATCTGGAAGCTCTGCTGAAACCTGTCCACCAGCTGATATTTGAAATACTGGTGGCATAGCTTCCAGCATCACAGCAAAAAGCAAGCCACCACAGTATGGCAAACTGACAGACGGATAGTGGTGCCCCCCAATACCCAGTCATAAAAGGACCTCCTCTTCTGACTTCTTATTGAGGCTTTCTTCCTGGTAATCTCAGCACATTATCTACTGGCATAAATTTTTCCTTCTCTCACCACTTTCTGCTTCTTGCTGTAAAATCAAGGTTTCCACTGATTTTCTGGGATTTCTGGACTCACAAGCTTCTCTTAGAACTGATTCTGATTTTTCCAGCAACTAACTCAAAAATTTACTTACAATGTTTATCATCAAGACATAACCATTTATCATGCATTGCTTCAAATAGCTATCATATATTCTCAGGCATATTTGTGCCTGAAGTTCTAATTTATGGTTTGGGTTACCTCACAGACCAGATGTGGAAGATGCCCTAGACTCCAGTAAGAAAATTTCTTCTTAATTTGGAAACCAGAAAAATGCCTAATTGTTCCTTCTAATATACTGATGGCCTATCTACCACTTTCTCTTATTGGATTGGTAATCCACTGCTGTAAACAGGGCAGGGCCTAGTTCTTAAAAGGTTGTAATTAACTTCACCAGTCACAAAGTAATTTGACTTTGTTTTTTGTTTGTTTTAGAAAAGCAAAGAGATTGTTTAAATTCAAAAATTGTCTTCAAATTTTGTGCAAGTGTATATGCAGTTAGAAAAGAAACTCAGTTATATTTGCCACAGCATTATTTTTAATAGTGGAATATTAGGTATAATTTAAATGCGGCAGGTAATACATAAATTACATTATAACCATAGAGCAAAGTATTATCAGTTATAAAGTTTATGTTCATAAAACAGATCGTAACAAGGAAGATGCTTGCAGTATTAGGAGAAATTGAAATATACAAATAGCATAAATAAGATGATCACTTTGTCCTTCCTAGTCACTGTTATCTACTGATTTCTTAGTTACTTCCACATTCATGGAGCATTTTGACTTCTGGATTCCAAAATTTCTCTCTACCCTAGTTCTTCGTAATCCTTCCGGATTGCACAGTTGTCCTAGTAGAACATATATTCATTAACCTGGTCTACAGTTACTTGATTTCCTCAAAGCCTGAAACTGTGTGGTGTTTATACATATTTACATGAAAAATAAAAATAACATCAGGACAAAGGCCTGAAAGTAAAACGTAGACTGTATGTGTGTGTGTATGCATTCATGCATGTGTCTTCTTCTGTTTTTCTATTTCTCGTGTTTTCTTTAACAAACATACATGTAAATAATGGGAAAATCCCTGTGAGGCTCGGCACTCAGATACTAAACAAAAGGTTGGCACCTCGGAAGAAAGGCCTGGCCATGAACTTGCATAAGATTATAGCCATTGTAAACCTATGGAGCACAGCTCTGCTCTGACTACACATGGGGTTGCCATGAGTCAGAATCGACTTGATGGTAATGGGTTTGTTTTTGTTTTGTTTTGTTTTATCTGCATTTAAGGAAAAAGAAAGGAGCTAAAACTTTTGACAAACAAGAACAAGTTATTACACTGACAACCTCCTTGAATTGCAAGATCAAATGAAACCTTGTAATTAAAAGCCCCTTTATTTAAAACACGATATAAATATAAGGTAAAGAAAATCCAAAACGTTGGTTCTTTTGTTACCATCTACTAAACCCTGAATTCCCTGAGGGCAGAACTCATGTCTTATTTTCATGTACATCTCCAGCACTTAGCACAATGCCTGGTGCATAAGAATCTTAATTCTTTTTTTTTTGTTTAACAAAATATATTGAGCAGCTGTTATGTGCCAAAAACTGTGCAATAGACTGGAGAATGTAGAGGTGAGAAGAGCAAAGACTCTGCCATCATGGCCCTAGTTGGAATAGAGTATTAGTATCCCTGGGTGGTGTAAACCATTAATGTACTCGGCTGCTAACCAAAAGAGTCCATCCAGAGGATCCTTGGAAGAAAGGTCTGGCAATCTACTTCCAAAACTCATCCATTGAAAACCCTGTGGATTATAGTTCTACTCTGACACACGTAGGTCACCATGAGTCGAAATCTACTCAACAGTAACCAGTCTATTTATTGAGCAAAATTAAATCTTATCTCCTTGATATATTCTCTTTAAAAAAAAAAAATCAGTGATAATAGCCTAACATATTTTAAACAATTTTAAGAAAGTGGAGGAAAAATTAAGGAAATATCAGCCAAACTGAAACTTGTTCAACAAACATGTATACAGTCCCTATTAGAGGTGAAACACTGTTCTAGAATCTGCAAGGAATAAAGAAACGAATTAGACCTGGTTTCTGCCCTGCAGAAGTGCAAAGGGGAGTTGAGAGAGAAGGGTAGACAGACACACACATAGATAACTCTAATCCAAGGCAGGCCAGGATCAGTGCTGTCATGCAGGTTCAAGCAGAATGCTAGAGAATTCGGGGGAGGGCAAGAGGAAGAGGAGTCGAGCATCATTTTATGTTAGGGCAGTTTCTGCTCATGCTTGTCTGGCTGGCAACTTAGGCTGTGGCAGCTTTGCAAACAGATTCAAATGTCTGTGCGCCCACAGAGCATTTCTGCCTTCCTGCCCACACTGATGAGTCATCAGTGAGTGCTGGGCTCCTATGAATGTGCAGTGCTAAGCCCAGGTATGGGACGTGTTTTCAGTGCAAGACCTAGATATGGGATGTTTTCCATTTCTACTGCAATGTATGGAATCAGACCACAGGGCAGGAGGGGAACCTGGAGACTGTCTATTTCAACCTCAGACTCAATGCATCATTATTTGTTTTGTTTTTCAATCCTCCAGCATATGTCCATTCTCAAGGACTGATACCCTTTGGTCCCTACCCTCCAGTGGACACTTGGACTTTGGCAGTTATCCATACCTAAAGAAAAAGTAAAAGAAATGAACATTCAGTGAACTGTAATTCAAACAATCTGCTTTGTCAAAGCAAGTGAATCATAAATCAGAAGAAGAGGAGACTAAATTACATAAACGAGACAGGAACTTGGCAATGGCCCCATCTTGGCAAGCTGTCATTCCAGGTCTACACAAGGTCAACATGGCAAGTCATTTCCTGAAATTACTTAATTCTGCTGTCTCTAACCAAACAGTTATTTATCTTCAAGCACAGGAGTCTGTCACTTAAAGTAAAATTGATATTTGGAAATCTAAGTTTACATTAGGGTAAACTCTTACATTACCGTATGACTGGTTCCTTTGCACAGCAATCTTTCTTACCACTTTAAAACAGGATTCAATTAAAAAAAAAAATCCTTTACACTACCTTTCCTAGAGTATAGTAATTGCATAGAGCTGAGAATATCTCCACCAAAAAACTTCTGGCGTAGTGGTTAAAGTGTTCAGCTGCTAACCAAAAGGTAAGTGGTTCAAATCCACCAGCCACTCCATGGGAGAAAGATGTGGCAGTCTGCTTCCGTAAAGATTTATAGCCTTGGAAACCCTATGGGGCAATTCTACTCCGTCCTATGGGGTCGCTATGAGTTGGAATCAACTTAAGGGGCAATGGGTTTGATTTGGGTCATCAGATAAGCAGTGGCATCCCTGAGTGGCGTAGGGAATTTGCCATTGACTGCTAACCAAAAGGTTGGCAGTTTGAATCTACCCAGCAGTACCACGAAGGAAAGGCCTGGCAATTTGCTTCTGTAAAGATTATAGCCAAGAAAACCATATGGAGCAGTTCTACTCAGTAATACATGGAGTTGCCATGAGTTGGAGGGCCACCTCGATGGCAGCTAACAGCAACAACATGACCAGCAGATAATGTTTGTGCTAAGGCAAGTCCCCAAAGTTTTAGTGGTAAAATTTTTTACACTGCCAAACCAGATTGCTGGAGGTCAATTTTAACTTCCTTTCAAATTATAGTAATTAATAGCAGATTTCTTTTTTCCTGGTATTGACCTAGTCATAAGTACAGGCTTGAAAAATAGCCAGCACAGATTTGCGTGATGCCCTCAAAGAAAGTTCTCCTCTATGGCACCAGTGTAAGCCTTATTACAGATTTCTGGCAGAGCTGTCTCAGCTGCCTTTCTCCAGGGAAGTGGGCCTACGCACACTGTAAAATAAACTCAGAGAGTGCTCAGCATTCTACTGGGTGGAGGTGCTCACTAAGTGAGCATCTCTCCTTCTCTAAGCTGAAGTGTCATCATTTCTCTGTTGACCTCATTTGCATTATCTAATGAGAAATGCACAATTTTGGACTATTTCTAAAGCTACAAATTTATCAGACCTTCACAGTAAGAAGGAGACCCGGTCTAGGTATCTTCACTGTATGTGAGTTAGATGAAACAGTATAGCATCTACATTATTTGAAGACGTCAATGAAATGCTTCATCAGTGAATACACTTTCAATCATTTATTCAACAAACATTAAGAAGGAAAAGTAAGAACCACGCACTTTGGTAGAAAGAGATACACTTGAAATTGAATGGAGGGCTGGGCATGCTTTAAGAGAAATGGGGTAGGCCCTCAGGAGAGTGGTGGATCCTATTTTCAGGTGGAGGATGGACTTTCACTATATTTAATGTCAAAAGTAGAGCAGAGGTTCTAATCAGATGACTCTATACACAGCATGCCTCCCTTATTCAAGCAAGAAAGTTCTAGATAATGGTATTTGTAGGAGAAGAAGATACGGAGTCTCTGGTTAGTGCGATCAATTAATGCACTCAGCTGCTAACTCAAAGGTTGGAGGTTCGAGTCCACCCAGAGGTGCCTCACAAGAAAGGCCTGGTGAGCTACTTCCCAAAAATCAGCCACTGAAAACCCCATGGACTACAGTTCTACTCTGATACAATGCGGTTGCCATGAGTCGGAATTGACTCCATAGCACCTGGTTAGGGGAGGTACAAATCTGTTTTTTGGTTGTTTTTGTTTATTTGTTTGCTTGCTTTCTAAAACTGTATTTTTGGAATAAGCTGGATTGAGTGTGATGGTTGACATTGTGTGTCAACTTGGCTGGGCCATGATCAGTGTTTTAATGTAATCACTCCCATGATTGAATATACTGTGAGTAGCCAATCAGATGAAAGGGAGTCTCCTTGGGGGTGTGGTCCACATCTGTATATAAGCAGAAGTTCTGGCTTTTTGCTCTCTCTGGATCCTGCTGCTGCTTCCTGTCATCTCATCTCCTGTTCTCGGGACTTGAGCTGTCAGCTTATCTGCCGAACCTGGGATTCGTCGATCTGCACAGCCTGTGAGCGGGAGCCCTGCTCTCTGACCTGCCAACCTTGGGCTTGCCAGCTTCTGCGGCTGTGTGAGTTGGGAAAGGCCTCTACCCTGATCCACGGACTTGGGACATTCTAGCCTCTACAATCCCGTGAGCTGTTTCCTTGATATAATCTCTCTCTCTCTCTCTATATATATATATATATACATATATATTTATACACTTTACTGGTTTTGCTTCTCTAGAGAACCCAGCCTAAGACATGGAATTATAATGAAAACTCTTCTTTCCAAAAAACAAAAGATCTTATTTTAGCAGATGTGATTACATCAGACAGACTTTCTCACTCCCCGCAAAAAACTCACCTTTCTAATATAAGTTATATGCAGCAGGTGAGCTGATGATACTTTTCCCTCTTTTCTTTTGAGGATGGAAATGACAGCTGTACCTAGCACAAGGCATGACCATCTGTATGCATTAGATGAAGCCAGTTTAATTTTTTAGGATAACAGGACTTCCCAAGCCTTCAAAGCTACAAGCAAAGAGAAAAATGGCTTGCTCAGATTCTAGAACAGATTTTTCTCTCTTATGTAAACGCTATCATTGTATTTATTCCATAAGATCCTGTGTTGTGATTGTATTTAAATACATATTCCGACAAAGAACTAAAACAAGGTAAAGTGGGATGATCCGTCAGTGTTGGGGCCAAAGAGAACACACAATTCCCTGCAGACTGGCTTTCAGTGTGGAGTGCTTGTGAATGTCAGAACACGTCAGGGGAATCAGAAGGAGTCAGCAAATTCAGCATGTTGTGAATCTGGGAAGTGGCCCTGTGTTTCCTGTGGAAAGGCACAAGCGGAATCAATCAAATTGGGTTTTAATCAGAACACAAGTCAATCAGGAGACTAAATTCTAAGGCTAATTCTAGCACTGTCCAAAAACGAAAACAAAAAAAAATCTCAGACATTGTCTTCTGGTCCTCAGCTAAAACGGAAGCATCTGCCTAATTAGAAAAAGACATCATTCATCCAACACAAATTAAGAGACTCTCCCTTCAAGGTTGCATGCAAAATTACATGAGGATGGGTAAGAATTTCTATAACTCCCAAGGACATGTTTACAGAATTACATAACCTTTGATGAAATTCTCATCGCATACAGTTTGCAGGGTTGTGTGAAGGCAGTTATCCTTATCTTTAAATGAACAAATGCCAAGAATATCCCACCCCAATAGCCTCTCTCAGCAGAGAAAGTTGTGTAATTTTTTGACTGAATGCACATTGAGCTTCTTTTTTCTGTGTAGATTATATTTCCCAAATTCATTTTTATTGATTTGGTCCTGCTTAAAATTTAATTGGCATCATGGTCATATAACAGTTGTACTAAAATTTTTAAATGCAAAATAGAAAAATATAATAATGCAAGTGCATTTATTCAAGGTGCCAATTCTACCCCCACATGCCCATGTATATGATTCGATCCACACTGCATACCTGTCATTTTAAGGTACCCAGAAAACTTATGACACATGTGACCATATAAAGCAACTTATCATTTGGTTTTGAGGGAGTAAAATTACCTACATCACAACTCTGTGTTTTAATATAGGGAAAACACGTCCTTGCAGCCACACATTTAGCAAGAGCTCCTCACCAAAGAACACCTATTAAGAATCCACCTGCACATATGACTGTTCAGAGTGCTGAGCAAGGCTCACCTGTTCCTGAGGAACCTGAAATGTCATTGCCTACAAATAATCGACTGTGCAAAGATCATATTTTGTTCACATGGAATTTGGTTTTCATGTGCAGAGTAAATTTTTAATGAAATATTTTACTTTTCTCTACCAAAATATCATTCCCAGAATATTCTGAAAAGGCAAAAAGTATATAATACTCAAACTCAAATCCTTTTTTTTTTTTTACTGTTCTGTTGAAGCTGTACTTTTATAATAAGATTTTAGGGTTTTGTATTAATAAAAAGACTATGTATGCAGCGTTAGCAATCAAATTGTGTCCCTCCATATTTTTAAGGCCTAACTCCAGTACCTATGAGCGTCACCTTGATTGGAAATAGGGCCTTTGAAGATGCTATCAGTTAATATGTGGTCATGATGGAGTAGCGTGGTTTCTAACTCAATTAGAGTGGTATCCTCACAAATGAGAAGAGACAGAGACACACAGGGGGAAGACATCCATGTGAAGACTGGGGCAGAGATTGGAACACAAAGGATCGCTAGCTGTTTCCAGAAGCTAGGAGAGAAGCATGGAACAGATTCTCCTTCAGAGCCTTCAGAAGAAATCAGCACAGCTGACACCCTGATTTCAGACTGCTGGCGTCCGGAAATATGAGATAATCAATTTGTTCTTATAAACCACCCAGCTTTTGGTATTTTCTTATGGCAGCCATAAGAGACTGGGACATGCAGCATTGCCTCTAGTTGAGTTACTTAAGATGGGTTAGTTAAAGCTATAGTATTTCCTAATTATGAAAGATTTTTTAGTCATTTGGGAGCCAGCAGGAGCCCTGGTGGCGCAGTGGTTAAGAGCAAGGCTGATAACCAAAAGGTCAGCAGTTCAAATCCACCAGCCGCTCCTTGGAAACCCTATGGGGCAGTTCTACTCTGTCCTATAGGGTCGCTATGAGTTGGAATCAACTCACGACACCAAGTTTAAGAGTGATTAGGAGTCCCTAGGTGGTGCAAATGGTTAATGTGCTTGGCAGCTAACCAAAAGCTTGGCAGTTCAAGTCCACCCAGGGGTGCCTCAGAAGAAATTCATGGAAATCTACCTCCGAAAAATCAGCATTGAAAACCCTACAGAGCACAATTCTACTCTGACACCCATGAGGTCACCATGAGTCAGAGTCGACTTGACAACTACTCTTACTGGTACTGGTAAGGGTGGTTAGTGTGAAGCACAGCTGCAACCTTGAGAAGCACCCAACTGGTGAAAAGTATTGGGAATCACACAATCCCAATACGAAGGAAAATTATAAAAGTGGTTCATCCATGAAAATCTCTTTTGCCCCTCTCCTGACCTCCCTTATAGATTTCCTTACCTTTGCTTTCATTGCCAAACTCTCCAACATTTGCTTCTTCGACAAAGATACTGCAATGCCTGAGTTCCCCCAGTTCTTGGTGTTATTTAACACACTTCACATCCACGCAAACTGAACAGTGCTGAGGTGTTTATAGAGCCCATCACAGCTATATTCCACTTCTAGCTACCTGCCCTTCTCTCAGCTACTGCTCAGTAGCACAGCACTTAGGCTGTTTGGGGGGCTGATCGCTGATGGAACAAATGAAGGCATCCCAGGGACAGCTCATTCAGGAGCTGGCTTTTTGTTGTGAATAGATGGATCAAGAGGGTCAATGGTAAGTAGTTAATGAGACTGGCTTTCTGGGATTTGGACTGGAAATACAGAGGAGAAAAGTCAGTGGATATCAGTAACAGAATGGAGCAAAGACAGATTATGACAAAGTAACTGTGCAGATCTTACTAGGGCAGAGAGACTAATCAGACACTTGATCTACCCCCTGTCGGTGGCTTTCAATTCTAGTAGGCATCTATCCTGGTAAGTCTGCGGCTTAGAACAGAAAATGCCTAATTAAGCATATAATAACCCACACATTTTCTCTTCATAATTTACCTCCTTTCCCCAAATCCAAGAATCCCAACACTGTTGCTGATGACTCCAGAACCTTCTCCCACCTCCCCCCACCTCCTGCTCTTTTCCCAATGCATTTCCCATCACCAACCATGGAGAGTAATACAGACAGATAAAGGCAATAGTCTCATATCTTCTGTTGAACACAGAGACAATATCCCACCAGTTTGGTTAAAAAGCATTGGCTAGCTGAATATATATGAGAAGAGTTGGGAGAGAAATGTATGAAATATAGAGGCTAAGATGTTTTTGGAGACTCTATCTAGAAATGCAGTGAGGGCCAGAACAAGTGAACATGTGTTATCTTACCCAGTCTCAGAGGGCAGTTTAAGCAAATGAAAAAATCGGGAGGAAGAACCAATGATCCAAATATGGCTCAAAGTAGTCTTTGGAGACGTGGTAAATGGGAATGATAATCCAAGTACCTTTCGGGAAACAAGCTATCTGATGAAGATGGCTTTAAATGATGACAATTTCCAGCACACTGAGTTTTGCTGGCAGATTTTTTTTTCTGGAAACTTTATGTTTATTCTTGGTTCCTGACATCTGATTAAGAGCAGTGAAATCAAGCAATCTTAAATTGTGGTAAGTATTGTTTAGCATGAAGCTAGCCCGTAATTTACTATCTGGCCCATCTTTCCCACAGCAGAGACAGAAATACAGCTTGCTTCACTGTAACTTTGCAGTTTGGTCCATTTTAATAAAGAGTGGAACCAGTAATGAACTTGGAAAAGGGAATGAAACTTGTGATTTTAAAGCAAAATAAATGCCTTTTTATCTTTTTCAGCCAAAGCGCCTCTTTCCCTAAAATCTTTTAATGTGATTTAACTTTGAAAAATTATCCCATTTCCTCCACCTCATTGGAAGGTGGTACTTTTATTTAAAAGCTGATGTAGGCACTTTATTCCTCAACATAAGTCTTTATGTCTTGTGTCCAAGCAAGCAATACAGTTCATTCACCATGGGTATGAAGCGTCTCCTTGTTGTTTTCCCGGCCACAATACAACCCCCTTGCCAAATCCTCCCACATAACTCATTGTCAGCAAAATTCATGGAAGATCCCACAGATTAAAAATTCATTCTCTACAGAATGCAACTATTTGAATGTAAGAAAATCAATCAAAGTGGGCTTGGCATTAAAACCCCCACAGAGAAGGAAAAAAACTCTCTTGATATTTACTTTGTCGAGGAAAACAGTCCTTAAAGTCAAACAAACAACAATAGCCTAAACTTCTCGAAGCATGAACGAAGTAAAGAAGCCATTGGCTGCACTCTAATTTGGTAGTTATCTCAAATTTCTCAGGATAAACTCATTTTAATTTTTGTGTGTGTGCATATATACATGTATCTATATACACACACACATATATATATACACATACGTTTCACAAAGCACCTGTAAAAGGAGAGCAGATAAAAACCATTATGAAGCCAAAGAATATTAGAAGTTTAAAAACAAAATTGGAATGTACTGGCCTAGACAATCAGCTCAAATTTTTGCCGTTTACTTTTTAAGCAAAGTGCAACTCTATCCAAGTAATAGCCAGTTTCGTTCTTTCCCCAGTCCTTGCACAATCACCTCATGTTTCGTATAGTACAACTTCAATATGAAAAAGAGCAAAACAAGATGCAGATCATTCTGGCTCTCTCTAAGGACAGCCTCAAGCACAGGACTTTAGAGTCAGTGGCTGGCCAAGAGGGAGTGTTTTTGTCAGGCTTAGACATCAGGCCACAGCAGGTGACCCTACTGCTGCCCTGGCCATTCTACAATCTTCTGAAATAGAGTCATTCTGGAGAGTGACAGATTACCAACCCTGGAAGCAACAGTCCAACGTGACCTCAGACAGCCCCAATCTGTGCAAAGGGCCAGAGAGTCACAGCACCTCATCGGTGCCCAGAGAAGCTACTTTAGGGAATAGCAGGAGCCAAATTCCAATTGGGTCAATATTTGGTCTTTGTTTTCAAAGTTGTCCTCAAGCCACAACAGTTTTACTTGTCGTTACTTTTGTGTGTGTGTGTGTTGGTGGACTAACAAGCGTGTCCATTTCCTTCAAACTGGCTAGAGAATGACAGGCTGCTTTAGATAATCTCAGCTAAAGTCAGTTGAATAAATATTTCTCTCATAAAGACCTTTTGCCTTCCCACTCCATACCATGAGTTGTGTTCTTCACTTTAGGATGCGATCCCTTTTAGCTAATACAGTGTCTAATCTTGGCTCCATGTACTCTGCCATACTAGAAAAATGTGAATAAGAATATATTATCCTTCTTCATTCCTATTTTTTGGTCTCTTAAGTCTGGAGTCCCTAGGTGGCACAAACAGTTAAGCACTCTGCTACTAACTGAAAGGTTAGCAGTTCAAATCCACCCTAAGACACCTCAGGAAAAAGGCCTGGCAATCTGTAAAAACATAGATCTGAAAACCCTGTGGAGCACAGTTCTACTCTGACACACATGGGTTCACCATGAGTCAGACTCGATGGCAACTGATTTGGTTTTGGTTTAAGCAGGAAACGTTCAGATATCTGAGACATTATGATGATGATCTTTAAGAAAAGACTCTGGCCCCTGGGTATAGGGAAGATAGACAAAAGAAATTGACTTTATCAGCTACGGCATCTGGAATCAATGGCCCTCCCAGTCGGCCTTCCCTTTCCAGTCAGGTTGTCTAGCCTAGCAGCAACACTCTCAGCACTAACATCCTGCCTTCAACATATACGATGAAACAAGGTGGTCTCCTCTAATTCCCACTGCTTTAAAATGTATTCTAAGACACCCATGTAAAGAGCCTTCTCCCCATGTAGATACTATCATGTTTAAAAACACAAAATCAAATCTTTGCAAGAAGGTGTAATTCCGAGTTTCGCTCTAGGAATCACTGAGGCGTGGCATTACGCATTATTCATCTATTGCACGCAACTGAGGAAGGGTTTAAGTGACACAAAGACATATTGTTAGTGTTATTTAGAAGAAAAAAAGTGAAATGCTGCCGAAATATTTAGGACATAGAGCAATACTTCACAAATCTTCCTTTGTCTCCCGATGTCAGTCCTAATTTTTCCAGGTAAAGTTGATTTACTGAGTAACAGACAAAGCAGGCCGTCACTTTCCTCTCCCACAATGGGTACATGAGCCAGAGATAAGTAAATGTTTTCTGGTTTACAAGTTTTGCGTACTTTGGCAAATGTATTCCAGAAAAACCTTATTTATGCCATTTCACACATACCTAATAGGTTTTCTATACACATTAATGATTAATTTATTGTTTCATCAACAGGCATTGAATAGCAAAGTCATACTAAAATTTACCAATTCTTGGGACTTTATCATATATTAGGTTTTTGAGAACTTGATTATTAAGTTAATTATTCATTTCATAAATACTAAGCACCTACCACCTACTAAGTACCAAGAAGTGAGAATTAAAAAAAAAAAAATGGCCCTTGCTTCACAGGGTTCCCATACTACAAGTGGCTAAGGACTAGTCCTCCTCTCTTCTACGTCTGATTAGCTGAAAGCTGGGTCCTATTAGGATAGGACCATTACCTGTCCATCAGTTTATCACACTGTCGTGGCTTGTGTGTTGCTATGATACTGGAAGTTATGCCACCAAAATTTCAAACACCAGTAGGGTCACCCATTATGGACAGGTTTCATGGAGTTTCCAGACCAAGACAGACTAGGAAGAAAGGGCTGGTGACCTGCTTTTGAAAATTAGCCAATGAAAACCTTATGGATCCCAACAGAACATTGTCTAGCTCACTTGCTTTGGATACATCATCAGGAGGGATCAATCACTGAAGAAAGACATTGTGTTTGGTAAAGTAAAGTGCCAGCTAAGGTGAGGGAGACCCTCAGCGAGATGACTAACACAATAGCTACAACAGTGGACTCGAAAATGCTGGTGACTGTGAGGATGACATAGGACCGAGCAATGTTTCATTATTTCACTCTGTTGTACATAAGGTCCCCATGAGTTGGAGTCAACTAGATGACAGCTATCCATCTGTCTATCTAGGAGAGGTTGAGAGAAAAAAGTAATAGAATGCAGGCACTTCTCAGAAAGATATTTGGCCATCTACTTATTAAATTCCATTGCACCTGGGGAAAAAAAAAAGGAAGAAGAAAAATGGAAACAATAAACCACTTCCAATATCTCAAACAAACATAATGCATTTTGTTCACACCTTTTCTTATAACAGGTTTTTTTCAAAGGTAAAGTGTATTTTTAAACTAGCAGCTCTTTTTAAGATCAGTAAATGCTGAGTTTAAAAAAAAAAAAAATCTGCAAAGTGCCTAATTCACATATGGACATTTTTTTAGGAGGGGAGTAAGTTAGTTAGACTCAGAAGGCATTCAGCACTTTCTAAATGTGTACCAGTTCATCACTTTCCTCAGGAGGAAAAGTGAAAGCTGGCTTGCATTTTCTCTTGCTGTAAACATCAGTGTATTCATTTTCTGGACATAAAATAATAATGATTTATAATAGCATCCCCTCCTGGTCTAGCATCTATTGGCTAGAATCATGTTACTAATGGAATTTAAGCTATTTTCACTTATTATTCATAGTAATACTCAGGTTCAGCTCCAGGCAAAACTTATCTTTGGTGCCTTCCCGCTTAGTAGAAATTTCCCCTGCTAGGGAAAACTAGATCCATACTTACTAAGGTGGTTAGAGCTATGCAGCAAAATAGTCAGTCTTAGCTATTCCAGGGATATTTGCATGTTAATAGCGGGTTCTTAGCATTCCAGAAAGAAATGATTCTCTCCATTTGAGATTCCAGGTCCTAACAGCCAGTCAGAGAAGTGTTTGATCCAGAAAGCTCTTTGTAGCCCCTTCATTATGTATCATTTGGGTTTCCATCTATTCTGTCGATGTTGAGGCTGAATTTTGTAAGAACAGCAAAGCACTATATTTTAAGTAGACATAAAACCATTACTTCTAAGTACATGTTAGATTAAGCCTTGCAATTAAACAGTTTCTATCCCTTTTGCTGTTTCAAAATACAGAGAGCAAGATGCAACACGGTTTTGTTCTTTGTTTATCTAAAGGAAATTTCCATGAACTAAGGAAGAGAGGAAACTGTGTAGCCTGTAGGTAAGTTCTCCTTTTCTACAGATGTCTTATTGATGAAAAAGAAGAGAATTTTCAGGGACCTGCTTGCCAAGTCAACTCTCCATATTTCAGGATCATTCCTGGAGAAAGAAGATAGTAGAAAGGAATGAATTTTGGACTATGAACCCAAGTTCCAGGTTCAAGTATGAATCTGCCCCTGTGAGACCTTGAGAAAATCACATCTTTCTGGGCTTCAGGATTCTCATCTAGATTGAGCACTGGATTTCAAAAATCTCTACCAGCATTAAAAACACTTGGAATTTAAGAACCCAATAATAGAAAACATGAGTAATGGTCCAAATGAAACCCAATTTGGAATGATAAATTAGGATTTTAAATATTTGACTTACTTGAAATAATGAATGACAATCTTATTTCCTCCTCCACATCCAGATTTACACTTGCACCGATTACAGCCTTCCAATTATGATTCGTTAAAAAGGAAAAAAAAAAAAAAATCTCTCTTCCTGATTTAGTGAAAGCCCCATTTTTAATGTAATTCAGGTCAAAGTTTCCTTTTCTGTGTTGGGTGGAATTACATAAGTAACTCCAGAAATAGGATTACGGAATGGGCAAGATAATCACATTTCCAATAATTAATGGGCCTGGTTATCTCGGCCCAGGCAGTGGTTGTTTCATGCAGATTGGTATTTATTCTGTAGTCAAGTATAGGCCAAAATGAGACAGACAGCTGAACACCAGTTTTGGTTTGTACGAGCCTAATGAGAGGAAAGCCTTGTCAATAGCACTGCTTCGCCTGGTTTCCATGAATTGCTTAATAACGGTTAAGTGGCTTTTGAAAAATTGTATTTCCCTACTTCTCCTTGGGCAGGAACCAAAAACAGGAAAAGCTCTAAATCTGGTTAACAGAACTCTCTCCTCCAGACTAATTTCTGAAGCTGAATACGGATCATGGACTGGATCAGTTCCTTTATTTTCATTTAACATTATCTTCAGAGGAACACTTTTTAATAACAGACTACTCTCTGAGTCTCTGATTTAAGTAGTGACTATTGATTGACTAGTTAGAACTTCTGTGCTTTATGAATTGTTCTCTAGAGGTGATGAAATGAGGAAATCAATGTTCTTACTTGTGTTTATAGTCAGTCTGCAGAGTGAATTGGATTTTCAAATACCAGAGCGAAAAGGATATTTTTGAATGCTATTAGTTAAGGAATAAAATTAAAAAGAGGGAATCATTTCAAAGCAAATATTTCAGAATATTTCTAAAATATGCTGAAATCAGCAATTAATGTGAAGAGTCAGCCCTCAACCACTAAATTCTGAATTTCTTTAAAACAGAAATTCTCTTATTCATCATTGTTTCCTTGCTACCTAACTTGTGCAAAGCAAAGTAGTCTGATGATTAAGATCATGGGCTTGGAGTCATATAGAACTAGTTCAGTCCTGGCTGTGTGGCCTGGCGCAGGTTGCTTAGTTTATTTAAATCATACTTCCCTTTTCTATAGAATAAGCTAATAATTAGAATTGTAAGGAAGATTAAATGAGGTAATGCATAGAATGATACCCAGTTTATGGAAAGCAACATAATAAATGGTAGCTGTCATATGATTATTATTACTACTATTACTGTACCAAAACCCATTGCTATTGAGTCGATTCTGATTCATAGCGACCATATAAGACAGAGTAGAACAGCCCCATAGAGTTTCCAAGAAGTGGCCAGTGAGTTGGAAATACCGACCTTTTGGTTAGCAGCCATAGCTCGCCGTAGCTCTTAACCACTGCGCCAACAGGGCTCCACTATTACTGCAGTAAGCAGATATTAAATGTTGATGGAATGAACCTTGCAAGCAAGTTTGCAGAGGTCTGCCACTCACTGGCCTGTCCTTGACGTCCTTCCCATGTCCCATCCCTACACCCACCATTTCAACTGCAAGTATCTAGAACTTAGTAGGCCAAACCAAGACCCTCCTCTAGTGTACTGTGTATACTCCTCCAACAAACAGATTTAGTTTACTGAGCCCTTCTCTATATTCATCCCATAACCAACAATTCTCAGCTGGCCGCATTTCGTAGTCCACAATCATCAGCCCCCTAGATTTAAACCCTACGTCAATATAAACTCTTCTTGAATCCTTTTCCCGCTGAGCTTTAATCCTCTGCAGGTTCACTGTATCCATATTAGCTAGGCCTTGGGGCCCTGTTCCATTTTTGGCCACCCTGCTCACTATCCTTCCTTCTGGTCCTGCCAACACAGCCAGTGACAACTCCTCACAGTTCAACATTTTCAACCCTAACAGTAATTGTTCACATTCCACTTCTAACTACACAGATTAGGACTGTATCAACACTCTGAAACACTTCAGTTTCTACAAGTCTCAAATCATGAAATTATTACGCCTTCCTGTTTTTTCAACTATCACATTCCCATAGTTACAAAGATTCGACTCCTTATTCTACTCATGAACGCTAGTATCTGGCTTCCACCATTTTCTTCCAGCATGCCCTTCCTGACCTCTTTTATGTCTCTCTCTTTCTTTCACCACCATCATTTCAATGAATTCTGTTAGCGGATCATCGACTCCCTAATTTATTCGTCTTCTCTATATAATCATGTTGTGAATTCCTAATCCTCAGCAGACCCTGTAGTCCTGCTTCTTCTTAACTGCTGACTACTCTTTGAGAAGATCAGAAGAATCTACTACGTGACTCATTAAAAATGCATATGATTACCCTTAACGTGGTACTGTGCTTGCTTGGCAATCTTTTTATTTATTTTTAATTTACTTCTTATGATCTTTCCCAAAGTTGCTGTTCAGGTTCCTTCTGCTGGCTTTAAGCCTTCAGCCCTACTTCTGGCTTCCTTTGAAATACCAGGGCTGCTACTTAACACACGGAGCCCTGGTGGCACAGTGGTTTAGAGCTCAGCTGCTAACCAACAGGCTGGCAGTTCAAATCCACCAGCCAGTCCTTGGAAACCCTATGGGGCAGCTGTACTCTGTCCTGTAGGGTTGCTGTGAGTCAGAATCAACTCAATGACAATGGATTTGGTTTTTTTAGACTCAATACACACATAAATTGTGCTTCCTCCACCCAATATCCTTCCTTCTTCTAGCCATGCTCTCTTCAGTGTTTATTTCAAAAGAAGTGTCTCTCCTCCTTTACAAAACCAATTCCATCTCTTATAACCCTAACCAAACCTTTCTGTCCATTTCTGGTTTTATTTAATTATCATCTTTCTCATTCCCTTTTTTTTTTTTTCTTGTCTGAATCTACTTCCCTACTATCTGCAAAACATGCTCGTCTGCCCATTATTTAAGAAAAAAAATTTTTCATTTTAACTACTCTATTTACTTACCATAATCTCTACCTCCCTTTTCCAATAAAATTCCTGAAACAGTAGTGTACATCTACCAATCACTAATTCCTCTACCTTTCTAAATTGACCACACCTCTCCTTCCAAAATTATCTACTATCTCAAAGGTCACCAGTGACCTATTAGTTCTCCAATTTCTAACTCCCGTTCCTTTGTTTACTCTACTAAGTGCTTGTCTACTAACCAAATGTTGCTGGTTTGAGTCCACCCAGAGGCACAGCAGAAAAAAGGCCTGGTAATTTCTTCCAAAAAAATCAGTCATTGAAAACCCCGTGGAGCACAGTTGCACTCTGAAACACATGCAATCACCATGAGTCAGAATCAAATCAATGGCAACTGATTTGGTTTTTTGTTTTGTTTTATTTTCTCTACAGTATTTGAAAATATTTACTCCTCATCCATCAAATATTCTCTGTCCTTTGCACCCACAGTGCTTCTTTCTCCACCTTCTTTGTGCATACTTAAATGACTTCTATTCTTTGTGGCAGCCTCTCAAAATTTTATTCTTGCTCTTCTTATCTCTCCCCTTTTGCAATTTCATTTACTTCTACCACATCTATGAGGAAAATTACTAAATCTATGTTTCAAGCTCTAACCTATTTCCCAAAATCCTGACCATATGGTTTATCTAAAAGGCTGCCCCATGCCCTACTCATTCACAACATGTCACACAGTTTTATCCATACTTCTATATAATTGGTTAGTTTTCCTATCTAAATAAATAGCACCATCCTCCTTTCAGTCAAAGAGGTCTGGTGGTGCGGTAGTTAAGCACTGAGCTTCTAACTGAAAAGTAGGTGGTTCAAATCTACCAGCCACTCCACTGGAGAAAGATGTGGCAGTATGCTTCTGTAAAGATTTACATCCTTGGAAACCCTATGAAGCAATTCTACTCTGCCCTGTAGGGTCGTTGTAACTACATAGTCAATAAGTGGTAACTTTGGTGGAGAGTAAAATAGTACACAATACCACAATACTAGGGAAGTCAGCACAACTTGACCAGGGCAAAGTTAAAGAAGCTTCACAGACACATACAAATGCCCTGAGAGATCGAGTTACTGGGTTGAGGGCTAGGTACCGTGGTCTCAGGGTACATCTAACTCTATTGGTATAACACAGTCTATAAAAAAAAATGCTCTACATCTGACTGTGATGAGTAGCGACTGGGGTCTTAAAAGCCTGCAAGCTGCCACCTAAGATACATCTACTGGTCCCATCCTGGCTGGAGCAAAGGAGAATGAAGAAAACCAAAGATAACAGGGGAAAGATTAGTCCAAAGGACTAATAGACCACAACTATCACAGCCTCCACCAGACTGAGCCCAGAACAACTAGATGGTACCCAGTTACCACAACTGACTGCTCTGGCAGGGATCACAATAGAGAGTCCTGGACAGAGAGGGAGAAAAATATAGAAAAAAATTAAAATTCACAAAAAAGAAGCTAGATTTGTTGGTCTGACAGAGACTGGAGAAACTCCAAGAGTATGGCCCCCGGACACTCTTTTAACTTAGTACTGAAGTCATTCCTGAGGTTCTCCCTTCAGCCATAGATTAGACAGGTCTCTAGGGCCAACAATAACACATGAGAAGGACATAGTTCAATCATGTATACAAGACTAATGGGCACCCTAGCCCAAAAGCAAAGACGGGAAGGCAGGAAGGGACAGGAAAACTGGACACAGGGAAACTAGAGTGGAAATGGGGAGAGTGTTGACACCTCTCAGAGTTGGCAACCAATGTCACAAAACAATTTGTGTATAAACTGTTTAATAAGAAACTAATTTGCTCGGTAAACTTTCACCTAAATTACTATAAAAATAATAATAATAATTTTTTTTCATTACAACTGGTTATTCATTATCTTTCCTAAACCTGCAAAAGATCATCATTACTGAAATTTTGAATCACTTTTCTCCACATTGTGTTTTCAAGTCCTTCAACCTCTCCTTACAGCTACTAGGCTGGGAGTGAACTATAAACAATTCAAGAAATAAATATTGTTAGTTGCCATCAACTTCAAATCGTGGTGATCTTATGTGTAACAAAATGAAATATTTCCTGGGCCTGTGCTATCTTCATGATTTTTGCTATGTTTGAGTCCATTGTTGTGGCTATTGTGTCAATCCATCTCATTGAGGGTTTCCCTTATTTTTGCTGATCCTCTGCTTCACCAAATATGATGTCCTTTTTTGGCATTTGGTGTTTCCTGATGACGTGTCCAAAGTCAGTAAGCCAAAGTCTCGTCATCCTCACTTTTAAGAGCATTTTCGTTGTATTTCTTCTAACACAGATTTGTTCATTCTTTTGGCAGTCAATGGTATATTCAATGTTCTTCACCAACACCACAATTCAAATACATCAATTTTTCTTCTGTCTTCCTTTCTCATTGGCCAGATTTCACGTGCATATGAGATGATTAAAACGACCATAACTGGACTTCCAGGCAACTTGGTGCTATAGACAGAAGCACCACACTGTCCCTCCACAGCAAAAACCCAAAACACTAAGTCAAACAGAGCACAAATGTCAATCCTGAGACCCTAACCATCAAATGAAGAGATAAAGAACTCAGCCAAGCACCAAATGGAATAAGAAACTGACAGAGAACAGAGAGCAAGGAGAGATATGTGCAGAGGTCCCCTATCAGCAAATGCACCACAGATTCGCCATCTTGGACTACCGTTGGTGATTGGTGAACAGGGAGTACAGGAAAGCAGCTTCACAGAGCTCCCAGCAGGAGACAGAACAACCAGTAACAAGCGATATATGCTTGCCCAACCCCCACCCTTCTTCACCCCTACTCGGTCTTCTCTGCTTCCTGTGGCCACAGTCTCTTGGCCAGGAAGCACCGGTTTCTGCCCTGTGCTGCTTGGATTCCACTTGCCCCCACTGAGCAGCTCCCTGAGAGCCATTTGTTCATTGTTAGTATTGCTTTTTTCCACTTCTATTGGTTTCTTCCATACCTCTCACCACCTCCCCCTCCTTTCTTTCAAATACCTGGCTCCCTGTGCCATATTTGCTTCTTCTTGAAAGGCTGTGAAAAGCCGCTCAGCTGTGGAACTGCTTCCCGGCCTGCGCTGCGACGCTGGTGGGATTCCCAGGGCTTTGTTTTGTTTTGTTCTGTTCTGTTTTGATTTGTTTGTTTGGATTCTTTTTTTTTTTTTTTTTTTTTTTTCTCAGCTTAGGAGCCCCTTTTAGCCAAGCTGTACTGCAAAGGTTGGGAGTTACTTTCTCACTCTGTGTAGCTGCGTGGTGGAAAACCTGGAAGCACTTCTTTTACTGTTTTTGTTTTGTTTTGCTTTTTTGTTTTATTTTCTCTCTTTTTCCCTTTTTGTCTTTCTTCATTTCTCAGTTTCTCATCTCTCTATACTTCTATTCTTGTCTCCTGAATACCAGGAGCTGTGGGACAGCTCCACCCCTTCTAGTCAGGCTGTACTTCGCAGCTTGGGAACAACTTCCCCAGTCTTCACAGACACACCAGTGGGATCCCTGGGGGCTTTGCTTTTCTTTTTCTTTCTAATTTTTATTTATTTATTTTCTTTGACTCTTTTTCTTTTTTCCTTTTTGTTTTTCTCCACTTCTCGGTCTCTCCTCTCCACTCCAATGCAAGCTCCCTTAGCACTCTTTTTTGTTTCTTTGTTTGTTTGTTATTGGCTCCTGTTTCTCTCTCCTCTCTCTGCTATTTCCCATACCCATCTTAGCTCCACACACCAAAATTTCGCCTATGCTTTCTGCCTACCTGCACTGTACACTGAACATCATAACCCCAAGCAGCACAGGCACAGCCTACTGGAACCTCCCTTGCACTGATTCCCAGCCCGGACTGTTGGCCTTAGTACATGCCACGAACAACTCATTCCAGCAACTCCCCTTCAGCTGGACCTGCCCTGCTGTACCATACCTGAGTGACTGACCCTGCCAGTTGGAGAAGGAGGCAAAAAGTATTGTAACCACAGAGGAGCAAACAACAATGAATGCACAGC
This sequence comes from Trichechus manatus latirostris, assembly GCF_000243295.1. NCBI lineage: Eukaryota > Metazoa > Chordata > Mammalia > Sirenia > Trichechidae > Trichechus > Trichechus manatus. The sequence goes on from NW_004444131.1 coordinate 2,355,031, forward strand.
CCGCCTGCTCAGATATAAGCAAATAAAGCAAAAAAGCAGGACAAAACAAACAAATCTACAACCAATAAATGAGGAAAATGACTACTGAATGTCTTGAAGACAGCAGATAATATCAAAACATATAAAAAAACAGGACCGGATGGTTCCAGTAGGCATCCAAAATAAAACACCAGTTGAATTTCCAGTAGAGGAAAAGGCACTAGAATTCTCTGATAGGGAATTCAAATCTCTAATATTCAGAGCTATCCAAGAGTTGAAGCAAAAATCTTACAAAAATGAGGAAAAAAATAGACAAATTTACAGGAAAGGCAGACAAATTCATGGAAAATACAGACAAAAATATGGAATAACCCAGTAAAATAATACAGGAACAAAATGCTACAATAAATTCACAACTAGAAATCATACAAAAACAACAATTAGAAATCCAAAAGATAACAAGATTTCAGAAACGGACAGTGTCATAGAAGGTCTGAGGAGTGGGTTTCAAAAGGTGGAAGACAGGATCAGCAAAATTGAAGACAAACACTTGGCTATAAACCTGTTTGAGGAAAAATCAGAAAAAACAACAAAGAAAAATGAAGAAACCATGAGAATTATGTAGGATACAATCAAAAGCAAAAATTTGCAGTGATTGGAGTTCCAGAACAGGGAGAGAAAACAGAAAACACAGAGAGGATCATTGAATAACTACTGACAGAAAACTTGCCCAATATCAGGAAAGATGAAAGCTGACCATCCAAGAAGCTCAACGAACACCATATAGGATGGACCTCAAAAGAAAATCATGAAGGCGTATCATAATCACGCTCGCTACAACCAAAGACAAAGAAAAAGTCCTGACAGCAGCACAAGAAAAGTGAAAAGTCATATACAGAAGAGAAACAATAAGACTAAGCTTGGATTATTTCACAGAAACCATGCCAGCAAGAAGGCAATGGGATGACATATATAAAACCTTGAAAGAAAAAACTTGCCAGCCAAGAATAATATATCCTGCAAAACTCATACAAATATGATGGTGAAATTAGTACTTTTCCAGATAAACAGAAATTAAGGGACTATGTAAAAACCAAAATTACAAGAATTATTAAAGGGAGTCCTTTGGTCTGAGAACAAACAACATCAAACCACAGACTAAATCTAGGACACAAGATAATACCAGGCAGATACCAACCTAGGAAATGAACTCTGAAGGACTATCGAAACAAAAAGAATTACAACAGGGAACCAGAGAGATAAATCTGTAAATGACAACAGCATCAGAAAAATAAAAGAGTGAATGAATAGTGTAGGTATAGAACCTTCTAATGGAGTGGAAGGCAAGACAATACCAAGAAATAATAGACTAGTTCAAACCTAGGAAGATAAGGGTAAATATCAAGATAACCACAAAGGACATTAACACGCCTACTCATCAAAATACAGAAGAAAAACATAAAGTATCAGTAAAAACAAAATCTACAAAAACAAAAGAAATGAAAAAAATCCATAAACAAAAGGAATTCAGCACAGGAGAGTAAGAGGAACAACAAAAACGTCAGCACCACAAAAAACAGCACTACAAAATGACAGCAATAAACTCACACCCATCAATAATTACACTGAATGTAAATGGCCTAGACGCACCCATAAAGAGACAGAGAGTGGCAGAATGGATAAAAAATAGGATCCATCAATATGCTGTCTACAAGAGACACACCTTAGAAACAAAGATGTAAATTTATTAAAAATCAAAGGATGGAAAAAAAAAATACATCAAGCAAACAGCTACCAAAAAAGAGCAGGAGTAGCAATACTAATCTCAGATAAAATAGATTTTAAAACAAAATCCACCATAAAAGACAAAGAAGGACACTATATAGTGATTAAAGGGACAATCCATCAGGAAGACATAACCATAATAAACATCTACACACCCAATGACAGGGCCCCAAAATACATAAAACAAACTCTAACAGCACTGAAAAGAGAAACTGACAGTTCCACAATAATAGTAGGAGACTTCAACACACCACTCTCAGTAAAGGACAGAATATTTAGAAAGAAACTTAACAAAGATACAGAAGATCTAAAGGGCACAATCAGCCAACTTGACCTCAGAGACATATATAGAACACTCTACCTAACAGTAGCAAAGTACACATTCTTTTCCAATGTACATGAAACATTCTCCAGAATAGACCACATCTTAGGCCACAGAGCAACCCTCAACAAAATCCAAAACACTGAGATGATACAAAGTATCTTCTCTAGCCACAACGCCATCAAGGTAGAAATTAACAACAGGAAGAACAAAAAAAAAAATCAATTACATGGAAACTGAAAAACACCCTGCTTAAAATCCACTGAGTAACAGAAGAAATCAGAGATGGAATCAAAAAGTCCTCAAATCAAACAAAAATGAAAACACATCATACCAAATCCTTTGGGACACAGCAAAGGCAGTCCTCAGAGGACAATTTATAGCAATAGTTGCACACATCAAAAAAGAAGAAAGGGACAAATCAAAACATGAGCTACACAACTTGAAAAAATAGAAAGAGAACAGCAAAAGAAGTCCACACGCACTAGAAAAAAGAAATAATAAAGATCAGAGCAAAAATAAATAAAATAGAGAATAGAAAAACAATAGAAAGAATCAACAAAACCAAAAGTTGGTTCTTTGAAAGAATCAACAAAATTAACAAACTATTGGTCAAATTTACAAAAGAAAAATAGGAGAGAACTCAAATAACCCAAATAAGAGACAAAATGGGGGACATTACAACAGACCCAACTGAAATAAAATGGATTATAATAGAGTATTATGAAAAACTACACTCCAACAAATTTGAAAACCCCGAGGAAATGGATAAATTTCTAGAAAAACACTACCTACCCAAACTAACACAAAGTGATGTTGAAAATCTGAACAGACCCATAACAAGAGAACAGATTGAAAAGGTAATAAGACTCCCAACAAAAAACAAAAAACCCTGGCCCAGATGGCTTCACTGGAAAATTCTACCAAACATTCAGAGATGAGCTTCCATCAGTACGACTCAAACTATTTCAGAACATAGAAAAGGAAGCGACACTTCCAACTTCATTCTATGAAGCCAGCATAACCCGGATACCAAAAGCAGGGAAAGAAGTCACAAAAAAGAAAATTACAGACCAATATCTCTCATGAATATAAGTGCAAAAATTCTTAACAAAATTCCACCAAATAGAATTCAGCATCCTATCAAAAAAATAATAGAACACAACCAAGTAGGATTCATACCAATTATGAAAGATGGTTCAACATTAGAAAATCAATCAGCGTAATCCACCACATAAATAAAAGGAAAGAAAAGAATCACATGATCATCTTAATTGACACAGAAAAGGCATTCAACAAAGTCCAACACCCATTCCTGATAAAAACTCTCAATAAAATAGGTATAGAAGGGAAATTTCTCAACATAATAAAGGGCATCTATGCAAAACCAACAGCCAACATCATTCTTAATGGAGAGAGGCTGAAAACATGCCCCTTGAGAACAGGAACAAGACAAGGATGCCCTTTATCACCATTCCTATTTAACATTGTGCTGGAAGTCCTAGCTAGAGCAATAAAGCAAGAAAAAGAAATAAATGGCATCCAAATTGATAATGAAGAAGTTAAACTGTCTCTATTTGCAGATGATATGATACTATACAGAGAAAACCCTAAAGACTCCACAAGAAAACTACTGGAACTAATAGAAAGAGTCAGCAGAGTAGCAAGATACAAGATGAACATAAAAAAATCAGTTGGATTCCTACACACCAATAAAGAGAACAATGAAAAGGAAATCAGGAAAACAATACTATTTATAATAGCCCCTAAAAAAATAAAATACTTAGAGATAAATCTAACCAGGGATGAAAAAGACGTATACAAAGAAATCTACAAAACACTACTGCAAGAAACCAAAATAGATCTACATAAATGGAAAAACATTCCATGCTCATGGACAGGTGGACTCAACATTGTAAAAATGTCAATTCTACTCAAAGCAATTTACAAATACAACGCAATCCCGTCCCGAATACCAACAACATTCTTTAAAGAGATGGAAAAACTAATCATTAACTTTATATAGAAAGGGAAGAAGCCCTGGATAAGTAAAGCACTATTGAAGAAGGCAAATAAAGTAGGAGAACTCGCACTACCTGACCTCAGAACGTAGTACACAGCTACAATAGTGAAAACAGCCTGACACTGGTACAATGACAGATACATTGACCAGAGGAATAGAATTGAGAAACCAGATGTAAATCCATCCACCTATGGTCACCTGATCTTCCACAAGTGCCCAAAGTCCATCAAAAGTGGAATAGTCTTTTTAATAAATGGTCCTGGCAAAACTGGATGTCCATCTGCAAAAAAGTGAAACAGGACCCATACCTCACATCATACACAAAAACTAATTCAAAATAGATCAAAGACCTAAATATAAAGCCCAAAAACTATAAAGTTCATAGAAAAAGAAATAGGATCAGTGCTAGAGATCCTAATACACGGCATTAACAGGATACAAACCATAATCAACAACACACAAACTCCAGAAGATAAGCTAGATAACTGGGATCTTCTAAAAATTAAAGACATGCTCATCTAAAGACTTCACCAAGAGTAAAAAGAGAACCTACAAACTGGGAAAAATTTTTGGACATTACAAGTCAGACAAAGGTCTAATCTCTAAAATCTACAAGAAAATCTAACACCTCTACAAAAAAAAAAAGACAAATAATCCAATTGAAAAATGGGCAAAGAAAATGAACAGACACTTCACCACAGAAGACATTCAAGCAGCCAACAGACACATGAGGAAATACTCCTGTTCAGTAGCCATTAGAGAAATGCAAATCAAAACCAAAATGAGATACCATCTCACCCCAGCATTACTGGCAAGAATCAAAAACACTGGAAATAACAAACGCTGTAGAAGTTGCAGGGAGATCAGAAATGTTATGCACTGCTGGTGGGAATGTAATATGATAGAACCATTTTGGAAAATAATATGGTGCTTCCTTAGAAAGCTAGAAATAAAAATACCATACAGTCCAGCAATCCCACTCCTAGGAATGTATTCTAGAGAAATAAGAGCCGTCGCATGAATAGACATATGCACACTGTCATGGATTGAATTATGTCCCTCCAAAAATGTGTATCAATTTGCCCAGGCCATGATTCCTGGTACTGTGTGATTTTCCTGTATGTTGTAAATCCTGCCTCTATGATGTTGATGAGGGAGGATGGGTGGCAGTTGTGTTAGTAAGGCAGGACTCAGTCTACAAGATTGGGTTGTATCCTGAGACAATGTCTTGAGATATAAAAGACAGAAGTGAGCAGAGAGACAGGGGAACCTCATACCACCAGGAAGGCAGTGCTGGGAGTGCAGCGCGTCCTTTGGACCTGAGGTTCCTGCACAGAGAAGCTCCCAGACCAAGGGAAGATTGATGACATGGACTTTCCTCCAGAACCGATGGAGAAAGCATTCCCCTGGAGCTGATGCCCGGAATTTGGACTTGTAGCCTGTTGGACTGTGACAGAATAAATTTCTCTTTGTAAAGCCATCCACTCGTGGTATTTCTGTTAGAGCAGCACTAGATGACTAAGACACACACCCATATTCATTGCAGCATTGTTCACAATAGCAAAAAGATGGAAACAATTTAGACGCCCATTCAACAGATGAATGGATAGACAAACTATGGTACATACAAACAATGTACTATCATGCAACAATAAAGAACAATGATGAATCTGTGAAGCAACTCATAACATAGATGAATCTGGAGGATATTATGCTGAGTGAAATAAATCAATCACTAAAGGATAAATATTGTATGAGACCACTACTGTAAAAACTCATGAAAGCTTACACAGAAAAAGAAAACAATATTTGATGGTGATGAGGGATGGGAGGGGTGGGGGAGGAATACTAAATAGACAGTAGTTAAGTGGTAACTTTGGTGAAGGGGTAAGACAGTACACAATACTGGGGAAGCTAGCACAACTTGTACAAGGCAAGGTCATGGAAGCCCCATAGACACATCCAAACTTCCTGAGGGACCAAATTGCTGGGCTGAGGGCTGTGAGTACCATGATCTCGGGGAACATCTAGCTCAATTGGCATAACATAGTTTATATAGAAAATGTTCTACATTCTACCTTGGTGAGTAGCATCTGGGGTCTTAAAAGCCTGTGAGCCGCCATCTAAGATACTCCACTGGTCTCACCCCTTTGGGAGCAAGTGAAAATGAAGAAAACAAGATACAAGGGAAAGATTAGTCCAAAGGACTAATGGACCACAGCTACCACGGCCTCCACCAGACTGAGTCCAGCACAACTAGATGGTGCCCAGCTACCACCACTGACTGGTCTGACAGGGATCACAACAGAGGGTCCAGACAGAGCTGGAGAAAAATGTAGAACAAAATTGTAACTCACAAACAAAGACCAGACTTACTGGCCTGACAGAGACTGGAGAAACCCCGAGAGAATGGCCCCCAGACACTGTTTTCGCTGAGTAATGAAGTCACTCCCGAGGTTCACCCTTCAGCCAAAGATTAGACAGCATTATAAAACAAAACAAGACTAATGGGGCACAACAGCCCCGGGACAAGGACTAGAAGGCAGGAGGGGACAGGAAAGCTGGTAATAGGGAACTCAAGCTCGAGAAGGGAGAGTGTTGACGTCATGGGGTTGTTAACCAATGTCATAAAACGGTATGTGTACTGTTTAATGAGAAACTATTTTTTCTGTAAACCTTCATCTAAACGACAATTTAAAAATTTTTTTTAAAAAAAACATAACTTTGGTCAGATGTACCTTAATTATCAAAGTGACATCTTTGTTTTTTAAAACTTTAAAGAGGTCTTTTGCAACAGAATTGCTGCATCATGTGATTCTTGACTGCTGCTTACATGGGCATTCATTTTTTATCCAAGTAGAATAGACAAATCAAAATCTAGAAAACTTACTGCTTTAGTATAATCGTAAAAAACTATGTTAACTTAGGTTACCACAACAGATCCTGCAGATGTGTGTAATGATATGTTTTACCCTTTATATTACGTGAAGTAAAAATAGCTGGACCATATGAAGAAGAAAGTGATATCAGGATTGGAGGAAAACTCTTTAACAACATGCAATATGCAGATGACACAACCTTGCTTGTGGAAAATGAAGAGGGCTCAAGCATAATAAGATTGTGAGGATGGCGCAGGACCGGGCGATGTTTCATTCTGTTGTACATAGGGTCACTGTGAGTTGGAAACAACTTGACAACCCCTGACAACAACAATAGCAACTAACTTTTTCAGCATCGTAAGTGTTAAGCTTAAATAACTAAATAGGTTCTACTGAGGAGAGGAGAGAATGAAAATTTTGTGAGCAGGTTTTTAAAAAATTATTTTCCAGGCTAGTAAAACATATGCTCAATGTTTTGATTTCAATCAGAAATGGAAGTTTCTACTCTACACTGCATTTCAGTATTTCCTAGACAAACTAGGAAGAAAGACCTGGAGGTCTACTTCTGAAAAGAATTAGCCTTAGAAGCAAGGATGGCGAGACTTCATCTTACATACTTTGGACACAATATCAGGAGGGATCAGTCCCTGGAGAAAGATATCATGCTTGGTAAAGTAGAGGGTCAGCGAAAAAGAGGAAGACCCTTAACGAGATGGATTGACACAGTGGCTCCAACAATGGACTCAAGCATAACAATTGTGAGGATGGGCAGCATTTAGTTCTGTTGTACATAGGGTCACTATGAGTCAGAACCGACTTGAGGGCACCTAACAACGACAACAGTCAAGTTTACAGAATTTAATTTTATTCAAAATAATCTTATCTTACAAGTAAAACTGACAGCTTGGTGTGAAATACAGAACATTTTCTTGAGTAGAAGCAGTAATTATTTCCATTTTTCATTAAAGTAACTCATTCAGTAGTAAGAATCAGAGAAAATTTAAATTTTGAAGTCACTTTGCCATTAAAGCAGAAATGAGCTAATGGGGAGATAATATGTAAACAAAATGAATATGAATGCTTTAGAAAATTTTAAAAACAAATAATGATAATAAACAGTCATACCAAATACGTTGCATTTCTAAAATCCCTTATACCTAGAAACCCTAAGAATCAAGGGCAAATTAAAAAAAAATTACAATTCATAAGAAGAAATTAAATATATACATGTGTATATGTGCATATACATACACACACACACACACACATATATATATAGCATTCCCTTTAACCTTTAGCAAAGGGAAATAGGATCCAAAAGGAAAATAAAAATTCAAGGAATTTTTTTCTACCTCACTTTTCACCCTTCGACATTCTTCTGAGAACTGAGTTTTCTTTGAAGATCTTTTTTCTCTCAGTGGGTTTTCTATACTCTGTAAGAGCCCTTGGATCAGAGAGCAAGATAGGATTGGTATGCCGTGGCCAAGGATGGGAATGTGTGTGTATTTTGGAAGGAATACACTCCTTTCTTGCTCTGCTTCATCCCCCCACCCCCCACTATGGTGTTTCTGAGTGGAGGACAAGGACAGGATGAGAAGGCGGGGACAAAAATCCCTCCTATCCAACTAAATGTACTCTGGAAACCTCATGAATATGGACAGGAAATCTGGAAATGACAGAACTCATTGGTTGTATCAAATGATAGCTCTACAAAAAATTCAGCCTTCATGTGGTGTTTTCTACACATGGGCCAAGACTTACCTTTATTACTACTATAAATTGTGGCTGTGCTTTCTTGTACAAACTAGAAATTCTGAAAGAATTGTAATTCTGGTTTAATCCAAAGAAATAGGAATCTGGTATTTTTGTTTTGTTTTTTAATCTCAAAATCCTCACCCAGATTATAGAAATTTTACCTATTCTTGTAGGTGTAAGAAAGAAAGAAAAAGATATTTAAAAAGAAGTTCTCAGAAGAAAAGGCATATGCTAATTTTATGCTGGTGATCTACTTCTGAAAATTAGCCAATGAAAACAATATGGATCACAACAGAACATTGTCTAACTTGCTTACTTTGGACATATAACCAGGAGGAATCAATTACTGGAGAAAGACATGATGTTTGGTGAGGTAGAGGGCCAGAGAGGGTGAGGTAGACCCTCTGCAAGATAGATTGACACAATAGTCACAACAAAGAACTCGAACATGCTGGGGATTGTGAGGATGACGCAGGGTGGGACGACATTCTGTTCTGTTGTACATAAAGTCATCATGAGGAGTCGACTCAATGGCAGCTATCCATCCATCCATCCATCCATCTAATTTTGCACATTACGACCATATCATTGCATATACACAGTCCCTTTCACAAAAGACTTGTGTGCTTTTCTCTGTTTTTGACCCTTCACCTCAGAACAATAGAGTTGGTGTTGAGAAGCTCTGTGTCAGGCACTATATCATACCTAAGAGTCAGATTTCTCATATCCAGGCTTGGGCAAGTCACTTAACCTTTCTAGGCCCCTATTTCCTCATCTGTAAAATGGGAATTCAAATAGATAATGTGGCCTGGCACATAGTAAGTGCTCCACAGCTGTCTATATTGATTATTAATTCTAGCCAGTGATCATTAAGAAAAATTGAGAGAAGGGCATATTCAAAATAAAGAGGCAAGTCCATTTTAGAAGAAATGGCTTTTAGTTCACAACATATTTAAATTTTACAATGATCGATAACATTCTTCATCTCAAAAGGGGACTAAATGTAATCATTCCACTGCAATGTCAGGTATGAGGGGGACGTAGGGATAAAGAACATGTTACAATGCTTGCTATACCTCATTATGAATTGCCCCCAGATGCTCACAAACCTCTGAATCAATCCTTCCAATTCCTCCAGTGCGCGTTGCAGGTTGTGCTTCTAAACACAGACAGGAAAGGCACCACAAGAGAAACATCACTGAGAACAATGTAACAATTACATGCATTCCAATTCTGTCTTTCATATATCTACCTGACCTCAGACGTGCTACTTCATGGTTTTGAGCAGGCTTCAGTTTCATCCTCTGTAGAATTATGTTCTTTAACAGTATCTACTTCATTGGTTTCTTTTGAAGAATGAATACAAACTTTAATGCATGACAAATGGCGGGCTTTCAATAAATATTAGCTATGATTCGGAATGGAATCCCTGGGTAGTGCAAATGGTTAACATGCTCAGCTCCTAAATGAAAGGGAGGCAGTTGAGTCCACCCAGAAGCACCTCAGAAGAAGGGCCTGACAATCTACTTCTGAAAAATCAGCCACTGAAAACCCTATGATGCACAGTTCTACTCTGACACACGTAGGGTCTCCATGAGTCAGAGTCAACTTGACAACAACTGGTTTTCAACTCATATGATTATGAACACTATTGCTTCTCCTCAAATTCCAAAATTTAGATACTAAGCACATCAAAAACATTTCCATAATGAGGTCAGTTCAAGGAAGCTTCTCTTGGCCTCATGCCTACCTATTCCTGTCCCTACTGTATAGCCGAAGCCCCATAGTAGAACAGCTACATTTAGCACCACTTTTAAATGAGAGAGATTAATTACCTACTCTAAAGTCTGAACAAGGAGTGAGCTCCTGGTCTGGGGTTATAAAAACAGTACTCACTCTGTCCCTTTTAATCCCACTCTGACCCCCTCCTTAAGACCTTTTCTCTTTCTTGCATGCACAGTGATTGGGATGTCCCACTGGATGGTAGTATCTACAGCCACCATGACTTCAAAGTGATGAGGGAGGTGCTACAGACTGAGGCTGTGTTACCGTTCGGCATCTGACTAGAGTCCAGAGGAGATAATCATTTCAAACTAGCTGGGAGAAGCAGAAAGAGAGAACTATAATAATGTTAGTCAGGTAGCACTTCCTACCTTATCAGCACCAGCAGACGCAAACATGTGCTGACAAATACAACACCAGAGGGCAGGATAAAATTGGAATTAGAAAATAACTACCTTCAGGAAATACTGGGCTCCCAAATTTGATATGCAATTGTAATATAGATAACATGGAAAAGCAGATAATAAATACAGCTTTTAATTTAAACATGACCTTCAAAGAGGTTTTTTCTTAGAAACACAAACCAAGAGCCCCAAACTTTTGAGAGAGCAGATCCAAACAATAAAAGTCTACCCTCCTCCCCTGAGCCCAGATCCAAGGTACATCACAGACCATTCTTTTAAATAATAGCCTTGTGGTATGCTTTTATCACATTTTATCATGTGTTCTAAAGTTCTTAACACATTTGAAAGATATGCTTCTTTACCACATTTTATCTCATTCCAAAGGTATCTTATCAATATTCACTGAGCAAGCCTCCGAGTATTTCTAAATGACAGCACAGAACAGTATATGATCAACCGGAACATTGCTGCCACTCTGATCAGCAAGTAAGATAAAGAGATTGTGGCCAGCCAGAAAAATCAACTGGGCTTGGCTGAAGTGTCAGGATCATCTGTAATGTGGCAGAGAATGATTCATTATCACTGGGCAAACAGACCCTCCTGAAGATAAAGGGAACTGGGCAGTACAAGGTTGGCATGCCCAAATTTGCTTACAGAAGTGGCTTCCGACTACTGCCAAATGGATGCCATCCATCGTCCTTGAGAAGCGAGGGAGGCTCAGTATTCAACTGTTCTCTACTAAAACCATATTTAATGAGTGCCAGGTCCAGAGCATCTTAATTGAGCTGAACTAGGTCCCCCAGCATCTTAGGAATTACACAGGGCTCTTCCCACTGCGACATTGAAGCAAGACTCTTTCTGCTCCTTAACAGTTTGTAAATCACATAGAAACTCTTAAAAGACAGAGCCCTCATCCCTTCCGGCCCCAGTGTCCTTGATGTCTCAACTGCTCCCTTTGGTTTCCGTTCTGAAGTGGATCGTTTCTGTCTTAGGTAGAAAGCCCTGCACAGGAGAAGAGGGCAGAATATGCAGTTTGCTTTCTTAACCAAGCACATTCAACTGCTTCACTAATTTCGCTCGGTATTGGGAAAATATATATATATATTTAAGAAAAAGTATACAAATGGTTTGGTTAAAAAAGACCGTTACACAAAGAAATTAAATTCTACCAAATATAATACAACGCACACATTATTTCTGCTGTAAGACCCAAAAAGCACTCTCCACTTAATAAAATAACTAGGCATAAACTTGATCTGTTAAAAGTAAAAGGAATTCAATCCTAATAATGAAAATGTTAACTGATGCAAAAGCAGATGAAGCCGTACTGTTCAGAAAAACTTCCTAATCTCATCAGTCAAGTGCCTGTAGACCAGGTGCAAAACCAACCAAAGAGCTGTAATGTCACAGATGACCTAGTAGGCAGGTCAACGACCCAAGAGACACCAGGATCCAGACGAATAACAATTCACAAGCAATTGAGCGGAAATTATTTCCTCTCTGGGGCAGTCATACTAGCATAACAAAAATCACCGACACTGTGAATGGGTTAGCCTAGTTGTTTCAAAAACAATGCTAATGATGGTCTGGGTTGCCAGGTCAAACTCCATATGGGCTCATTGTCTTTGGAGAGGGACAAATGGAGTTCCATGGCCAGGGTGGCTTCAGGAACGTCTTTGGTTGAATGGGGACCCAGCATCATGAGTTCACCAACATGGATGAACCTTGAAAATAGGATACTGAGTGAAATGAGTCAGTCACTAAAAAGACAAATACTGTATGATCCCACTTACATGAAATATCTAGAATAGGCAAACACATAGAGACCAAGGTCTATTAGTAGTTACTGGGAGTGAAGAGGAGATAGAAAGAGGAAGTCATTGCTTAAGGAGCACTGAGTTTCTGTTAAGAGTGCTAGAAAAATTTGGCAATGGATAATGGTGATGATTGCACAACATGATGAACATAATTAATGTCACTGAATTGTACATGTAAAAATGTTGAAATGGCAAATGTTTTGTTGTATATATATTTTACTACATTAAAAAAATTTTAAAAAAAAGTTTACTAAAACCTCTGAGTACTTCTGGAAAAACAGCTGAAACACCAATCGCTCTATAGACAATTGTTCTATAATTGTTGATCTAATTGTGCCCAACAAGTATGATCCTTGGAAGGAAGACACTAGGTGTTATGGATTGAATTGTGTCCCCACAGAATGTATATCACCTTGGCTAGACCATGATTCCCAGTATTATGTGGTTGTCCACCATTTTGGAATCTGATGTGATTTTCCTATGTGTTGTAAATCTTACCTCTATAACGTTAATGAGGTAGGATTAATGGCAGTTATGTTAATGAGGCAGGATTCAATCTACAAGATTAGGTTGTATCTTGTGTTGATCTCTTTTGAGATATGAAAGAGAGAAGTGAGCAGAGAGGAGAGGGACTTCCTACCATCAAGAAAGAAGAGCCAGGAGCAGAGTGTGTAGTTTGAACCTTGGGTATCAGCGCTGAGAAGCTCCTAGACCAGGGGAAGATTGATGACAAGGACCTTCCCCCAGAGCAGACAGAAAGAAAAACCTTCCCCTGGAGCTAGTGCCCTGATTTTGAACTTCTAGCCTCCTCAACTGTGAGAGAATAAATTTCTGTTTGTTAAAGCTATCCACTTGGGGTATTTCTGTTATAGCAGCACTAGATAACTAAGACACTAGGTCATGACAGAACTCTTGTCAGCCAAGAATATAAAAGGTAAGGCAAAGGATCCTATTTTTACTTTAGGTTGTCAAAGAGATCATAAAAAAGATAGTGGGGACATCAGGGCCAGAAATATGACTGTTGTAGGAAGAGAGATCTCTCAAAAATAAAAAGCTGATAGAATAACCACAAATGATCCTAATGAAGAGAACAAAGACAATCTAAAAATGGCCACTGTGATGGCACAAGGAAGACTCCAAAGACAAGAGAGTCTCTCACAGCTGTTCCCAACCCTCATTACAACTCTCACCTTATTGGGGCTCTTCCCCCAAATCCAAAACCTTAAAACAGTTCTCCCCTCGCCCCTCTTGAGCTGCACTGCCACTTTGTCCTGTAAAACAGTTTTTAAGAGACATGGCTTTTTCTTCTTTGATATGATATATTCTCAGTATAAGACACAAATGCTATTCAAAACACAACTGGACATTAGGCATTAATGAATAAGCACTAAATTTTAAAATTACGTGTTTATCATGCTTTTGCATCACTACTAATTAAAGATTAACCACCACTTCTAAAGAGCAGTTTGGTGAGTGAGCAGCATCAAAGAACTAACAGATAAGAATCACCCACTGGTTCAGACTTCAACACTTTTCTGTAAAAATGTTTAGATCCTGCCTTCCTGCCAGGCTGGAGTACATGCCAAATACAATTCTCAATTCAATTAAAAAATTGAGAAGATAGAAAAGGATGACTTGGCTGATTAACTTAGCTGACCAATCATTTAAAAAGTTAAGCTGAATCCTAAATGCCAGCATTCCTCCAATCTGACGTTTGACAGCAGAGGATCCTTCTTAAGAATGTAAGATAGAACTGGTGGAGATGTTAGAAAAGAAGCAATGGCTATTAGGACACAGGATTGGGATTTGATAACTGAGTGAGAGAAATTCATTAATCAATTAAAATCTAATTTCCCTGAAGAAATAGCCCTGTCTTCAGACCTACCGATCAACTATCTAACATTTGTCATAGTGTTTGTGATCAAGATGTAGGACCTTAGGAAACAATCACGTCTCTCAATCCTGGGCCATTTAATTGCATCACAATCAGAAAGAGACTGAGAGGAATAAGAACAGCACCCTGTTGCCATTGAGTCGACTCTGACTCACAGTGACCCACATGTGTCAGAGGAGATCTGTGCTCCACAGGGTTGCCAGTGACTGATTTTTCAGAAGTACACAGATCATCAGGACTTTCTTCTGAGGAGCCTCTGGGTGGACTCGAACTTCCAATCTTTTAGTTAGTAGCCAAGCATGTTAACCACTTGCAGTACTCAGGGACCCTGGGAAAAATACTACTTCCGAATTATATAGATCTTTAGGAAGTCACCCAGGGAAGCCAAACCGAAAGAAAAGTCCAGATACACACCTTTAGAAATTGGAACTATGATTTGATGGATTTTCTTTAAATTGTTTTCCTTGAGAACATATTTCTAGATCTAACTGATGAGGAGACACTGGGTGAAAAAGGGCAACAGCCAAAAAGATATTGCAGGCGTGTCAGAGGATCCAACTACTCAACTTAAAAAGGAAGAAAAGAAAAGGAAAAAAAAAAAAAAAGATCCAGGTTTTATAAGGAAAATGGGAAATGTAATTAAGGATTTTCTGTTTTATTAGAAACAGAAGAACAATACACTGCCTTAGCATTTTAATGACTGCCTGCTACACACCTTGACAGAGTGAAGCTTCCACAAAGGCTTTAACCTGGGGAACCTCATTTTGTGCATTCTGAGCCATCTTGTCCATCAAGTCCTTCTTCTGACTCTTGTGTCACATCTGAGTTCTATCTCAGCATTCCCAGCCCTTCCTGGGAATATGGGATTGTTTATTTGATGTTCAGGAGAAACAGATAAGGAGAATGAGAGTTGATTCTGGGGCTGACATCCTGTACAGTGAAGTCTCCTAATCATTTTCAAGTAACAGAGAAACAGCTCCTTTCAAACCAAGCGCCTATCCTCTAAGAAATCTTCACAGATTAATCCACGTGTGTCTCACTCTCCTCCGTACCAACTCAAGGCCAAATGCCTCCAGAAAGCTTTTTCCTGACTACCCCACTCAAAGTAAGTGCTCTCTTCGCTTCCTTTCTACAAGCGCTTATCTCTAACATTCATTTGGTACTTACCCTACCTTGTAGAATAGTTGTCTGTTTATGTAAACTTATCATGCTTCCCAAGTAAACTAATCGACAAAGGGGCCATTAAGTGAGATAACATAAGTGATTAATGTCATATATTTTTTTTGCTCCCCCATACCACTTAACACAAAAACTTGTATAAGCAATCAATAAACACTTTTTGATTAAATATATGTAGATTGTTAGAGATAGTTTGTTAAACAGGCAAAACTTCACTACTCTCCTACAAAGGGGGGGATTTAGATAATTTTAAAATTCCCATTGAGCTTTCTTATTTTGTGATTCTAAGTCTTCAATTTGCAATCAAATTTTAGGCTTAAGGTGTTTCTTTGCTAAATCTGTAAGAAAAAAGTCTTTGCTGATGAATTAAAATAGGTAAATAAGACTCAGGAAAAATGCACGCATGCAGGCTTTTTTTTTTTTCACTTCAGGTACAGCTATTTGCATTCAAATTGATGTTAATTAGAAAATAAAATCCTTCTTATTGTTCATTTTGATAACACCATTTCCTTTGGTACTCAAAATCATTAAAATTATATCTCTTTAAAATATAATCTGTGATTCTTCACCTGGATTTACTGAAACTGATTTTTATGTCACCTGATTAGTGGCAAAGTCAGGGTTCACTCGCTCTTTCATTTTCCCAAGACCCACAAACTTAAGATCTCTCAAGGTGGAAATATGTCCAAACCATTGAATCGACCCTTCAAGTCACCATCTACTTTTTACTTGCCAAGTCTAATATTGTTAGCAGCCACTGAGTGGGCCCCTGACCCATGCACAACAACAGGAAACACTGCCTGGTCCTGGCCATCTCCATGATCATTGTGATTCTGACCATTGTGATCCACAGGATTTTCACTGGCTGATTTTCATAAGTAGATTACCAGGACTTTCTCCCTAGTCCATCATAATCTGGAAGCTCCACTGAAACCTGTTCAGCATGATAGCAACATGCAAGCCTCTACTGACAGACACGTGGTGGCTGTGCTTGAGGTGCATTGGCCCGGAATCCAAACCGGGTCTCCCGCATGGAAGGCAAGAATTCTACCACTGAGTTATCACTGTCCCCAACTCATTCATAGCCAATTTAATAAACGTATACTAACAGGCTGTGATGTTTGAAGCAGTGAACTATACACTAGACCCAAGAAAGATTATAAACTAGGTTATAGTTCAGGAGAGGTAGGCAGAAGTATACAAGCACTCTAACTCAATGGTCACATGATAGAGAAGAATAGAATGCTCTCCCCTAGCCTCTGAGAAATTTCCTAAAAAAGAGCTGTCTCCGCTGAAATTTGAAGGAGTAGTAGCATCTAGCAAGATGTGATAGTTTTATTGAGGAATATTTTCTAGGCAGAGGCTGGTCATGCAAAAGTGAGGAGGTGAGAAAGCATGTTGTTAAAGGAACACTAAGCTGGCTGACCTAGTCGGCAAGGTAGGGAGTGGAGAGAGGTTAAAAAAATGTAACCAGAGAGCTGAGCAGTGGCAAGAACATTCCAAAATCTTGTGAATCATATTAAAAAGCTTGGACTTTATCTTCTGGGTGATAAGAAAACCCACTGAAGTGTCCAAAGATACAGGAGTAAAATGATCAAATTGTAGGAAGCTGCAAGGTAGAAAATAAATGGAAGGTGGTCAAGACTTCGCCTGGGAAGAGCAGTTTGGAGGGTGAGAAGATGGTAGCTGGGCCAGAGTAGTTTCTGTGGACATAGAGAAAAGTGGTTTTGAGACATTGAGGAGGAAGCATCTGCAGGAGTCAGTGACTGGTTGAATATTGGGTGAGGGAGCTGGAGGAGTCAAGGATGATGGCCAGTTTCCTGGCTTAGGTAACTGAGTGACTAGCATTATCATTCCCTGAGACTGGGAACAGATGAGGAAGTGGTTTTAGAGGAGCAGTGATGAGGGCTACTGGGGAAGGCAAGGAGATAATTGAGTTTTCACGGGATTGAGTTTGATATGCTTATGAAACTTTAAAACAGAGACTTCCTATTAGCAATGGGCTGTGGGTCTGTGGGTCACAGGGGAGCTCTGACTTAGAGATAGGATCTGGAAGTCATTAACATGTAAATGGTGGCTGAAGTCATTGTAGGGTGGAAACAGGAAGTTAAGAGAACAGGGACAAAAACCTAACTGACAATGATATTTAACAATGGTTAGAGGAAGATAAGCCCAAAAGCCAACTGAGACAGAAGAGCTTGAGAAGCAGACGGAAACCTAGGTGACTATATTAGTTTCCTGTGTTATTAGGTGCCATTGAGTTACTTCCTACTCATAGTGACCCTACGTACAACAGAAACAAACACTGCCCAGTCCTGTGCCATCTTCACCATCCTTGTCATGCCTGAGCTCATTATTGTAGCCACTGTGTCAGTCCATCTCATTGAGGGTCTTCCTCTTTCTCGATGACCCTCTACTTTACCAAGCATGATGTCCTTCTCCAGGGACTAGTCCCTCCTGATAACATTGGGTAATATTGGATTACCAAAATCCGTTGCTGTTGAGTCAATTCCGACTCATAGCGACCTTATAGGACAGAGTAGAATTTCCCCATAGGGTTTCAAAGAAGCAGCTGGTGGATTCAAACTGCCAATCTTTTGATTAGCAGCGAAGAGCTTAACCACTCTGCCACCAGGGTTCCAATGCTGGATTAGGGACCCCCTATTCCAGTATGAGAGAGAAGAGTTTGAGAAGGTTGCTCTGAGTTGGAATCGACTCTGCGGCAACGGGTTTGGTTTTTTGTTTTAATTCCAGTATGACCTCTTGTTAACTAAATTACATCTTCAAAGACCTATTTCCAAGGAAGGTAACATTCACAGGTACCAGGGTGTGGACATCAACATATATTTTGGGGGGGATACAATTCAACTTACAACAATGAGTATTGTCTCATAAAAGGCAAAGGGAAAAAATGTTTCCAGAAGGAGAAAGAGATTGACGGTACCAATTGTCACTCATAAATGAGGATTAAAATACAACCATTGGATTTAAGGACAAAGAGGTTATTGGGGGCCTTGTTGGCAGCAGTTTAGTACAGTGATGAATAAAAGCCAAATTGGAGTGCTGATCTTCCTGACTTCTCTGCAGTACTGGACACAGCTGACCACCATCTCCCCCATGGAACTCATTTCCATCAGCTTCTGGGTCGCAGCACTCCGCTGGCTTCTGCTTTTCATCCCAGACAGAGCATTTCCTGGATCCTTTTCCCAGATCCACTGAGCATGAGCATTCTTGGAGTTTCAATCCCCAGACTGCTCTACTCTTCTCCCTATTCTCCCTCTCCTCCCCACCACCCGTCAAGAACCTCATCCTCACACCTTAATTATTTCCACAGCCAGCTATCTCCTACAGCTGCCTCCCAAGTCGGCCTCTCTACTCCTGCCTTTCTCTTCCCCCTCCCTATCTCTCTCTCTGAGTGACTGTGTTGCCTCACACCAGACCCACACTGTTAACTACATACTTTTCTTCTGTAACTTCATCAGCTGAAAGTATCTTAAACTCAGAGTAACCCAAACTGAACTTTCCACTGACTGCCTCCCTCCCGGCCTCCCACGTCCTCTATCCCCCCTGGTTTCCCTACTTTCTAAGTTTCAAAATGTGGGAATTTTTTTTTTTTAATTCTCTTTTGCTTCCTGCATCCAATCTGTTGAGAAATCACATCTATCTATCTCCCCAATATTCCTCACGTTTCCCCACCCTCCATTATACATCCCCCATTCTAGTGTAGGTTATTCTTTCTCTTTATGAAGATTAAGACAGATTTCTAACTCGTCTTTTTACATCCCACCTACTGAAAATGGTATACATTTGGAACTAAGGTACAATTTCAGTCATGCTTCTCCCACACTTAAACACCTTTAATGCCTCCCCCTTGCCTGGTGAATCAGAACAAATTTCTCAAATGTGTCTTTAGAGCTGTCTATAACATGACATTGTACATCCTTCCTTTCCAGCTCATTCTTTCTCTACTTGTTCTCTAAGTCCCAAGCAAACTAGATGCTCACCCTTTGGCAAATCAAACTCATACTTTCTCAACAAGATTCTATTTATCATATTTGCTCTCTGGAAAGCCTTCCCATTCTATAAAGCCCATCTCCAGTGCTATCACTGAGCACTACCAATGCCCCCCAATACCTTCCCCCATCCCTCACCCCCAAAAGGAAAATCTCTATAGCATTTTTATTGTACTTCTCTTATGGCACTTATTGTTTCTACAATCATGTGTCCTGAAATTTTCACCCTCTACTACACAACCCCATCTTCCTGTAGGCCATATCCTTGTCTGCTAACCTATGCAGTATAAACTATGGAACTTTTCATGAAAGCAATTGTCTGTTGGCCTGAATTAATGAGATTCCATTGAACATGTGTAAACATTTGTTATTAAGCATTAATTTTTCCTTCTCTAGTGGCATCTAGAACAGAGGTCCCAGATTGGCAGCTGGAGGCTGAATCTGGCCCACAGATGTGTTTTGTTGAATCCACAGTTATTTTTTTAATTGAGTCAACATTTTGAAATGGAATATTTGACATAAAATGCCAGCTTTTCAGCTTCTCTATAAAAGCAGAGTGTTCTGGCAACACTGAGCCCATGTTCACTTAGAGCAATAAATGATTAAACCTGGGCAGTGCCTGCTCCCTTTAGATGAGGTGTGCAGTCCTCAGTTCACCCCATGTCCAGCCCTCCATACAGCTTCTTAAACTGCTCCCCTTCATTTGCTCACTAGGCATTACAGTTTGCAACCCCAGGGCTAAAGTCCTTTAAGGGCAGTCTGTAGACTCTATGCAGACCCATGTTTCTATCCTAGAACCATTTCTAGGATTGAATTTGATGGATAAATTAAATTAATGGGATCGTGAAATTGCTACGTCTCCTTTCCATGGCAGCTCTCACGCTTTCCTCTGCCACACAGTGCCCTTGTGCTACCAGCAGTGCCACTCAGGCTCTCCTGCTGGCGCAGTCCTTCCGTGCAATGTGCTGGGCTTCTTTCTCACCAAAATATGCCTGTCTTCTAATGCAATTTGAGTGATTAATACATGTTCATCTGTTAGTGAATTAGTAATGATAATATTTTCTGCATGGGTCTTGTATAAGCATAACAAATCTATGTCAAGAATGATGTCTTACACACACACACACACACACACACACACACACTAAGGCAGACATCACAAGTCAATCATGGTTCTCTTTCCAGCTAGGTCCAAACAGGTCTTCAGAAATCATCTCAACACAGCACTTCCAGAAGCCACGACCAGAAGTTTGGAGCTGACACTACAATAGGAGCCCTGCTGTCCTTCGCAGTGTATATGATACACATACATATATCACTCCTTCTTTCTCATAGCATGAATGGGTAGTGGACAGAAGAGGAACCATCATTATCATTTTGGAGATGAGAAAACCCATTCAGAAAACTCTGTCATCTATCTAGCATTAATTAATATTTTAGAGGTATTTGGGATAAATTAAAATCCTGCTCTTGGGTTCAGTATCTACTATCATACAGAATGGGAGAGGAGTGACTTAACAGTCCACAAGGAAAAGACTTAGAGGCTTTGCTGATTTTAATCTAAAAAGGAAAGAAAATATGATGTGGCTCCCCAAAAGTTAAAGCAAACCTGGGCTGCTTTGCATGTCAAGAGAGGCAACGTTCCTGTTCTATGTCTAGAGCACCTATGGTGAGCACTGTGAACATTCTGGCTGCTTCCATTTAACAGAGGTGGACATAGATAGACAGGATAGACAATAAAACATGAGAAGAAAGGTTGAGGATTGAGGGTATACCACTTGGAAAAGAGAAGAAGTGGTGATCCCATGAAAACCACTTGAAGGCAAATGAAGATGCCAGAAAGCAGACTTGGACTCAAGAAAGGAAGGACATTTAAAGGAACAATTTTGCTCACTTTGTAATCCCTATCATCAGAAAGTTTGAGGAGGTTTTAGAAGCATTTCTTGCACTGGGTAGGGAGAATCACTATCTGCCTCTAAGAATCCTTTCAACTCTAATATCCTGTGCTTAATATAAAAGTCACTTAGGAAGAGTTGAAGCTAACTCTGTTGATGCCTGGTCTGGTATACTTTCCTCCACATCATAAGGCCTCTCACATAATATATTTGCATTTTAACAGAGAATATCAATGCCTTAGAGCAAAGGAATGTGTAATGTGGTGAATTTGAACATGACATGCTGGAGCCATACTGTTTTTGTCTGTTTATTGAATAAGGTAATTTATCACTGGGCCTTACAGCATTGCCTTCTTAACCTGAATATAAACTCTTAATCTGTATATAGACTCAATACTTGTCATTATTGTTAGCTGCCATCAAGTTAGCCCCTGACTCATGGTGACCCCACGTACAACTGAACGGAACGCCTCCCAGTCCTGTGTCATCCCATTATCGGTTGGGAGTCAGACTGTTGTGATCCATAGAGTTTTCATTGGCTGATTTTCAGAAGTAGATCGCCAGGCTTTTCTTCCTAGTGTGTCTTAATCTGGAACTGCCACTGAAACCTGTTTAGCATCATAGAAAACATGTAATCCTCCACTGACAGGTAGGTGCATTAGCCAGGAATCTAATCTAGGTCTCCAGTATGGAAGGGGAGAATTCTACCACTGAACCAGCACTGCCCATAGATATTTGCCTTCTGACAAGATCACAAAGAATCAGGGAAAATCTAGCTAATAATCTTCATGGAACTGCAACCTCTGAGTGCTTAGTTCTGAATTTGTGTGGTGCCTAGGATTTGGAATGGTGGAGTCCAGGGACTAGATGAGTGGTGGCAGGTGATGGAGGAAAATCAGATAACAGATGGTAATTACAGAGAATGGGGACAATGGACAGTGAAGTCAGCAAAGGACACACACAAGACAGACAGGCCTGGATCTGAGAAGAGTTGAGCCAGAGGGCAAGCCAAAGTGGTGAGTGAACCAATCAGGCAGGTCACCACAAGTACCGCAAGCGCACAGAGCTTTAGAGGTAAGGTATGACCGCAGGCATGCAGACCTGAAAATCATCCTGAGGCACCATCACCCAGGGTGATCTGTATATGGGGCAAGGTTCTGAGTCATCCAGGAATTCTGCATGTGTTTCCTGTTGGTCACGAGCCAAACCCACAGCAATCATTGCCCATCGTTTAAAGGTGGGAGCAGTAAGAAAATGCGTCTGCAGAGAAGGGAGAGGACGTGACAGTTAGAGACCAGTTCTGACCCTTTGTAATGAAAACCATCCCCCAGGCTCAAGACCCTTCTTCACTGGTTTCCTGCTCACATAGTGTGTTGTCTAAGTCCCCCAGAGCTTAGTTAGGGGAATGGCAGACAGTTGCTTTGTGCCTTTCCAGAGATGAGAAGTAGTAAGGACATCACGACGAGTGTGTATGCACATGTTCACGTGGGCACCGACGCTCGCAAACGTATACAAATGCACACACATGCACACACACACACACTTGTAAGTGAACACATACATTTTTACTTCCTGGTATTCTGAGCCAAAAATATGGCTCAACTACATAGCTTTACAAAAACACAAATGGAGAAACAGAAACAGAATATTCTTGCATGTCACTCTCTGGCAATGCTAATCTTACTCCAGTCTACCTCCCCAGTGGAGTATAAGTCTCACCTTCTGCTAGATTTTCAAAAGAGGTAAAACAAAGCATACATTCCCAGAGAGCAAATACTTGCCTGCTTCCTATGTGGTCATGTTGTACAAAGCACCATATGCAGGTGGCTGTCCATTAAATGCCTTTTCATGATTCTGGAAAACACCAAAAATCATACAATCAGTGCAGAGATGTCTGGTTTTCTCGCCTATGTTCTAAGGTGTGCCGAGTTTCTTTAGCACTCTCGGCTAAATCCATGGGAGAGAAAGGGTTGACAGTATCTACTTTCACCTAAAGAGTTAACCAAGTAGCTTTGTGTTCAAAACACAAACTATAACTAAAAAATAAAAGAAAATTTTGCTTGTAAAAAATCCAAAAATAGTGATTAATGGATATACTTAACAGGGTATTGCTAACATTCATCTCTGTCATAAAGTTGCCTTGGTAGTTTTGGAGACCTTTATCAGTGTTAATTTTGAAAGAGATTATCATGGGATGTCGGTTTAGAGACGTCACCTTTCATTTCTTAGGGCTGGGTGGTAGGCACTCTAGTAGTGTATCATGGAGCTTAATGAGGGTGATGGGTGAAGACGGCCCGAGGCACAAAGGCCTGGAAAAAAATTGCCTGCCATTCTCTGAACAGAAAATGCCATTGTTTCTTCAAGTGCCACGTTCAGGGGCAGGATCAATGTCTATTTCTAAGAGTCAGGCTTGGGTAATAACTCAATATTAAATGTTTGACTGAATGGGGTCCTTTCTAATCAGATATATTATACAATGTAAATCTATTTTCTAGGAATGCAGAGGAAGGGACAAAAAGAACAGGGTCTCAAACAATCCATATACTGTATAAGGCAGGGACATGAGGCCTGCTGTCAATAAATATGGCTGGATTAGCTCAGTATGACCCTAGAATCCTGTCACTCTAATGAAGCCCTGTCAGACTTGGGGAAACTGCAATTAGGTGACAGGACTCTTTGTTACAGAAGCTGAAAATCTTGGTTTTCTTTGCAAATGACTTCTAAAGAAATGGAGATTCTGGTATACCAGAATTCAACTTCTCTTATACAAGTTATCTTATTAAAGAATGAACTAAAAAGAAAAGAAAATGGTCTGATACCTTTCTGATACTTGGCTTTGGCATCTGCTTCTATTGTGCCCTGTGGCTCATGGACAGAACCCCCAGCCCTTGAGAAGCAGCTCCCCACGAGGTCTGTCCACACCATGACCCACACCACACTGGAAGGTACCACACTGCTTGTAATAATCTCCTAGAGCTGCCACAACAAAGTGTCTGTCACAAACGGGGTGCTTTAAAACAACAGAAATGTATTGTCTCACTGTTCTGGAGACTAGAAGTCCTACATCAAGGTGTCAGCAGGGCCATGCTCTTTCTGAAAGCCCTAGAGGGAGATCCTTCCTTGTCTCTTCCAGCTTCTGGTGGTTCCTGCCAATCGCTGGTGTTCCTCATCTTATAGGGACATCGCTCTAAACTCTGCTTTCATTATCACATGGCGGTCTTCCCTCTATGTCTATGTCTTTCTATATCTCTTCTTCCTCTTTTTATAAGGACACCAATCATATTGGATTAGGGCCCACCTTACTCTGGTATGACTTCATGTTAACTT
This sequence comes from Trichechus manatus latirostris, assembly GCF_000243295.1. Taxonomy (NCBI): domain Eukaryota; kingdom Metazoa; phylum Chordata; class Mammalia; order Sirenia; family Trichechidae; genus Trichechus; species Trichechus manatus. The sequence continues at coordinate 2,380,085 of NW_004444131.1, forward strand.
AACTAACAACATAGTCAAAGACCCTATCTCCAAACAAGATCACATTCACAGGTACCAGGAATTAACATTTCAACATACTTTCAGGGAACACAATTCAACCCATAATACTGCTCAAGTCAAAATCTTGTGTCATAATATAACTGATTTCATGGAAAAAGAAGCAGATCATCTAGCCTAATGGGATATTTAGGAAATTGTGGCATATTCCATTCAAACTGCAAATGGCTATTACACAAATCTTGATTTAATTTGGACTGAATATCTTTTGAATTTTGGTTCACAGATTAAAGTCTGTTATAACATTTTACATACTGTCATTCTAATCCTGGGTTGGTCAGGCATGGTCATGTGTTGCTCCACTCTCCACATGCAAAAGGCATCTGTGAGCACTCTGAGGGAGTTATGAATTTTTTGATTTCACACATGAGAGAACTGAGGTTCAGAGGGCTTAGGTAACTCATCTAATGCTCCAGATCAAGTAAGTGGCTGAGCTAAGATTCAAGTTCAGGTCTGCATGATAGCAAAGTCCGTTCTCTTTCCACACAATGTTCACCAACTTTCAGCTGGTTCGCTTTAACTTGCTCTCTCTGAATGGGGAAGATTCCTCCATTTTAAAGGTTCAGGAAAAGAGAATGGAGAAAGGGAAGAAGAATGGAGCAGCACTGGCTTCAGAGACTGAATAAGAAAATAACACTCAAGATGGCAGATACCAAAATTCAAAACAAGGTAAGAAATCCCGAGTTCAAACAAGCATTGTCAGGGATTGAGGAAGGGGAGGTCACAGAGAAATAAAGTGTCAACAGCCAATGGTCCTACAGGGAAAGCAAAGGCAAGTCTAGCTGGAAACTGGATGCCCAGTACATAGGATGAGACCTAACTCTGAAGCCAAGACAACAGACTTCCCCAAGACCAGATGATGCTTTTATTCTCTTCTCACCTTGGTTTGAGCCAATCCTCTGAGAGTCTGGCCTAAAGCCCTGCAGGTGAGGAAAATGGGAAACAGCTGACTGGCTGGTGAGTGTGGGAGCAGGGAGCAGACCCTTTTCTCTGGCAAAGGCATTCCCCTGACAGGTGGCAGGAAGAGAGCCTGTTCCCAATCAAACCGAGTTGGATGGAAATAGCTAAGATGAAAACCAAACTCTATGCCATTCCTTCAAAATCTCCACATGCAATGGAAAGTGGCTGCCCATTTGGACCTTAGTGGGGGAGAAGAATGTTTTCCCAGCTGAGAATTGACACAGAAACTTCTGTGGCCAGCTTCCTGACAGCAGCAAATTCCCAGCCCCAGTCAAATTCTGACTCATAGTAATAACATTGTTGATAATAATAATACCATTTATTGACAACTGTTCATGGCCCAACATTTGATACACATTTCATTGTTTGATCATCCCAACCACCCTGGGGTTTACCACTTTACAGGTGAGGAGACAGTGATTCAGAATGGTTAAGTAACCTACCCAATGGAAGCAGGAGAGCAATACTCCTGTAATAGAACTTCCTAATACTGCAGTCTATAATAGAATGTCAGATTCCCTCTACTATAGCCAATTTGTGGTATTCTTCCCCAACCAAATCATCAGAACCAGAGGGTAGGAGACAAGAATAGGCCTAATGTGTTTTCTGTCCATTAACTTGGAAGGGTTTTGCACACACATACACACACACACACACACACACACACACACACACACAGTCTTTATAAAACTTTGCAGGTTTCAAAATCATTCCCACATCTTCTTTTTATTTTTCAAGTGATTACACTAGTGCCATTGAATCAACTCTGACTCATGGTGACCTCATGTGTGTCAGAGTAGAACTGTACTCCACAGGGTTTTTAATGGCTGATTTTTCAGAAGTAGATCACCAGGACTGTCTTCCAAGGTGCCTCTGAGTAGACTCAAACCACCAACCTTTTGGTCAGCAGCCAAGCCTGTTGACTGTTTGTACCACCCAGGAACTCCAAAGTGACCATACATTCACTTTTTCTCCCAGAAGATATATCTTAGAACACATTTAACACACAATTTTTAAACAGGAATATAAAATAGTCTCCCCACATCCCTCTTAAGAATAGTTTGCTTGATGATAATTTCCCATAATTTAACTTTTTTCAAAATAGAATAATATGTCCATTATTTTACATTTTTGGAAAATATTATCTAAATTTTGTAGTTATGAAATGCTGCCTTTTCCCAATATTCCTTAATTATTTAGCATTCTAGCTGAATTGTATAGTAGTTTAAAAACTTGGGTGAATTTCACAGCTGGCATATTTAATCCCCTAATTTTAGGCCAGGAATTGTAGAATTCACCAGTCAAAAGAATATTACCTGTGCTCAAGAAAATATTTCAAAAGATTTTTTCCCCCATAGCATTAACTACAATGTAGACTATTTAGTACTTTTGGCCATTCAAAAAGACAAGAATTTAGAAAACTTCACATGAAAAAGAAAACGTGATTTCACTAGTTCATCTGAAACCTCTATTTTTAATTTTAAATACACTTCATCTTTAGACAAGCAGTTTGTTGTTAGTCAGTTGTTCTTATCTGCAATTTTACTACAAAGACCAGCGTGATCCTTCAAAGAAATTCCCAGGGCCTGTCGTGTCTGCAAGAAGTTCATTTACTCAATTGTACTGCCCTTGTTCCCAAATGGGCTCTTCCTAACAAGCACAGAAGCTGAAAACAACACCAGGAAAATATCCTAGAAAATGGCTCACAACATTATAATGGGTTACAGATGGGTTGGGAACCTTCCTGCCATTTTTTATTGTTTGCTAGTTTCCTTTCTTCTGTCTGTATTTTTATTGCTTGCTTTCCTTGTTAGCCTCCTGGATGCTTGAATTAACCCACTGGATCTTTCCAACCCAGTGCACAAGGCCAACAGCCCTTTGCCATAAAGGTCTCAGGCTGACCTCGAGGGTTCTAAGGCTTTGCACTGTGTTTCCACACAGTCTGGAATAGAAGATGTTCATATTAGCCAGATCATAGCAAGATATTTGAAATGTTTATTTCTGTTAAGATATTAAACTTACTTTAACAAAAAAAAAGGTTTTTTTTCTATTTACAAAGTTAGAATGATGTCCTTTCTTGGAGACAAGGAGAGCTTATCCAGATCAGCATTATTAAGTTGAATATCAATCAGTAAAGCTTAGACTGCCAGAGAATTATTATAATAGGAAAGTAACTCGGCATATTAATGGTGCTGCTTTAGCCATGTTAACTGGTTCACAAGAATGAGAAGGATTATTACCTGACATTTCTGTACCCTTGCTGAATTTGGGGATGTGACAGCTCAAATCCAACCAAAATTAACTACATCAGATGTCATTGAAGTGGAAATAAAAATCAACTAAGCCAAATAATAGGAGAAAAGATGAAACATAGGAAGCAAACTGGTTCAACAATTCAGACTTGAATTCAGTCCTAAATGGCCACCACCCAGGTCTGCAGGAGACACCTCCTTTTTGCTTTCCTGGCACATCTGCACTGTTTCTTCCAGGAGATGTCCTTCCTTCCCACTCCACCCATTTGTTTTCAGTAGGGCTGTCAACCATAGCATCATCCTGCACATGAACCGAGCCAGCCAATACGAGCCCTTCCCTAGAAAAATTTGCCTTTGAACTAAGAGAAGAGAAGATGGGTCATCATGGTACTGAACATGGGAGTCACCAGTCTTTCCCATCATGTGGAAATAGCAGGTCTATAGTACAAAAATAGGATGCCAACACATTAAGAGAAATGGAGACAGGAAAAATAGAAAGTCTGATGATTGTCCACATGCAATTCCAGTCATTCCTACAGCTTAAATCCAACTTTGCCCTTCCTGTACATGCTCGATATTTCTCAAGCTGAAAGAACTGAAGGAAAAATTCAAGTTGTAGTAGAGAAGAATTCTATATTGACAAAATATTGAATGATGCAGGAAGCATCAAAAGAAGATAGAAGAAATACACAGAGTCACTGTACCAGAAAGAACTGGTCAACGTTCAACTATTTCAAGAGGTAGCGTATGATCAAGAAGTGAAGGTACTGAAGGAAAAAGTTCAAGCTACACTGAAGGCACTGGCAAAAAACAAGACTCCAAAAATTGACAGAATACCAATCGAGATGTTTCAACAAACAATGCAGTGCTGGATGTGCTCACTCATCTATGCCAAGAAATTTGGAAGACAGCTACCTGGCCAACCGACTAGAAGAGATCCATATTTGTGCCCATTCCAAAGAAAGGTGATCCAATAGAATGCAGAAATTATCAAACAACATCATTACTATCACACACAAGTAAAATTTTGCTGAAGATAATTCAAAACTGGTGGCAACACTACATCGATAGGGAACTGCCAGAAATTTAAGCCGGATTCAGAAGAGGACGTGGAACAATTGCTATCATGCTTATATCAGATGGGTCTTGGCTGAAAACCGAAAATACCAGAAAGATGTTTACCTGTGCTTTATTAACTACGCAAAGACATTCAACTGTGTGGATCATAAAAAATTATGGATGACATTATGAAAAATGGGAATTCCAGAACACTTAATTGTGCTCATGGAGAAACTGTACATTGATCAAGAGGCAGTCTTTCAAACAGAACAAAGGAATACTGCATGGTTTAAAATCAGGAAAGGTGTGTGTTGAGGTTATATCCTTTCACCATGCTTATTTGATCTGTATGTTGAGCAAATAATCCAAGAAGCTGGACTATATGAAGAAGAACGGGGCATCAGGATTGGAGGAAGACTCATTAACAACCTGCGTTATGCAGATGACACAGCCTTGCTTGCTGAAAGTGAAGAGGACTTGAAGCACTTACTAAAGAAGATCAAAGACTACATCCTTCAGTATGGATTACATTATCAACGTAGAGAACACAAAAATCCTCACAATTGGACCAATAAGCAACATCATGATAAATGGAGAAAATATTGAAGTTGTGAAGGATTTCATTTTACTTGGATCCACAATCGACACCCATGGAAGCAGCAGTCAAGAAATCAAATGACGTATTGCATTGGGCAAATTTACTGCAAAAGACCTCTTTAAAGTGTTAAAAAGCTAAGATATCACTTTGAGAACTAAGGTGCACCTGACTCAAGCCATGGTATTTTCAATCACCTCATATGCATGTGAAATCTGGACAATGAATAAGGAAGACCAAAGGAGAACTGATGCATTTGAATTATGGTGTTAGGGAAGAATGTTGAATATACCATGGATTGCCAAATGAATGAACAAATCTGTCTTGGAAAATGTACAGCCAGAATGCTCCTTAGAAGTGAGACTTCATCTGCTATACCTTGGCTACATTACCAGGAAGGACTAGTTCCTGGAGAAGGACATCATGCTTGGTAAAGTAGAGGGTTAGCAAGAAAGAGGAAGACCCTCAAGGAGATGGATTGATGCAGTGTTTGCAATAATGCGCTCACACATAGCAATAATTGTAAGGATGGCACAGGACCACATAGTGTTTCGTTCTGTTGTACGTAGAGTTGCTATGAGTTGGACCCGACTCAACAGCACCTAACAACAACAAGAGCTCCAACATTGCCCTTCCTGTAGCTTAGGTTCATGAGCCAGTACAGTCCCTTGTTTGAGCTGAGCTTGTTTGAGATGGATTTCTCTCCCTTGCAACCAAAAACAGTTTCTGATAAAAGAACACGCTATGGCTCAATCTTTCAGGGTTAAATTTATCTGTCAATTTAGCTAGGCTATGGTGCCATTTTTTTTATCAAAGACTAGTCTAGATACGTTATGAAGTAGTGAAATGTGATTAAATCAGTTGGCCCTGCACAATGTGGGTGGGCCCATCTAACCAGTTGAAGGCCTTAAGAGCAAAAAGGAATTTTCCCTATGGTGTCTTTTGCCTCCAGACTATAAAAAGCCATATTGCCAGAACTCTTCCACTCCTTACTCTTCCTGTTACCTGATCTATGGATTAGGGAACACAAAACTGTAGGAATCTCTAGCCTGTTGCCTGACCCTCAAATGTTGGACTTGCCAGCTCCTCTCAATCTCATGGGTCAATTCCTTAGAATCAATCAATCAATATATCTGTCTGTCTATCTGTCTTACTGATTCTGTTTCTCTAGAGAATACTAAGACACAAGGCCTCTGTTTCTTTGAAAAAAATTTTTAAAGCACTGTATTACTTAAGGTATAGGATTGTCAGCTGTGAAAGAGACCTGAAATAGTAGCTTATTACTCTCAGTAAAATTTCAAGCTGGTTTGCCACTCTGCTCTGTGAATTCGTCAGGGACTCAGGCTCCTTCTTATCAGAGGCGATCAGAGGTGATTGCTAAGGAAATTGCTCCACAACCAGGTAGGGAGTTGCTATTTCTACCTGGCTGGATTTAATCATTGTTATGGACCAATGACTGCCAGGTGTTTCCCACTCTTCCCTTTTCTGAATGAGAGTTTTTGCTGTGGTTATTCTAATCCTTCATTACCATTGCATGCTGAGTGTAAGGAGGAAGCAGATGGCTTGTTTTCACTGTGTGAAGGAACCACTTCTGGATTTGACAGAGATGGCTATTCATCACCCTTGAGCCAGGTGTGACTTCAGGATGGTCTCCCTTGGGGAAGGACTGGGTGTGGTCTATGAGGGAAGAAGACTGCATATGGTTTTTGAGTGATGGAGTTTGAGTATTGTGAAAGAGACTGCTAAGTGTCCCCCAACACCTCCTTTTCTTAACAGAATGCCCAGTTTTTAGCTGGGTAGACCATTGTAGAGCAAAGAGTATATTTCCCAGTCTCTGTGCTGTTAGGATCATCCACGTGACTAAGTTCTGTTCTGGTGCCTGCTGGCAATCCTTGGAATCCCTTGGCTTGTAGATGGATCTTCACATGGTGTCTTCTCCTGTGTATGACTTTGTCCTTCTCTTTTATAAGACACCACTCAGAAGAGATTAGTATTTGGACCCACCCTACTCACATACGAATTCATTAACTTAATGAACAACGCTATGTCCCCAAACAAGGTCAAATTCACCAGTGCAGGGTAGGACTTCAACACATCATTTGGGAGAACACAATTCAATCCATACAGTGTCATTGTCAGAAAGGACAGTATAAGTCAGATGACACATCATCTCTTCATCTCCATACACCCAAAAACATCCTTGAATGTATGTGAAGATATCTACCGTAAAGGAAGTTGCTGTTTGCTTCTGCATTCCTGGAATAAACCAGGCTCTAAAGCTTTGCGTGGCCTCTGTCGTAGACATGAGTCAGTCAAAGCAATCTGTGCTCCTCTTCTCTGGTGGGATTACGTCACTGCATAAACCAGGACACTGTCCCACTAAGAGGCTAATCAGCAGGAGAGGAGGGAAGTGACAAAAATATGAGTACCACCATGAGTTCCCCTGCTAGCGAGGAAGTTCCAGGCCCTGGCACAGAACCTAGCAGCAGCTGCTCCTACCCTGGGAACAGTCTTGACCTCCGACAGCAGAGAAAACCGAAAAAAGATCAGAAGGGGAAATCTCCATCTATTAGACTTACAAATATGCTACCTGTTCCATGAACCAGGATAGTGTCCCATTTTGTCACCTCAGAGCCTCATCCATCAGCACTGCCCTAGGGTTTAGAACAAAGACAAATGTTGAAGTGGCTTTGCTCTAAGACTTTGCCTTGGTATGAATTAAGCAAAAACCTTTTTTTTTTCCCTTTGTTGGTCTCTATTCTCAAGTGTAAGTATCAAGTCCTGAAAAATATTTCCATCATTTTAAAAAGGAATGGGAGTGCAAAATGATGTTAGGAAGGGCTGGAGTAACAAAGCAGAAGAAATAAGTACTTTGATGAAAGCAAGATGAAGATCAAGATAATGGAAGAAAGGGAGGAATTAATCCTGAAAGAACCACTGGTTGCTTTGCCTAACCACGGACAGACAGGCCAACACCCAGTAAAACTCAGGGCTACAAGAACCCATTCACCTTCTAGACCTGCTCTCATAGTGCAAAAAAGACGCAAATGACTGAACTTGGAGTTTAAGTACATCCACGTTGTTGCTGTTAGTTGCCATCCAGCCAGTTCTGGCTCATGCTAACCCTGTGTAAAACAGAACAAAACACTGCCTGGTGGCAAGCCATCCTCATGATAGCCAGCATGCTTGAGTTCATTGTTGCCTTCCAACCGAGGGTGCTCATCTTCCAGCAATATATTAGACAATATTCTGTTGTTTTCCACAGAGTTTTCATTGGCTAATTTTTGGAAGTAGATCTCTAAGCCTTTCTTCCTAGTCTGCCTTAGTCTGGAAGCTCCGCTGAAACCCACTCACCATGAGTGACCCTGCTGGTATTTAAAATATCAGTGGCATAGTTTCCAGCATTATAGCAACACGCAAACCACCACAGTATGACAAACAGATAGGCAGGTGGTGGGAGTACATTCATAGCAGGATCAAAATGTCATCAGAATAATTTCCTGATGACTTTCTTCTCATAGTTTTTCCTATCACATCAGTGGCTACAAGCACAAATGGAGTCCACAGAGAGATTCACACCCATCAGGCACCTGTGGCTGCTGAGCTGCAGACTTTCCCTGTGGAAACTGTCTTCCTCGCCCCTCTCTTACCACCTCCAATCCACCAGGTTTGCTCCTGGCAGAGGGAATGCTCCGCAGGTCTGTAGGCAGCACAGCCCTGTCAATCTGGCCTACAGAGCAGGCATGGCTGATGGGCAGAAAGAAGACTAGGAGTTGCTAAATAATTGAGGCCTCCCTTGGATTCTACTTACCTTAGGCTCAGACCTGAATTCCAGCATATTCCACAAGCACAGCTAGCAATACAACAGGCAGGGACAGCCCTTTATTTTGGCACTTAACTTTACTTAGTGTAGCAGTTGATTAATTCCTAGTGCAGATTAGTCTTTTTCTCTGCATTAGTTATACAGACTCTTTAACAATAAAGGCCATATCCTAGTCAAGGTGACATTCTCCACAGTGCTAATCAGGCTGCCAGGTACATACTTGAATTTAGAGAGTTTGAAGATAGACACATGCCTTGAAGTCTCTGTTTTTGAGCCTAGTTCACCATCCTAAATGTCCTCTATGTATGGAAATGTGACTTCCATCTGTGGCAAAGGAACATGAAAGTTTGCCAAAATTTTTCCTGCTGCAGAGCTTCTCTCTGGCCAAAAATGACTCAATCAGGTCTTAAGCAAAAGACCTGGAACGTCTGTCTCTTCTAAAGGCCTCATGCCAAAGACAGGATGTAAAAGCTCCCTTCTTGCTCTTGCTGCCCACTTCTTACATTGTACCATATAAATCTTCTCTCCACTTTCAAATGACCTTCCTTTCAGAAGCACAAAGACACTAGCTCACTTTGGGCTCAACGTTGCCAACAGTCACAGATTTCTGCTCTGTGGTGTCCTCTCTCTTTCCCTGGAGAGCATCCCAAACTTCCTCTCACCTTGGAATCTTTTTGGGCACCGGGAACTGGATCCAAAACCAAACCCACTGCCATTGAGTCGATTCCGGCTCATGGCAACCCTACAGGGTTTCCAAGGCTGTAAATCTTTTCAGAAGCAGACAGCCACATCTTCCTCCCACACAGCAGTGGGTTCGAACTGCCGACTCTTCAGTTAGCAGCTAACCCCTTTAACCACTACACCACCAGGGCTTCTTGGGAACCAGATAGAAATGGCAAAAAGCAAGACTCAAAGTAACAGAGCTTCCATTTCCTTCTCCATCTCTTCCATACCACCTAACCTCTCTTTGGCACAGGTGAAGTAGAACAAGGATAATTGTGTGCAGTATCTAGCACAGAGAAGATGCTCCATAAAGGTTTATTGACATGCTTGGTACAAAGATACAAACTGTGATAGATTTTCAAGCATCTGTGAAAGACCATTAGGGAGCTACATTCAGTCAAAGGCTACCTCCTGGAATCCTTTTAATTAGATCACTCTTGAACTATGTGAAAGAACACACTAAGTATCGCATATGCGCTATCCATAAAGGCCCATCACCATCAAAGAACTCCTTTCCCATCATTTCAATTAAACTCAACAAACGTCAAGCAAGTGACTACTGTGTGGCCTCCTCTGCACTGGGTACAAGAGCCGAATGAGAGGGGCACAGTGTCTGCCCTCAGGGAGCACAACTCTATTGCAAGAAGGGTGCACTTACAGCTCGTAAAGATGTGTTGAGACCCACGTACTATAATGCCAGCTAGCAGTGGTACTTTCTGGAGTTGGGGGTCAGTGGACTGGGTGGTGCCAGATTGATATAGAAAGTGATGAGAGCTAGGATTTTCTCAGATATCAGGTATAGGGGGTGGGGGGCGAGTGTAAGCGAGAGTAGGGAAGAAGGGGCATTCCTGGCAGAGAAACATTATGATGTAAAGGTGTGTAAGGGTGAAGATTCATGAGCTCTTTGGGATAGTGACTAATCTAATGTGACTACTGCAGAGGGTGTAGAGATGGTGGGAGGTGCTCAAAGGATCTGGGATGCTGCAGATCATAAACAGCTTTGCACCCTCTGCTCAGGAAGTGTCCTGGAGGCGTGTAGGAGCCCACAAAGGATTTTACACTTGGAATTAGGTAATTAAGCCTGTATTTTAGAAAAGCTAACTCTGGCAGAAGGATTTATTTTGTCTGTTAATTAACTAGAATGGATGGACTATCTGATCTTTAATCTTCAGTGCCAATATATCTACACAAAAATGGCATCATAACAAGGAGAATCAAAAGTGCAGTGGAATTGCCTAGAAAACCAGCTACTGAGGTATTGACTCTGACTCATGGTGACCCCATGGGTGTCAGAGTACAACTTACAGGGTTTCAATGTTTAGTTTTTACAGAAGTAGTTCTCCAAGCCTTTCTTCTGATGTGACTAGGTGGACTCAAACCTCCAACCTTTGGGTTAGCAACCGAGCACATTAATGGTTTGCACCACCCAGGAACTCTGGCTAGATAAAGGAGGTGTAGTTTACAGTTGTCCTGACTCAGGGGGGAGTTTTTGCCTTGTTACCCTGAGTCCTACCAAATACAGGTATGATGAGCACCCCTTTATCTATCTACAACATCATTACCTGGCCAGGTGTCCAGACAGCCCCCCTCCCTATGCATTTTTCAGTGTCCTTTTAAGGGAGATTCTCCACCTAAATAGGGGCAGTGGTAGTTCAGTAATAGAATTCTAGCCTTCCATGCAGAAGACCAGGTTCAATTCCCAGCCAATGCACCTCTTGTGCAGCTACCACCCATCCGTCAGTGGAGGCTTGTGTTTTGCTATGATGTTGAACAGGTTTCAGTGGAACTAACTTCCAGACTCAGATGAATTAAGAAGAAAGGCCTGGTGATCTACTTCCAAAAATCAACCAATGAAAACCCTATGATCACAAAGGTCCCGTGCACAACCGATCATGGGGATGACACAGGACCAGGCAGCATTCTATTCCATCGTGCATGGAGTCGCCATGAGTTGGGGCTGACTGCACAGCTGCCAACAACTCCACCTAGAGTTAATCAGACTGCAAAGCATCTATGGGAGCATAGATAAGCCCCCCATCAGTGGAGCAGCTGCAACTCCTGGCTGTGGCTTACCCTATGGAGGCATAGGCACCAAGTCCCCTCCTGTCAGCCTGGCCTCCTCCCATTTTGGGCCCTCCAGCCTCTCACTTCCTCCCTCCCTCTCTCCAGGCCCTGGACATCTGCTCAAGTGTGGGAGGCTGAGGGTGAGGCAAGGAAGGGTGGGAATCCTTGCTCTTACTCATGAAGCTTTCTCACAAACCTTGCCTAGGTTGGGTGCTTGCCTTTTCCATTAAAAATAAATAAATAAAAAGCCAAAGAGGGTTTTTGTTTTTGTTTTTGTTTTCTCTCTCAACTTTCTTCTCTCTCTCTGTCAAGAGCCAATGCTCACAGAACAGTCTAACAGCTTGAAAGAGGGGAAGGACAATATGGGAAAAATAAAGACCAGAGGAAAGTTGTTCAATATTTCAAAAATATTATCAGACAATAAAGGGATTCTTTTAATGCTATTGGGTTTTATTAATACACTTATTTACTACATGCATGAAATGCAAAATTCTTGAAATTCATCAAATACCTTCCTACTGGCTTTTAAATTTATCCAAGTCACCAGAGCACAGGTACTCACAGACCAGTAGCCACTCGTAAATCCATCTGAATTTTAATTAATACAATTACATTTCCAGACAAATAAAACTTCAGCGCAATCATTCCTATCATTCAACCAGCTGGCAGATTCCTTCCCAGCAACATCACTACTCTGAGTAATTGCGCAGAGACAAGATTTTAGCAAATTATCTTTTTAATTTACTTCTGAAAAAAGAATTCAAGATATAGAGATAATTCACTTCATCCCTCATCTCTAACTCCTAATCCAGTCCAAGTATATTCAAGTCCCTTTTGAATAGTCTCTGTAGGCTCTTTAAGCTTTCTAATCACTTCTTTTAAAAAATTGTTCAGTCCTGAAAAACATCTCTCCAGGCACAATACCTGGTTCCATGCATTCTCTCCGGGACTGTTACCAACTCTGGAAGTCCCATCACAGGAAACCACTGGGTAAGGTCATCCAGCAAGGAGTCAGACACCTTCCAATCCCTGAAGTGCCAAACCTGTTGGTAAATTTCCGGATGCCATGGTACTGTCCTTTCAACACATTCTACCTCCTGAAAAGGTTTTGAAACATTGGATTTCTGTCATGCTAGATGGTATGGTCCCAAATGTTTGAATAGTACCACCCTAAGTGTGGTCCATATGGCGTCCCCAGATGACACAAAAGCTATTCTGTTTCAAGATGTGCTCACATCATGACTGTTGAAAAAAACCACTTCCATCAAGTAGATTCCAACTCACAGCGACCCTATAGGAGAGAGTAGAACAGCCACAAAGTGTTTCCAAGGCGCAGCTGGTGAATTCGAACAACCAACCTTTTGGTTAGCAACCATAACTCGCCATAGCTCTTAACCACTGCACCACCAGGGCCCCTCACCATGACAGGGATACTTTTCTAGATAAACCTTAAACCTAGATACTCATCAGTTCTAGAAGGAACTTTTCCAGGAGTAAGCAGGACCCAGTGACATAGTCTATTAGGGATTCTAGCCCTGCTTTTATTTTTCTAAACCTAACATATATATTTTTGAAAGCTTATCCTTCTGCCTGGTTGTCCAATCCAGTCTTTTTTACTATGAGCAGAAGAGATTGGTCTGGGACAGAAGCCCTTGACTTGGGCTCTTTTCATTTCCCTTTACTGGAATTAAGGAATGTTGCATCATTTGCTAGTTCTCCTAGTGTGCTTGATTTTCACCTTGAGGTGGAGTATTCACATAGAGTGCTGACAGGTAGAAAAGCTCTTAATCACTTCAAAATATTATGCATACATCACTGAGTGAGTGTCTGTGTGTGTTTGTGAGCAAATTTTTGCCTGAAAGCCAAAAATTACTGTAATCCAAAAGATTACTGAATCACTCACTTGGAATTAAAAATACATACGTTCTCGATTTTGAAGGAATTTTCAAAAATGTACATCTAACAGTCCTAACTAATTAAGCCATTGTTTCTTCAGGTATCAGAATCCCCTGGACTATTCTTCAAAACTAAAGATTTCTGGGCCCAACTCCAGTTCTGCTAAGTCAGAATCTCAGGTGGCAGAGGTCAAGGATCTGCGTTTCTAACAAACACTATCAATGATTCTTAAGAACCCTAAAATCTGAAAACCACTGGATTAAATATTGAGAGTTGCTATTATTATCCTATAGGAGCTCTAGTGGCACAGAGAGTAAGCGCTCAGCTGCTAACAAAAAGGTCAGCGGTTTAAACCTACCAGGTGCTCCATGGGAGAAAGATGTGGCAGTCTGCTCCTGTAAAAATTACAGCCTTGGAAACCCAAGGCGGCAGTTCTACTCTGTCCTACAGGGTTGCTGTGAATCAGAATTGACTTGATGGCAACGGGTTTGACTTTTTCTCTTTGTTTGTTTTTGGTTATTATTTTCTTAGCACATATAATCACTCTACCAAAACCAAAACCAAAAAAAAAAACAAAACTGAGCCGCTCAAGATTTAGTCTTTATGTAGACTTGTATTCAGAAAACAGTCTGATATCAACATATATCAGGAGACATAAAAAAAATCTTTACAATAGATATCATGAAAATGGCAGGGCATGACTTTTACAGAGTGATTTACACCCAAAAGATTCTTAACCATCCCCTTCAGGCATCTCTCCCACTCCTCCAATATTTCTAATATCAAAAAAAAAAAAAGCTATTAAAATTCTTTCTCTCTTATGTACTGAAAAACAAATGTTACAAAAGACATTTTTGGATAGTTGAAGAAGTGTAAATATGGGTGATATATTAAATTTCAATTTTCTTAGGTGTGATAGTAGTGTGATTACATAGATAAATGTCTTTTTTTTTAGGAGATGTATACTGAAGTATTTAGGGGTGAGGTATCATGATGTATTCAACTTACTTTCAAATAGTTCATTAAAAAAAATATATGTGTATATATAAAACCCCAAAAAAAAAAACAGACCCGTTGCCATTGAGTCAAATTCTGACTCATAGCAACAGCTACCCTATAGACCAGGATAGAACTGCCCCATAGGGTTTCCAAGGAGCAGCTGGTGGATTCGAACTGCCAATCTTTGGTTAGCAGCCGTAGCTCTTAACCACTGTGCCACCAGGGCTCTGGTGTATATATATTCATATGGATATAGATAATATAGATATAGACACACACATATACATACATATATATGTATACATACAAGTTTATGTATGCGTGTCATGAATTGAATTGTGCCCCCTAAAAATATGTGTCAACTTTGCTAGGCCATGATTCCCAGTATTGCATGATTGTCCACCATTTTGTCATCTCATGTGATTTTCCTATGTGTTGTAAATCCTACCTCTGTGCTGTTAATGAGGCAGGATTAGAGGTAGTTATGTAATGAGGCAGGACTCATTGTACAAGATTAGGTTGTGTTTTAAGTCAATCTCTTTTGAGATATAAAAGACAGAAGCGAGCAGAGATACATGGGGACCTCATACCACCAAGAAAGGAGAGCTGGGAGCAAAGCACGTCCTTTGGACCTGGGGTCCCTGTGCTGAGAAGCTCCTAGAACAGGGGAAGATTGATGACAAGGACTTTCACCCAGAGCCAACAGAGAGAGAAAGCCTTCCCCTGGAGCTGGCACCCTGAATTTGGACTTCTAGCCTCCTAGACTGTAAGAGAATAAATTTCTTTTTGTTTAAGCCATCCACTTGTGGTATTTCTGTTATAGCAGCACTACATAACTAAGACAATGGGTGAGAGAGAGAAAGCAAATGTGGCTAAGTGATAATGATGGGTAAATTTAGGGTAATCACTATACTGTTTTCCCAACATTTCTGTACATTTAAAAATTTTCCAGATAAAAAAGCTGGGGAATAACAAATCTTTCTGCTTTTCTTGCTCCCCTCTCACTGCTGCCCCATGCCCCCTTTTTCAGCTGGAAGTGACCACCACTTGCTTGACCACATCAGACCACCTTTCACCACCAGAGGATCTGCGGGCATACGTCCCAGGTCTTCTCTTGCAAGCTACTGAAGTAAGGAAGTGGATGCCCCAGCCCACCTCATTCCAGAAGTATAGTTTTCTGCTCTCCCTCTGACTGATTTTTTTCCAATAACTCCCAACATATGAAATTTTCCACTTTGTCATACATGAATGTGATTATCAGTTTTTAACTAACAGCTGAAAAACTCCACAGTGTATAGTACAGAAATGTTAAATATCATTTGGAAATATAACCCTGTGGACAGCCCAGGACAATTTTGGGTCTGATTCTATCTTTTATATGGCTATATAGAGGAGACTCACCACTCATATGTCCGTTTGTCATACTGTAGTGGCTTGCATGTTGCTATGATGCTGGAAGCTATGGCACTGTGTTTCAAACATCAGCAGGGTCATCCCTGGTGGACAGGTTTTAATGGAGCTTCCAGACTAAGACAGACTAAAAGAAAGGCCTGACGATCTACTTTTGAAAATTAACCAATGAAATTCCTACAGATCACAGCAGAATATTGTCCAATATAGTGCTGGATGATGAGCCCGCTAGTTTGGGAAGCACTCAGTACACAATGACCACAACGATGGGCTCAAACATACCAACCATCATGAAGATAGCGAGGACTAGGCAACATTTTGTTATGTTGTACATAGGTACATAGGGTTCCCACAAGTCAGCACCAACTCAATGTCAACTAACAACAACCACAACATAGAGGAGACATTGGTTTCTCCGGCCTGGAAGGGGCAAAAGAATCCTCAAGAACAAATATTTCTTGCTTGCTGCTAAACCTACCCATCATTGGATTTCTTTCTCCTCCCATCCACTATTCTCTGGTAGATTCTTAGTTCTGGATTAGTTCACATAATCCTTAGCATGAGATACTTAAATGGAAATATCCCTGAGCAATGAGAGAGAAGGTTTAACAAGGTTCTAGGAAGTATGTTGGTATTTGTATCTGCCAATAGGCGACCCTAACCTCTCCACAATCACAGCACTTAGAGAGCGCAGGGACAATAGGTCCAGAGCCCACAGAGTCAAGGAGAAAAGTAAAATGCAGCATCCAGCAGCCATTTCGGGGTGTTAAGTAAAGCAGGGAGCTAAAATTTATAAAGTCTATTAGAGTTAAGTAAAGCCTCATTAGCAATAACATGATAAATGTCATTGTAGCTAGATACATTGTTATTTAGTGTCTGACACCAAAAAGCAACACCTCAATGTAGAACAACATCAGAGGGACTGGGTCAGGACAGGAGAAAGATGGGAACCCCCACCAGCGGACAGGAAGTGAGAATAAGATGGGACGCATTGCCTAGAGAAGAAGCCAAACTTGACCAGAGCAAATACTCCCCTCTTAGCCTTACCTTACTGAGGGCATTTCCCAATTCCTTAGCAGAGAAGAATTTAGAAATAAATATCAGAGACTAACTTCGGAAGGCTAAGTGATTGCCACCCCACCCCCCACCAAAGATGTCCACATCCTGATCCCTAGAACCTGTGAATTTGCAGATGTGATTAAGTTAAAGATCTTAAAATTGGAGAGATTATCTGGATTATCTGGGTGAGCCCTAAATGCAATCACAAGTGTCCTTATGAGAGGAAGGCAAGAAGGACAAAAAGAGAAAGAAGGCCATGTGATGGTGGAAGCAAAGATTGGAGTAATGTGGCCGCAAGCTAAGGAATGCTGGAAGCTTCTAGAAGCTGGAAGGGACAAGGAGCAGATATTCCCCTTAAGCCTCCAGAAAGAACCAGCTCTACTGACACCTTAATTTTAGACTTCTGACCTCCAGAACTAAAAGTGAATAAATTTGTGTTGTTTTACGCCACTGAGATTGTGGTAATGTGTTACAGCAGCAACAGAAAACTAATATATTAACCATATAAGTGATTATTATATATGGTTATGTTTAAATTAGCTGAATAATAAACTGCAGCTGCCTTTTTGTAGTGTAAACTCAGTATTTCTCACTAACCCTCAATTTGTGCATCTTCATAAAATTCTGGGTTAGCAAATTCTGTCAAGAATTGGTATAGATCATAGAGAGATATCTGAAGGGCATGTTTCATACCTACTACAGCAA
The DNA here is from genome assembly GCF_000243295.1 of Trichechus manatus latirostris. NCBI lineage: Eukaryota > Metazoa > Chordata > Mammalia > Sirenia > Trichechidae > Trichechus > Trichechus manatus. The sequence continues at coordinate 2,397,687 of NW_004444131.1, forward strand.
TCAAGCCAGGCTCTGGTGGAGAGATGAGGTAAGGGCTCTGGTAGTGCTCTCTTCTTAGGGGATGCCATCCTGACAGCATAGTCCCTAGTTTCTTCCCACTCACATCTCACCAAACCACTAAGGACATCATGGGATATGGGAACTGGGGGGAACTTAGAAGCTATTTAAAAACAGAGTCCCAAAGACACCAGTAGAGGCATTTTAATGCTGTAGAAAAATAACAGACACATTGCCTTTGAATCGCAGCCCTGTAACTTACCAGAGATACATTCTGAGCCTCCATTTCATCTGAAAATCAGAAATAATTATACTTACTGGATAGTTCTCTTGTGAGGATGAAATCGGATTATGCAAGTAAAGTCCCTGACAGGTTAGGTATTATGATTGTTGTTAAAAGCAGAAACTGTCTTTCCAAGTCCATACAGAAGGTGATTGTCAGGAAGAGGACCAAAGCTCCCATCAACCTTGACAATGCTTCTTCTGGCACACCAAGCATGACAGATGTCAAGGTTTTACCTGGCTGCCTTGGACTACCTCAGAGCTCCTATCCACATGGCTTCCAGTCAGTGGGATCCTCTTCCTGGCCATTCACTACTGCTACTTAGATTCCCCGCATGTCACTGTAGGTCAACATTTGTGCAACAGCAGTTAGCTGCAGGACAGGTTAGATGATTCGTGGTGTGGTGGGAGAGAGAATGACTTGGATGAGCAAGACAATGCCTCCTTCCTCAAATAAATTATATTTTAGCATGTCTAGACAAGTACAGAAATAACATGGCTCTGGCATAGAGTATGTGGAGAACCACAGAGGGGCAGAGGCGAGTGCTATGAGGAGTTCAGAGGCAGATGGGAGACTTCAGTGTGACTTCACAAAGAGAGCAGTGATTTACCAAGGCACTGGACGGTGGGGAGGATTTAAATAGACAGTAGAGGGACAAGGAAGGAATGGGCACATCTGGGCCCTGTTGAGGTGAGGGCAAGCATTCAGCTGTAGATGGAATTTAGGGGTGCAGTAGATGCACTTCCCCGTAGCCACCCTACTCCAAATACAAATATCATTTCTCAGTCATGATATTTCTGTTTCTTTATTCTTCATGGTTCAAACAGGGTGCTGAGAAGAGCAGAGGGTTTAAACTGATGCTCAGCCACTTTTTTTCCCAGGGTTGTCAACAGGCAAATTTGAGGCCGATTTTCACTATTAAGAAAAAGGAAGTAATAGCTTGGGAGTTATTGTTTAAAGGGTCCTGAGTTTCTGTTCAGGGTGATGAAAAACATTGGAAATAGTGGTGATGTTTGTACAGCAAGGTGAATGTAATTAATGTTACTGCATTGTACACTTAAAAATGGTTAAAATGGTAAAGGATATATACATTATGGGGTGTGTGTGTGTGTGTGTGTGTGTGTGTGTGTGTGTGTATAGATATAAAAACCTGTTACCATCTAGTCAATTCCGACTCACAGCAACCCTATGGGACAGAGTAGAACTGCCCCATAGGGTTTCCAAGGAGCGGATGGTAGAATCGAACTGCTGACCTTTTTGGTTAGCATCTGAGCTCTTAACCACTGCGCCACCAGGGCTAAATATGTATATAGCCACAATAAAACTAAAAATAAAAAGAAAGTAATAACTTCAGCTGTTTCTTTTTGTTATACAATTGTAGAGCCAGCAGGCACCCTTAGTATGAGGAAAATTCAAAAGGGAAGCATTGTGGCTAGAAGAGGGGTTCTCTTGCAACACCTTGGTGTAAAGCTCTGCAGAGGAGGTGAACCAGTTTCCAGGAGAACCTAGGCCCTGGCTTCCTAATGCTGAAAATGGAAGAAAACTGCTGGCCTGACCTCAGCATCTCTGACCATGGTCTGTGGCAGGAAGATACACTGGGGACTTCAAAAGGAAGTTTACAAGAGGAAAGTGGGGTCTGTGCTGGAGAACCAAGCTCAGCAAAAGGGCCTTGCAGGTCATGGGCGGGAACTAGTTCCACAAAAGCATGTGCCTCATGCTCAAAGCACTTTCTTGCCATACAGGCAGGCACAGTGGAGTTTTGGAGCAAACACCTGAGAAAGTGAATGTGAACTAAAGGGGCCCAATCTTGGAGCTCAACATGAGATAACACTGTGGCATAATCAGGGACCCCAAGTGTAGTAAGTCACCACTACGGCAGAGGAAAGGCATCCACCAGACAGTACAGGACCACCCTTGATGGGCACAGAAGAATGGTGCTGGTAGACTGATCAGAATCTCCCATTCTTTCTCTGCCTGCTATTTGGAAATCGAGCTGGCCTCTTAATCAGTTACTGTCAAGTTGATTCAGACTCATAGAAACCCCATGTGAGTCAGAGTAGAACTGTGCTCCATAGGGTTTTCAGTGGCTGATTTTTTGGAAGGAGATTGCCAGGCCTTTCTTCCAAGGCACCTCTGGGTGGACTGAAACCTCCAGCCTTTCGGTTAGCAGCCGAGCACATTAACCGTTTGCACCACCCAGGAATTCTTAAGACTAAGTAACTCCCCAGTGTTCCTAGCTATTGAGGGTGGTAGGAGCATCTCAAGGAAAAGAGACTAGACTAAAGGTATGGACCGTTATGCATATATTTGGAGAAATAGAAGACTGTTAGTCACATTAGCACTAGCTGGCTAAAAAAATCCCACCATTCTATATGTATTCACTTTTGGATTACAGATTTCTGTATGACAATGTTTACGTGCATACCTGCATCGATGTCGTTGCTTTCACAAGGTGAATTCCCAGAAGGAACTCTGGCTGCCAAGCACGCATGTTCATCACAGGGGGTAGCAGTCACTCAGGCTCTGGGTTGCTCTTTGATGAGGATCTTGATGAGGATGTACTTGTTAAACATCTTAAAAACCTTTCCTATAACAGGATCTACTCAGATTATATTAAATTCCTAAGTAAAACCTTTGTCAATTTGTCTCATTTGTAGTCAATCCTAGATAAAGGTCCCTTTTCTGCACCATGTCTTGTCACATATTGTTTTCTAATCAGATCATTTAACATCAAGCAACACAGGTGTGGAAGAAAGCAGATGAAAGTGAGGGAGATTGGGTTAATTTCAGTTGGTCTTCTGAAGTTCAAATCAGGGTGGGGAACTGAGCATATGGCTACATCCTCTGGAGTCTCAAATTCACTGAGATCAATAACCACACTTTCTCATTAGACCTCCTCGTTTTCAATCTGTCCCCCCACCTGCGGAACTTAATGTGATCAGAGAGTGAAGGATGGTCCAGGATCCTTAGAATAAGAGTGGAACGGGGTCCGGCAGAGAAGTGGACCTTGTGATTCCCTTCTACCTTTGCATGCACTTTCAGAAGGACCTGCAGGGGAAGAAAGGACAATGGCCTAAGGCTGCCATCCTCAGGGCCACGTCTTCCATTTTGCCCAGAAAACACAAGGGCAGACAGCTGTTCCAAGCATGTTTATGTGTGTGTAAATATCCATATATTTACTCTGAACTCTGAGTTCAGTCTATCTGCCACAAATTCAGAGTGAGTTTCCACTATGCAGTTAGCATCGCAGATGGAGACGGGGTTAAGTGCCATGCATCTATACCCCAGTCTTAGACTCAGGCATGCAGACAATCCCACAACTGAATTTCTGAGCCTTTGAAGTTTTCCCATTCCATTATTACAATAAATAGAAAACACAATTCAAATGAAATCCTGTCATATTGTTCCATTGTTCTAAATGGTGTGGAAACCGGAAAAGTGTTATTAACAAGACAAGGTTGAAAATTCCCAGACAATAGGACATCCTAACACCCCTTCCCTCTCCCATCCTAAGCTGCTCTCTAAACACAGTCAATAACTCCCTCTCAGATCCAAATCAGCCACCCACTGAAAAACTTCCTACTTCAGATCTGAGAGACAAAAATGAATAGCCGAGTATAGTCCTAAATAAATGCTATTATTCCTCCTCCCTCCCCTTCCCCCAACCTCAAATCTTTGCTCTCTTAGCTTTTCTATTTTTCATTGGATTCTCAGCACTGCTGCCTTGTTTCCACAGAATCACAGAAGTCAAAGCTAAAAAGACTTTGCATAATTTTTCCCTTCACACAAACCCCCAAGGGTAAAATGTTACGAAACTCCTACTCTTAGATCCACAACAGATTTTTCTGCTGGGAGTTGGGCCTAAGTACAGATTCACATATGACTATTGAGCTCTGTCGTATGCATGGGAGATCGGGATTGGGTTTGGCAGGTAAAAGATGGCTGTGGTAACATTTTCTCCTTCCAAAAGAGCTTTCCTCACTCTGCTTAGCTCTCATTTCCTGCTCAGGATTAGAAACCTCAAGTTCATGTGTAGTTCTAAGCACTCTCATGATGTACTCTATCTTTCATTAACAGTACAGCACATACCTCAAGCCAAGAAGCACTTAGAGAGATGGATGGGGCAGAAGACAAGGAGGCAGGCAAACCCCACGCCTCTTCCTTTTGCCTATGCCGCTATGTAAACTTGGGAGAGGGCTCAAGTTGCAATACCCAGGACTGTGGCAAGCAACCAGAAACCCAATTGTTCAGGAGATGACAATAATTCAAAGTGTCTGCCTTGGAAGATTGACCTCCCATGACCCAGTTGTAGGCCTTCCCTTCATTCTCCCAGATCAAAAAGTCCCTGTCCTCTACCATTCTTTCACAGTCTGCCTTGGCTGGCTAAAGTGATAAATTAATAGATACATAGACACATAGAGACATACATAGATACATAAATGATAAATAGTGGCCTTTGAGTCTACTCCAATTTATGGTGGCCTTATGTACAACAGAATGAAAAGTTGTCTGGCCCTGCATCATTCTCCTAATTGTCAACATGTCTGAGTCCATCATAGTGGCTATTGTGCCAATCAATCTCACAAAGTTTCTCCCATGCCCTCGCTAGACTTCTACTTCACCAAACATGATATCCTCTTCTAGAGATCAATCCCTCCTGATAATGCATCCAAAGCAAGTAAGTCAGACAATGTTCTGCTGTGATCTATAAGGGTTTCACTGGCTGATTTTTGGAAGTCAATCACCAGGCCTTTCTTCCTAGTCTATCTTAGTCTGGAAGCTCCACTGAAACCTGTCCACCATGGGTGACCCTGGTGGTATTTGAAATACTGGTGGCACAGCTTCCAGCATCACACAAGCCACCACAGTACAATAAACTGAAAGACAGGTGGTGAGAATTAACTGATTAAAAAAATAGTAATAAAGGAGGACTTCTGGGCAACATGGTGCTATAGACAGAAGCACCACACGATCCCTCCACAGCAAAGATCCAAAAAATTAAGTCAAACAGAGACAAACATCAATCCTGAAATCCTAAGCATCAAATGAAGAGATAAAGAACTCAGCCAAGCACTGAATGGAATAAGAAACTGACAGAGAAGAGAGAGCAGGGAGACATACATGAATAGGTCCCTGATCAGCTACCACAGCATGGATCTTCCATCTTGGATGCCTGTCAGAGATCAGAAAACAGAGAATATGGGAAAGCAGCTTCACGAAGCTCCCAGAAGGAGACAGAACAACTGGTAACCAGCGATGTATGCTTTCCCATCCTCCACCCTTCTTCACTCCCACTTGGCCTCCTCTGCTTCCTGCAGCCATAGTCTCTTGTCCGGGAAGCACAAGCTTCACCCCTGTGCATCTTGGATTCCAGTTGCCCTCACAGGCCGGCTCCCTGAGTGCCATTTGTTTGTTGTGCGTGTTGCTTTTTTCCGATTCTTTTGCTTTCTTCCATACCTCTCAATACCTCCCCCTCCTTTCTCTCAAATACCTGGCTCCCTGTGCCATCTTTTCTTCTTCCTGAAAGGTTGTGCAACACCTCTCGACTGTGGAACTGCTTCGCAGCCCGTGCAGCCACACTGATGGGATCCCCAGAACTTTTGTTTGTTTTGATTTATTCTGTTTTGATTTGATTTGTTTGTTTGTTTTCCTTTTCTTTTCTTGGTTTTGAAGACCCTACTAGCCAGGCAGTACTACATGGCTTGAGAGCTACTCCCTGTTTGCCCAGCCGCACAGTGTGATCCCTGGGAGCATTTTTTGTTTGTTTTGTTTTCTTTTCTCTCTTCTACCCTTTTTGTCTTTCTTCATTTCTCAGTTTCTCATCTATCTGTACTTCCCTTCCTGTCTCCTGAATACCTGGCACTGTGTGATACCTCTACCCCTTCTAACCAGGCAGTACTTCACGGCCTGGGAGCAACTTCCCCAGTCCTCGCAGCTGCATCAGTAGGATCCCTGGGAGCTTTTATTTTCTTTTCTTTCTTTTCCTAATTTTTATTTATCTTTTCATTTTCTTAAGCTTTTTCTTTTTTTTCTTCTTTTTGTTTTTCTTTCATCTCTCCACTCCAATGACAAGCTCCCTTAGCACTCTTTTTAGTTTGTTTGTGTGTTTTTGACTCCTGTTCCTCTTTTTCTCTCTCCCCTTTCCCATACCCATCTTAGCTCCAAACACCACAATCTCCTCCCTCCTTCCTGCATACCTACTTTGTGCACTGATCGTCACACAACCAAGTAGCACAGGCACGGCCTACCAAAATATGCTCTGCACTGATTCCCTTTCGGCCCCAGTATGTGACACAAACAACCCATCCCAGCAACTCCCCTTCAGCTGGACCTGATGTACCATACCTGAACGACTGGCCCTGACCATTGGAGAAGGAGGCAAAAAGTATCATGCCCACAGACGAGAAAACAAAGAAAGCGCAGACCGCTCGTTCAGACATCACTGAATAGAACAAAAAAAGCAGGACGAAACAAATCTACAATCAATAAATGAGGAAAATAACGACTGAATGTCCCAAATACAGCAGACAATATCAAAACATGTAAAAAAACAGGAAAAGATGGTTCCAGTAGGTGTCCAAACTAAAACACCAGATGACTTTCCAGTGCAAGAAAAGGCACTAGAACTACCTGATAGTGAATATAAATCTCTAGTATTGACAGCTATCCAAGAGTTGAAGCAAAAAGCAGACAAAAATGAGGAAAAAATAGATAAATTCATGGAAAAGACAGACAAATTCATGGAAAATACAGACAAAAAAATGGAAGAATTCAGGAAAACAATACAGGAGCAAAATGCCAAAATAAATTGACAACAAGAAATCATACAAAAACAACAATCAGAAATCCAAAAGATAAGCTACAAGATTTCAGAAATGGACACTGTCATAGAAGGGCTAAGGAGCAGGTTTGAAATGATAGAAGACATGATCAGCGAAATTGAAGACAAACACTTGGATACAACTCTGAGGAAAAATCAGAAAAAAGAATGAAGAAAAATGAAGAAACCCTGAGAATTATGTGAGAGAAAATTAAAAGCAAAAAATTTACGAGTGATCAGAGTTCCAGAACAGGGGGAGAAAACAGAAAACACAGAGAGGATCACTGAAGAACTGCAGGCAGAAAACTTCCCCAGTGTCAGGAAAGATGAAAAGATGACCATCCAAGAAGCTCAGTGAACACCATATAAGATAAACTCCAAAGAAAATCACCAAGGCATATCATAATCACACTCACCAAAACCAAAGACAAAGAATCCTAAGAGCAGCTCAAGAAAAATGAAAAGTCACAAACACAAGAGAAACAATAAGACTAAGCTCAGATTATTCAGCAGAAACCTTACAGGCAATAAGGAAATGGGATGACATATATAAAACCTTGAAAGAAAAAAATTGCCAGTCAAGAATAATATATCCTGCAAAACTCTCGTTCAAATTTGATGATGAGATTAGGACATTTCCAGATAAACAGAAATTAAAGGAATATGTAAAAAACCAAACCAAACTTACAAGAATTATGAAAGGGAGTCCTTCAATCTGAGAACAAACAACACCAGACCACAGGCTGAATCTAGGACACAGGATCGTACCAGCCAGATAACAACCTAGAAAATGAACTTTCAAGGACTAACAAAAACCAAAATAATTACAACAGGAAACCAGAGAGGTTAAGCTGTAAATGACAACAACATCAGAACAATAAAAGAGGGAATAAATGCTGTCGGTATAGAACCTTCTAATGGAGAGGAAGGCAAGGCGATACCAACTAATAATAAACTGGTTCAAACCTAGGAAGATAAGGATAAATCTCAAGGAAACCACAAATAAAGTTAAAACACCTACTCATCAAAATAAAGAAGAAAAACATAAAGTCTCAG